>NW_023276392.1:1200000-1600403 GCF_013357705.1 Chelonus insularis | reverse complement strand
TGTTTGGCATCTTGATTAGAATTATTTGATAAACATCTCAAGAATACAATTTTTTCATTAAAAACTAAACGTGTTTCAGGATAAAAAACTAAGGTGATTATATTCATTCAATTATCACTCCTTTTGTTTTATATATAACCAATTTTTCCATTAAACATTTTATCATTTATAAATAAAACATCGTCAACACTTCATCTTCAAACACCTATTAAATACTCGAATCAATTCTCGAATGTTTATTTATAAAAAAATAATAAATTATAATGTTAAATGTCTTAATCATAATCAGTAGACTGCAACACATTAGATAACTCGAAGATTCATTTTACAATAAATTTTATAAAATTATCATATTGCTAATGTTTTTGTTGAATGGAAACAATAAAGTGTAAACGAACTTTCAGAGACAAGGGATGAACAAAACTTTACATAGCCGGCAGCTAAGACTGAATTCTAGCATCTGCTCATATTCGATATCTCTTTCCTCCTCACTACGTAATATGCGTGTTCGATATCGATGTTAAGATCTAAGATGCGTCGTTTGCGATATCACGCACTCGTGCACGCGTGGCTATGTCCTGTGGAAGTTACATTGCCTTACGACTGGCTAAAGTCGGTAGGAAGCCGACGGAACATTCGTACATTTATTTTCATTTATTTGTGAATTCATATTAGCTCATAAAATAAAATTACGATTTTCTTAACAGTCACTATTAATAATTCTAATTTCGGCACTCAATTAGAGCTTGCTATTACATACTCACTGATGAATTTCCTAGTGACTTTAAGCAGACAATTTACCATTACAAAATAATATCAAATTCAAATTTAGTCAATAATTCTAAGCACTTTATCATCATCACTAAGACACATGGCTGCTTGTGTATTAATATTTTTTGATATTAAATAAATGAATAAAAAAGTAAAAAATGTATATATGATACTTTATATTGGCATAGATGATACAATCATTGTAGATATAATTTAAAAATCTTATTAAGAACATAGAAGTGTTGAGAATGTCCTCCAAAAGATGCCCGAGGAGTAAACTACGTAACGATCGATGATAGAAGTGAACGTACATTCAACTTCTTCTCTGTTATTAGGGACAATTTCCAATTTGCCTTAGGCTCTCTAGCATTTCGTAGCCGAGGTATAAGCAAGAAAAGAGGTGTTGATCGAATAAGTAAAAATGAGAAAGAAGACATGAAGCTAGCTAGTTCTTTCTTTATAATATAGTTTCAAAGAAAACGAGGTAAAGAAAATTTCAAGTATATAATACTAAATTACCAGTGGTAAAAATATCAGAAGGTATATTATTCAACAGACCTAATTTAGCAGTGGTTTAACGTATGATCTAATTTAACGGAAACTATTCTTAACTTGACAACTATTCTTCATCGAAAGTCTTGGGTTGTTTGAAAAATATAATATAGTAAACATTGTATGATAAGCAGCAGTTTCAACAAAAAATGCAGGACCACTTGGGAGACTGGAAAAAAGGAGTGGATTAAAAATCCATGGGTTTGGAAGAGTTGAAGTTCATGAACATGAGGCTAACGTAGCCATATGAGTTTCAAGAAAGGGAACAAATACAATGAAGGTAAAAAATCATTGAACTCTTCAAGAAAAAAAAATCCTTGATGATGACAATTCTGTGGGCGTGGGTTCGAATCCCACTTCTGACATCAAATGTAAAATAATGATATGAGAAGTTATTAAAAGGAGCATAAAGTTTGTTAAAAATGACAGGATCAATTTAAAATCAATATGACGTCTGATGTGCTCTAGTCTTAGTTGTAAATTAAAATAAAAAAACAAGTCAATTGTTGCTAACAATAAATCCTATCTCTTTGTCAATCAACATATACACAGAGAGAAATATATTGGTGGATTTTATTGGAAGTTATGGAAGAGTGATCAAGAAATAATCAATAAATGAGTCCAATTTAATTTTGTAAATATAACTTACACACTTAGAACTGCGTTAAAAGTGACTACAATGTCAATCAAATGGATGACGTCATATTCAACACACTTATCCGCATTAAAATAATGCATTTGGAAAACTGGGATTTACAGTGCACAGAGAGTCGTCCAGAACTAACTAAAAGTTTAAACTAATGTATTGAAAGGACAAAGAGATCTAGATCTTTTTTCCATATGTTTTAAAATTACAGATGGTTGTTGTAAATAAACATATACAATACTCTGAGGATCGAGCACCAAAAATGATTAAAGAAGTCCTTTGTTTACTATTAATAGTTTGGAAAGAACTCAACTCAATTTTCTGTCAAATGAGAAATTAACACAGGACTGTAAATCCAACTATGGGATTATTTTTTAGAATGTAGATGGAGACATACAATTATTTTACAATATTTATGATTATTTAATATAAAATACATTAATGTTATTTTGTGAATAGTTTTTAGAATTATTTTGAGTCATACGGATTTGTCAAGTTAATGTAAAAATAAATAAAAATAATGCAGTCCTAGTCGAAGTCATTTTGAATTATGTTACACTTCATTTTGATACTTTATGTTATTAAAAAAATGACGGTTTTAAGCAAAAAGGGAGAGAACAAAACAAAACCAGGTGAGTTGGTTTCGAGGGAAACGAAGCATGACTGACGCGTTCAACCCGCAAGATAACGATCCCCTCTTGATCTGGATCACAACGCACTGGGTCGTGTCTCTTGCACGCATACATCTACATGTACACTGTATATATATATATATATATACCTATGTATATCATTTCATGGATCCATGTGCATGTGTCTACAAATACATATAAATATTCACGAATATATAAATGTGTATATATATCTGTATGTGACTGCTCCAATGTTATGTGTTGGTTCAAATTCATACAAAGTTACGAGCGTCGGAATTATTTTTAAGCTGGCTCACTCATCGTTACACGTGAAAAGCACAGTGAGATTTTAATCTTATCAGATACTGACATATGGAGACGCTACTCTTCGTGGGATCACATCGTTATTTGGAAGAGGTTCGCTAATTACTGGGTTCGTGCGAGCGTGAATCTAACTTTCATGCTGGACGGCGACAGAAGGTGAAAAGAGACTAAAGTCTCGAAATCTTCCGAATACATACATTTGAAAATTATTCTCAAATAATTAACTTTTTAATTGATTACTTTTTTCCCATGGAATTCAAATGTTATCGATAAATAAGAGTTTTATTGAAAAATTTGATTATTATTAATTAAAAAATATTTACATCAAAAGCTTCGTAATTAAATGTATGATTACTATAATTATTAATTTAATTTATTACATTGTAAACATTGAACTATTATCGTCTAATAGTTATTGTAATGCATTGTTTCAATTTCTAAATGTTTCCTAAGTATTTTCGTAAGTCTCTTGCAGTCTTTGTATGGAAGACTTCAACCAAGAAATTGTTGATGTAGAGACTTGAATCTCTTGTAAAGTGATTGAAGTCATAAAATTTAAAAAGTGAGAGACTGAAGTCATAAATCTGATAGCTTTGAGATTTAAATCTCTCGTAGAAAGACTGAAATCGCTGAAATTTTTTAGACTTAAACAATTTCTCTGACTGTAAGTATTTTTAGAGTCGAAAATTCGTTTGAATTCAAAAATAATAATTTTTTGATCATTAAATTGTTAATGTTTTTATTTGTGATTAATTAACTATTTAACAATTGTTGATATGAGTGCAAATATTGATGGAATAACTAATTATTATTAGTAATTAATAAAGAATATCTACAATAGTATTTTTATTGACAATACATTCGAATACATGAGAAAAGTTTATGTCTATCATTGAATTAGATCTAGGGATTGCCTTACGAGTTTCTATCATTGCAAAATATTAAGCATCGCATAAAAATAAATGATTCCGTAATGGGTCTTTAATCTATACTTGAAATATATCGAAATCGTTGTTCGTGATCGACGGTACAGTTGGTGAATACGCAAAGCCAATTTTTATTCATCTACCAAACATTTTAATGTTGCTATAAATTATTTCTGGTGACGGGTTGATTTTATTAATTATAACTACAATAAATATTTTTCTCAAACATTGGAGAAGATCATTTTTTTATTGCTTGTTAATTAATTTTGCATACATTTTTGATTCTGCTGGGCTTTGCACAAGTAGCTATTTATCTTTAATTGTTTTTAATGGATTTATATAGAAATTCTAGAATGAAGTCATTACTTTGTGAATATTTGTTCTATTACTAATAGTTTCAATTAAGTGTTTACATTTTTATGTGCTTTTTATATCTGCATGGAAAATAAATATACTCGAGTGTATAAATTTTTTCCATACATAAAGATAATTTTATTTTTAATTTACAGTAAAATTTACTAGGAAGGCAAATTAAAAATTACTAGGTTTTTTTTGCAAGTACAAATAACTAAAAAATTTGGCCCTACAATGGATGATTTTTTTTTGAGTCTGAAAAAAATATCTGTGATTCTACTTAAGGTTTAGACTGTTTTTAATAATATTAGTCTATACTTTCCGAGCCTGGAATTATTTGTAATAATTTTGGTTGTACCATAAATGTCACTGGATGCACTTTAGGTTTGATAAAAAGTACCAATGTAGTGAATAAAAATTACCAAAAGTAGTACAAGTCTTATTCTGGGTAATTTTTACCAACCAAAAGAGTGTCTTTAATTACTAAAAATTTTTACCAATCAAACTAAGACTTTTTACTACTTTTTCTAGCTATTTTTACTAAAAAAAAAATTTTTTTATTTTTTTTGCTCATAAATTTTACTATAAATTGACTAGTAAAAATTACTATGAAATTTTTTTTATTATTATAGAATAGATATGCGAAATATATAGAATTTTCTGCAAATATATGCACTGATATTTTTTTTTATACGAATAAAAATGAATAAGTGAAAATTATTGCACAATAGTGTTTATATTCACTGATTTGCAATTATAAAACCATCAATGTCTGAATTAGTGTTATTATTATGACTGCCAACAATGCATATTAACTTATTCATTTTTAGTGAGTGGGAGACGTTTCCCTACGGGAATGAGTTATTTCCTATACACACTGGGTTTTCATGAGGACAGGATAAAAAAATTATAGCATGGAAGTAAGTCAGACTATTTCGATTTATTTTCTGCGTGGAGAACTGGTCGGTATTAAATCAGATAAGTGACAAGGCGTTGACTAGCGACAGTTTGCTATTTCTAACTATTTTAAGTAGGAATTTTTCAAGGCTGAAGTCCAGACCGAGTTGGCCTAGTTCGAACCTGGCCCAGGTTTGGATGAATACGCCCCACATAGTCTAGTTCGTTTCAGGATTTCCTAAACAGTGCCTTATTTGTTATCTTTCGACGTTTTATTGGATTGGTGATATTTTTTCAAGTGTCTTCTAAGTCTGTGGTAGTTCATGGAATAATTGTACTCCATCTCATTCACTTGCCCAGTCATTATTTTTAATAACACTTCAATATTATTTGCATTCATTATTTTTATTCATATTAAATTTGATACTTTTTCAGTCAATTCATCAAGTGCAGTTGTGTTAAGAAATTTTTGATTTATTTTTGTGTGAAATGAATTAATTTAGAATGAATTCATGACTAAATTTATCTTTTTTAGATAATAAAAATTAAAATGATGACAATAACAGTGAATAATTAGGAAGATTCAATGAACATTTAAATAAGCTGGAAGTTACTTTAATGGTAAAAAAGTTTGTTTGCTTGTGGAACAATGATATTGCTAGTTAGAATATTCCATTGTCATCAATAATTTTCTGTTCTTCCTAATAATATTAGCAATGTCAGACAGACCTCTTGCTAAATTAATAATTTAATTGCATTCTTATACCATCCACATGAAAATAATTGATTTACTTTTTTTTTCAGCCAATTACATTACGAATAAAAAGTTCTCATCAGCTAACTTCTCGCATTTCATGCGCTTTATGATAAAGGGGATTCTTTTTTATTATTATTCGCTGTACTGAACATGAAGAATCATCGTCCACATAGCATAGCAGTGATTGATGCATAATTAATGTAAATTTTGCATTAATAATCAAGATTAAAAATGTCAATTCATGAAGATAATTATGACATTCATATGTTCATACCTCGCATTCTATCTAACTTTATTTAATATGATCGATTTATGTTTCTTATGAGAAATAAAAATCGATTTATTTTTAATTGCGGCTGATAAGTTTTACAGTTTTATAATGGATAAAACAATTACTTAATTAAATTAAGAGGAAAAAAAACCAATCTAGCACCCTTTGACATTCACAATTCTGATAAAAAGTGTAATTAGGTGTTCGTTATGCAATGATGCTTCGAATGAAATTGATTCAGAGTGAATATCATCATTTTTTCTCAAGATACACAAGACGAAAAAAAGTTCTCCTATATACGAACATTCACACACATCCAGACATCTTTCTAAGAACAGTAGATTCGGACTCTAGGGGCCACGAAACGTGGACATATGTTAAAATTCGGACTTCGAAAAATCGAACCCATCACAACAACTTTTAAATAGGCTCTTTGAATTTCTTCTGCAATTTAACTTAAATATATTCACGTGTTACTTTATTTTATTATAAATAAATTGCAATTTTAAGATTGGAAATAAATCAAATCACTTTTACAAGTAGATTGAAGATTTATTGTTATTTATTATATCATTCGAAATAAAAGTTTGGATTACATAATAAATATTATAAAACTGATGAAAGTATCTGTAAGGCATTATGTATTTTCTTGGCGTTCATGTTGCAGTTTAGCTCGAACAGGCAACAAAAATCTTGTTATTCCATAGAAATCATCTAATTTGTAAGCATCGACTGAATCATTTTTGAACATCAATAAAAATGTAAAGAAATAAATGTTGTTAGTTTGAACGTCATCATGAATTATATATTTGGATCATGAAACAAATGGAGATAGTGATGATAAATAGTAATCAGTTGTAAATATAAAAAGAGATAATAATATTGTATATTCTATTGAAATAATTGAAAATAGTTACAAGAAATAGAGTCTATGACGGCTCAGATAAATCAGGAACAAGACAATAGTTGTGGTGAAAAAAAATATTTAAATTCACACTGACAGAAGAATTAAGTTTGATCAAATGAAATTTATTGATAGTTAATAAATGTCATTTGATCTTTTAAAATGTTATGATGAAGAAAAGATTAAAAATATTCCATAAAACTACAAGTTTTATTATTCATTATCAATGTCGAAACAAATAATGAGAAATACTAGTTTATAATGGGAGACACGAATATGAATAAATTTTAAGAATTAAAGAGTCATTAACATTAGTATAATTAATAAAGAAGTTTTTATAAAATTGTGTTGCAAATATTTGCAATGAAGTCTTCTGACAATCTTTATTTAATAAATAAATAATACTTTTGGAAAATGAATCAGTGAATATTTACTATTTTAAGTAATAATAATAGCACTAATCTCTCTAAAAATGAAACAGTGAAAATAATAAAATCGACTACCAAATCAGTGAATATTTATTAATTTTGCAGTGTAAATTAAATCATTGTTTGAATCAGTATTGTATTTACTGATTTTGCAGTGTATTTCATTAATTCACAGTTTTATCTTTAGAGAGATTGAAACAATGATAGTTTAGTAACGGCAAGTCAGTGAATATACACTGTTTTGCTGTGATTTTCACTGATTCATTTTTAGAGAGTAGAATGAAATAAAAATTTCAAAATACTTAATAGATGGATACATAAATTTATTTATTAATAAGCAATGAATCTTTCTATCAGTGCAATATACAATTACCTTAAAATAAAACAGTGAAAATAATGAAATGCACTGCAAAATCAGTGAATATTTTGGGAAATTTTTAACATCTCTGTTTCTCTACTCAAAATAATAAATCAGTAAAAATAATTGTAAAACATTATACATTCACTGATTTGCAGTTATAAAATCATTACTGTTTGAATTAGTGCTATTATTATCACTCCAAACAATAAATATTCACTGATTCCTTTCTAAAGAATAATTATCCTAGTTTAAGCTACCAAGGATTTTCTATTCTAATGGAAACAATAAAACTAATAATATTCAATATTTGCCAACATAAAATTTACAGTCAATGATTGGGTAGTTTATCACTGATTTCAGGCCATTCAGGATTTACAATAGAACATAATCGAAACTCCTCAAATTTCGTAGTAAAATTAACTCAAAACTTTTTTCGTCATGTCTACCTATAAAAAATAATAATACATATCAATGGTGTAACTAAACTATACTTACAACGATGGTAGGTCGTGAGAAACATCTTTTTTCCTGAATAAACAACAGAAAGTTATGCACGACGAACGAGGATGTCATCTCACATTGTTTCAAGAATTCCTGAAGCGACATTGGATGGTGGGACCCAGGGTTGCGACGCGCAGGTAGACGACGATTTTTACGAGCTTTGACCTCTGTCGTCTTTGGTCACATTTATTTTTGAGTCATAAAAATTGATAAATTATTGTATACTTACTATACAGTAGTATACATTCATATATATATTTAAAAGTAATCATTTATACACTAGTGTAAAGAAAAATACTTTTATAAATATTTTTATATATACAATATCAATGTATGTATTATCTTTTAACATTATAAAGCTATTATTTATTGCAAGTGGTAATTAAAAGTGTCAGACTCAGTCGTGTAGAACGATCCACAAATCACATCGCATGAAGGATGTGCCGATGAGAGCAAAATCGTGCATTATAAAACTGACAAAGGAAGATAATAAAAAAAAAGTGTTAATGTCGAAAAGTTCTACTGGCGCGTAGTGAGGACCTAAACTAAATCTTCTTGACATTTTTTATTTTTTTCTATTTTATTCTTCAAGATTTTTTCTTACCGCTTTTTGTCTCCTCTAGAATACACGACACGAATACGAAAGCAGGTAAGACCGCAGTCCCTTTCACACATTGTCTTGTAGTGAGAAAATAAAGTTTCCATTTTATTTCGTGGAAATACTTCCTTGAACTAACATATAAAAACAGTGAACTACCAATGAAATAATCGTATATCATGATTACGAAATTTATAATTAAGAGAAGTTGTGAATTAAAATAGATATCAATTTTTAAGGGTAAATCGATTTATCACTGTTGAATTAAGAGATAATTCAAATTTTAAAACAGAAGTATTTATTTGACGAGATGCCTGTTTAGATTCTAAGGAATTTTTTTTAACATTTTAGTCTTCTGAGAAGCTTAGATAACTATCTTTTTATATTATCTATTTTTAATGTTAGAAACAAAAGTCGATTGTAATGAATTGTGCTTAGTTGTTATCACTAATATTTGATCATTGCACTGCAAGTCCAAGAAAATCCAAATGTCTGATCATGAAAAACTTAAACATTTACAATACTAGTATTTAATATTATAAACAAATCGTAGCCTAAAATTTTTTCTTTATCATAAAGCACATTAAATACATCAAGTTAACTAATGAAGACTTTATTCGTAATGTGATTGATTAAAAAGATAAAAGAAAACCAATTTTTTTATATGATTGGTGCAAGATGTTTAAAATAATGCTTTTATTTTATTAAATGAAACAGTTTCGTATTTTTAATAAAATTATTGAACTAAAAATAAAATTTTCTGCCTTAAACATATTTAGTATAAGGTTTCTGTTCAGGGTATCAACTATTTCAATTATAATTATTGAATTCTGATTCAATATTATAATAAATATTTTTAATGAATTTAATTTGAATTTCTTTTCATTTTTTATTTAGTTAAATTTTGATAATATTAAACACAAGATCATAATCAAATTTCAGAGTGTAATTTAATGAAGCGTGCATAAAGTGTGCTTGAAACTACTCGTCTTAGAAAACATCTAGAAAGGTTGAATAATCATCAATAAAAATACTCTAATTCATTTGTAGAACCTCACATTTTTAATACTTTGAATATTTGATTATTATTGGATTGTCCCATAAGTTCTTGCCAGACGAAAGCAATTTAGTATTTATCATTTTTTTATCAATCAAGATGCATTTAATAAACTATGTAATCTCTCTCATTATCAACTACAGTCAGTCACCTACTGAGCAAAGTCTCAATACCCTTCTTCCAAAACGAAAGGAGTCCAACGAATTTTCGACTAACAATTAAAAGTGGCAAGAACTTATGAGACAACCCAATAAGTATTTTATCAAACTTTTGGGTTTGTTTTATATGCACTATGTTTGATAATTATAAACAAGAATTAGTCTTCGTTAATATTCGGACATGGTACCTGAAACTCATTGTTAAAATAATTATTCTAACAATACATTTAATATATTTAAAATGTATTAAAAAATAATAATGAAATAATAGCTCTAGAAAAAATTGATTAAAATGGCAGAAAAGATTTTAATAATAAAAAAAAAACAAATCTAGATGAAGATATACAATTATTTTAAAACATAATAAGACTATTAAAATTTTTTCAAAGAAAGAAAATTGTAGGATAAAACAAAGGATGTGCTGAATCAAATGGTAATTAAATAATTATTATTTCTTACTACTTATTGAATATAATTTAATTCCAATAGACTTCTTTGTTAATCTATTTATCCTGTATAATTCTTTAAGACTAATTTCATAAATTAAGAATCAGAATTTGAAAAAAACAAGTCTGATTTTAGTTATAACTAATTACTTGGACGTATGTTAAATTTTATTTACACCTGTCAGATACCAAAGTAATTAATTAATATTCATTTACATCACAAGTATTTAATATTTGCTCCCTTGTATAGAAATAAAAGGACAATCACATTTCACGTTCACTAAAGTTGTTGAGAAGTTTTCAAATGTCTTTTATAATTCGTCATTATTCTCTAGTGTATGTAAAAATCATTCAACTTTCAAGCAAATGAGTTGAGATAAATTAATGCATGTTATGGTTCATTCTTCGCAACTGCCTAGAAAGTGATGAAACAATTACAGGATCTTATTCATGTGTCGGAGTATTAAGAACATCAGAATAAGATTTATTATTAGAGTTTATTGTGTTTGAGTGTGTTATAGTTTGTGTAACTTTAGTTGGATAAGTTTGTTTATTAGGCATTAAGTACTTGGAATTGGTAAATGTAGCACATGTAACACCAAACGGGATTGCATGCATAAGGGATCATTATAAAAAAGGTTAACATCAGGAAAGGATACTAAAATTATTGGAAAATGAACATTCTATTTTGAACAGTGAACTGGGTAAGATTTCTAGCTGTTTGCGAACCCGTCATTTCCTTCACAAGCGTTTGCAATATTGTAATGGTGTTGTGATTGAAAATGAAAGGTCTAAATCAAACAGAAATACTCGTCCTGTTTCGATGACTATGTGTTGAATTACATCAGTTTGATATTGATGTCTTTTCCTGTTTGAGAGATCTAACGCGAACACAATATTCAATATAACACTGCAAATCCAAATGTTTAGAAACTAAACACTTGAAATGTCTACAATGTTAAACCCCATAATCAAAATACAGCAATTTTGTAAAGGAATTTTAAACGCTTTTTGGCGTTTATTAGAGCTGTTTTGTTTCACTATAGTTAATGTGTTTTAATATGACGTCATTTATTTGATTAGCATTTTTAAATTTAAACACTTTCAAGTTAATTAAAAATGATTATAATGATAATTAAATTAGTGACGTCATATTGAAACGTATTAAGTGTATTGAAATAAAACACGACGATTTGTAGCGTATATTTTGTTTATGATGCTCGATATTATTTACACACTCTTGTCAGTTTGTCTTGCAGGTCTCAAAAAATATATTCGAATTCATGAAAAAATATATTTTATATAAAAATTGTCGAAAATTATAATTAAATAAAATTACAGTTTATATTTTTTTTAAATGTGGGTAACAAAATTTTTGCCATATTTCTCTTTTATAAATATCGGATTTTTGCATAAGTAATTGCAAAAACGTAACATTTATTTTAAAATTATTTATTTAAAAATATCCATACAATTTTTCAGTAATATAATCGCCTTCTAAATCTATGACTTGTCTCCAACGATGTGGTAAACCGTGAATTCCCTGTCGATAAAAATCCTGTGATTTTGATTGAAAAAATAATTTTAAGTTCTCGCAATATTGCAAAAACTTATACAACAACTCAATAGTCGAATATTATTTTAAACAATCCTTTATATTTTAATTGCCCTTCAATGAATTTTTATTTGAATAATAAAACTTTATTCGAAGGTACAAATTTCGTTTGTTAACAATTACTTGTCTTTTTGTTTTTATTCAATTACATTTTACTCTCTTAAGGATGTACGAGCGTTAATTTTTTCACGAAAGAATTTTTTTAAATTTTCATAATCGATTCATTTTTTATAATAAAAAATTTTATGAAAATTTCAGCACAATTGTGCCGCCAGTTCTCGAGAACTATTAATTTTAAATTAATTTTTTACACAGGCTCTTATGGAGATCACGTGATATTTTATTAAAACTGTATTACCACTTAATAGGTAAATGCAGATGAAAAAAAAATGAATTGAATATCAACATTTCCAAAAATTCTTCCATGAAAAAATTAACGCTCGTATATCTTTAAATTATTATCAATTTTCACTGTTTTGTTTATTACCAAGATATTATTGTTCAATATATTTGTGGGTTAGCTGATGGAAGACGCACCATGCTTCTCTAATAAACAAATGGATCATATTAAAGACTGGACCATAATTCTACCTTCTCCTCTATAATATTCATTCTTTAATTTATTTTTTAAGAAAATATTTTATTTGATGGGCCGCTCAGTAAGATTTGAAGAAATATTTTCTCAGTGTAGTATTCACGAGTGGTTCAAAATGTTTCTGACCAGGATAAATAATGAAAGGTGCAGTTTGAGTATTAAAGTTAGTGTTCCACGATTTAATTGTACGTTATTTTAAGGTGTAGATCGATTTTTTGCAAATTTGATTAATTATTTACATATTAAATGGTCGAATATATCATTTATGTAAAGTAAAGGGTTTCGAAAGGTTGCCTCCATTTGATTAGGGTAGAAGGTAGACAAAGAGTATGCAATGTTATCTACTATAATGTGTCCGAACTAATTTAAAGACGTCTTCCCTCGCAATTCGATGGGCCAGAAAAAAGTGAGAGAAATCTGTTAGGTACATCTGTACCACAGATGGCATCCTGAGTGGCGTTCAAAGATCAGAACAACGCTAACGAGGTCCTGCCACAGAGTTAAAGAACGTATACGCTGGGATCTTTGCCTGTCAATTAAGGACACGACTATCTCCAGTTACATTTCTACGGCTCAGCCTCTCACCGTTTCTCTCCGCCTCTTTGTCCGCCCAACTCTGTTTGGTTTTATTTTCTTGTTATGGTATTTTTTACGTTTTCAATAGCTTGTTTATGATCGTTTTTCTTTTATTGTGATAATCATTATCATTATAAATATAAGTAATTAAGCACGAACAATAGATTAGGAAGTTCTGAAATTTCAAAGCTATTCAAATCTTAAATAAATCAAAAAATAGTCTTAGTTAATCTCGAATTTTAGTTTCTAAAAGATAATTATCCATTTAAGTTCTATTTCTTCTATAAAACTACTTGACGATAAATATAAAAAGACAAATTAACACATTATTATGAATTTTATTATTTCGATTTTTATCACGGCAATTCGAATCATCAAGTAATAAAAATAAATGGAATAGTACAATGATAGAATTTTTATATATATAATGGTCTGGATTGAAGAAAATCGAAGAAAAACACCCTGTACTGAATCTAAAGAATTGCGTGTGGTCAATTATGTTAAGTAGAGCGTGCGCTTAGTTGTCAGACATATCGACCGGTGGGATCTTTCATAGCCCCAATCCCTTTTGACCCTTTCTATCGTAGTGTGTCTTGCTTTTTTTCTATTTCTTTTCCGTGTTTAATAAGGCATTGTACTCACTGGCATATTAGGTTTGTATGCTAATGCATGTTGTGTGAATGATTAAATACTTTAGATTTTCATTTGACATATTATACTTGAGACAATCCTCTAGAGTCCTTGGGAAATTTGTAAATCTTAGTAACTTTATGGTAGACATGATATATGGATGCTATAATTGAAAATTCGCTGAGAAGAAATGAGATTGAGAAAAAAGATCAACCAATTAGAGCTGCCAAATGGATTTCATGGAGACACAAAATGGCAATCGATTGAGAGTCTTTTGCTAAAGTGAAAGAAATAGCTAAATGAACTGTTATTATTATTCTGTAAGTGATTATTTTATTGAAAGATTCAGTGAGTAATTAATTTTCTTACTTACAATTAAGAAAATAATTAGAACTTATTGTGCACACAAAATACGCGTTGATTAATAGATCATAATTGGAATATTTTAATTTAAAAGGAATCAATTACTCTATTTTTGATATATTTCGATTATTGGCTTACTTCACATGTCTATGTTAATTTATTAAGAGGATTATTATTTCTATATATTTATTGTAAAATAATAACTCGGGAAATGATTGAAAAGAATTCAAAGTTTATTAAAAGTAATAGTAAAGATTTTTATAAACAAAAAAGATGTTTGATGTGCTAATATAAAAAAATTAGTCAAGCGTTGCTAACAACAAATTCCGTCATTACTCTATTAACATATGAATGGATACATACAATTATTTCACAATATTATTTTTAGAGAAAGATTGCAGTGAAAATTCATTCATAATACAAAGTTTGAAATTAACCGAATAAAAATAAAATTGCACTTATTCTTCTCTGTTATTTATCTGTGTTGTACAAAATCTGAACTCTAGTTTCGTATTTAATATTTATAAATTGAAAGAACAACAAAAATCTATTTAATAATAATTTTTTATTATTGACATTTATGACGATTCCAATGCAATAATTTTGATATGAATGAATGAAGATATGAGTCGAGATGAAGAGCCAAAAACTGTATCCATGCCAACATATTGGGACTCAGTGGAAGAATTTTTAGGTTTCGATATCAAACATTCTTTCTAAATATGAATTTAAACTTTCAGGCTGATAATTCTAATTGCAAAAAAATTCGGTTACTGAAGATGCAATAATTTCTTTAAACCACAGGAGAACTCGACTGTATGATACAACTAGATCTGATTTATCCCTGACTTTACGATGTTTTTTATTATTGTTAATAATTTATAATTAGTTTAGTTTATGCCGAATTCTCCTTGAAGCACGACTCCATTTTATAAATGTTCCACTGTATCATACCTGACATTTATAAGTCGTTTTACTCGAATCTGCTTATTATTTAAAGTGATTTCACAGCTCGTTTGGGAAACAAGAATACACTTTATACTCATCTGATTGACGGCTCAGTACTTAATGCTACCAGAATTTCAATGGACTCGAGAATTGTTGACAATATTTTATGGAGTTTGACACTTGGTGCTGTTCAATCACTTTTAAAAAGCTTTGCAAAAGTATCAAGCCTAATTTGAAAGTTAGTCATGCCGTGAGTTTCAACTACATCTCCAAAAAATTTTACTTATCTCTGTCTGGTAACTGGCTTCTTTGTTTCCAAACATTCTCAACAGAATCCTTAACTCAAAAGCTTTCTTTCAAGAATGGGCTAAACTAGCCATGTTTTTGCTGCATAAAACAAGCTGGTTTTAGGTCAAGAGGAGGCCCATCTTTTGCTGTCTCTTTAAAATTTAATTTAAAATTTGTTTAAAGCAAGCTTTCAACATGAAAACCAACGCTAAATACAATTGTGTCGTGCAACCGAAATGTCTTCTGGGTTATGGTGCAATTTCTTTGGTATACATTGAAAAAAGAAATGTCCCGAAATATTTGGAGCCTTTTATATCCATTTGGAATGGAAGATAGTTGAAAACTATGTTACCAAGTTCTATTTCCGAAAATACATTATAAGAATAAACTTAAGTCTACCCTGCTCAACCTCCAACCTACATGACCCTAAGAACCTACCTACTTGACATCTTTTCCCGCTGTCTCATATATCAGTCGTATAGACAATTTTATCTAAAACAGTACATGGATCCTTGTGCGGAAGATAACGTCGTCAAGCTTCTGGAGATTTTTTACAATCAGGATAGAAGCTTCTATGGAATCTATACGAAAGCAACCATGTTCAACAAGCAGTCAGTTATTAAGTAAAAAAAGGAATTTATGTGATTGTTTATATTTAATTTCGGCAACTTTTTTGTCTGTAAAAACATCAGAAAGGGTAGAAATGGTTTAAGAACAATAAAATTCAGAAGCTCATAAAATTGAAATATTTTCAGAATATATCTAAACAATGTTTAAAAATTACCATCATTCAAGTACCCTCTTGCATGGAAAAATATTCATTCTGTTCTTTAAAATAAATATTCAGAAATAAAATTAAATTTATTGCCTCATTTTAACGGATTACCATCATTTTCAAATCTCTAAATATGCATTTCTACTATATATTTTATTAACTGCAATTACTATCTTGATTACCAACTTAACAAGAAGTCTGATTAGGATAATGATTATAAGGAGTAATAATTAAAGCTTTAATTTATATATTATATCACTTTTGATTCATCTTTTTCTTCCATTATATTTGTCTACTTTTTATTCTCACATTGGTTCAACGTTTAAATAATAAATTTTTAATTGACCGAAAAATTATTCGAACATTAGTAATATTTCATTTCATGAATTGAACTTCCATATTTGTTGAAAAATTAAGTATTTAATTCAAATGATATATTTTAATTTCAAGAGATTTAGCCATTTTTAGGTTATACATAGGTCTTAATATTAGTTTCAAGTTGAGCTTTTTATTAAATCAGCTATAATGATAAGTTATAACTTCATTTAGATGATAAATCTATAGACAAATTTTTTACGTATTCCTACAAAAAATCTGCATGATAATTCCGTCGGTAAATTAATCGGAATTAAATATGTAAAAACAAACAAAGAATTCTTACATTAAAAATTGTCAAAATTATTACCGAAAATTCATAGATAGCTTATGGCATTTAACATTGAAAACACTTGATGTATTCTAGTTTAAAAAATTTAGTAAAACATCTGAATTTACATCGCAATGTTAGAATTTATTAGCATAAAGAGCGTGCATTCGGAAGAATTGAAGCATACATTAGTTCCAAATTACTGTTTACCATCTATCGGTTTTCAGCGATACCATTTTTTTTTTTTGGCGCAGAAATAAGATGAAATATAAACGGGGTAATTAAATATTTCCTCTGTCTAAGCATGTGAGTAAACATTATGTGAACATCTCATTAGGTATAATTCACCAAGTTTAAAAAGATAAGTGAGAAATAAGCTTTAATATATTATCTATCATCGAATGTTCCAAATAAAAAGTCTGTGATTGTTTGATTGACTCAAGAAGTTGGTGGTTGTTGCGATGAGTAACTTAAGTGTGCATGGCATTCGCGGTTGATGATTTTTTTCTTTCTTTTAGCAAAACTATCTCTATTTGCCAAGTCAACCGGAGGCGTGTTTCCATAAACGCCCCATTAAATAGGTAGCCAATCGGATTGCTGAGAATCGTTAACATGCTACATCGCATGTCGACAGGCACCACCTCCTGGCGTTACATAAACTGAACGTCGCGTGGTTCTCGACTTTTAAAAACTTGACGATTCTGTTTCGCGTTATTTATCGAACTGTTTCCGACACTGAATATCGTTTTTTGAGTAGCGTAAGCTTCTGCTTTAATCTTTTTTATAGATGTTGTTTTTTGCAGTTTACCACAGGTCGATGTCTATTGTGTCCAGTATCCTTGAGGATGAATTTTAGCGGAATAAATCTCTTTATACAGGAGAATAAAAACATAGCACGTGATGGCCTATGCTTAATCAGTTGAATACTATTGGTAAATTGTTCATTCAACCCCAGCGTTTCCGTAGCATTTTAAGCGGCTATGCAATTCAAATGATAAAGAGCTTCACACCTTTTATTCGCTGTAGGTATCTTCGATTCTACGTATACACGTGAGTGAAAGTATCAAGAAATCTTGAATATACAATTTCTTACGCTGTAGGTGGTCCTGTAATAATGAGACACTCTTCTTTATTTGATTGAAACATATGTTACTCTTTAACTAAACATTAGTGTTCAACTGGACCGCGGATGCTCCAAAGACTCAGAAATTTCGGGAATATTATGCATTCATGGATCCTACGCAAATCATTCGTTTCATTTTCAAACTCGTTAATATAAATGTATAATTGATGTCTAATATTTTAAACTCTATCAAAAAAATAAACAACTATTTGCATAAATATGTTATTCATCAATTCATTCGAGCATCTATAAGTAGGATTGGGAATGAGATCAAAAAATTTGGTTATCAAATAAAAGTAATTTCTTATTTATTTAAACACAATACACTCAGCTTCATTAATATCTGGTTTGTATCATCTGAGTTAGTCTACATCTGACGAGCAATTACCGACTGCGGTAATAATTTTTTTCATACTCAGTTTTGATTTAGGAAATTATATGATTCGGTTGAACTGGAAGAACTCTGAAAATCCTGATTATATTTCGAATATAAATTGCCCATTGATATACTTTACCATAATACTGTATTTGTATCGAAGATTTCAGATAATTTGACCGTTTAATTTTTTGCGCCATGTTGGTAGCCCATTTTTTTTTGAGGTCGTCATGCGTAGACATGAATAAAAATGTGCCATTCTGCGCATGTCTATAGCTCAAATAAGCTGAAAAATTTTTTGTTCCCGAATCTCGAAAAAACTCTTCTCGCGGTCGGTAATTACTTATCAGATATGAACCAAGCATTAATGAAGCTGAGTGTTCTGTAAAGAAAGTACACTCTTACTCAAAGAGATTCTTTATAAGATCAATTAAGAAGTATTTATTGATACTTACTTCAGATGGCTAAAAATATATGTGGAATGATTGGATAATTAGAATTTCGTCAACATTGACAATTGGCTTAATATTACTGTCATAGAAATCGGCAACAAATAATGATAGATCACTCTAAAATTGTAGACATTTTCGGCTTTCGGTAAAAAATGTTGCTGAGCTGAATTACTAAATGGCCTTGGTTTTATTTTTCAAATTTATTTTTTTTTTGGACACAATCGTTCATTCGAAATGGAGTAACTAACAGCTATTAATGACTTCACCATATTTGCTTATTCCATGATGATGATCATACCATGAAAATTCGGCACCGATGTTGTATACTGTACACTAAAACACACTTCAATTTGTCGGGTTTCTCTTTGGACTTTAAAAAGTGATTCTAGTTTTTTCAGAATTTCTAAGTTAAAATGGAATACAGATATCTTGTTATTAAAATCATCACAAAAGGAGCCTAACTAGATCATAAAAAATAATTCTTAGATTTTTTTTATTCCAAATAATTACTACAGATTAAACTCGGTCTTATGATTCTTATCTGAACAGTTATCTTAACACCATCAAATCATAAAGATTTTCGAATTTTATTTATTTCTATTAACAGTAAATATAATGTAAATCAAATAATTAAAATAATTATGCAGTTTAGTAATTTTTACCCTTACCTTGATTTAACATTAAACACATATAGGCGTGTTTAAAGTAACACACTTTGGATTTACAGTGTGGGAATCAATTTTTATTATTAGACGTCTTCTATTGGAAGTTAGAAGAAATGGAAACAATTTGTCTATTTTTTTTCCTGGTTGATATATAATTATATTTCTTATGAATATACATCATAGTATATTGAGATATAATATAATTGTATTCTGTAAGTAATGATAATGAATTTTTTTCACCATTCGTGACTGTATATCTCAATTAAAGGTAATAACTATTTTATGTAAGCCAGTTACATCATGGTTCTACGTTTATCAGAGTTACATTTGTGGAGTGTTTCCAGAATGCTCAACATGAATGAGTGTAGGGAGCATAAGAATAGATAAATATTATTAGCAAAAATAGGGATAAAAAATGTAATACAAAAAGTATGTCAAGCCAAGGAGGGCCTTTCTGAAACTCATGTCTTTCAGTTGTTCGACCATTTGCTCACATCCCGTGTGGTCCAACGATATCCCATTGTTTTGACCCAAGAAACTGGACACAAAGTAGAGTGCGCACTTTATTTAAATTTGCTCATTTTGAATTGGTGAAGAATCGTAGTCCCTCGTCGCGTTCAAGAAAAATAAAAGACGATAAGTCGAGCCGTAAAAGTTAAAAGTGGGAGAGCCGAATCGACCAACGTGCAGAAAACGTTCGCGTGGTAAAACGCAACGAATCCTCCTTGTATATTCCACCTTATTCTTCTTCTTGTCCTCATTCTGCCTCACCTCCAACAGGCTCATGAAACGTTGAGAGAATAAAATATTCACAGTCGCAGCCCAAACCCAGGCCTTAATTGCGATCAGACGCGATCTCAGATTCCAACGGCCGGTGGGCTACAATCATACACATCCTTGTGTATTTTTAAAAGCATGGGTATAGAGTAGAAGATAAAAAAAGAAAAGATACCTGAAGAGATACTGTGTGTGATATTTTTTTTCTTTGTTTTAGTCACCCGTGTTTTTTTGTTGTCACAGGATTCACTCCTACCTTCCACAAGTCGTTACAACTCCTGTTTATCCTGTTAGTACGAGATGTATCGACCTGTTTGTTCCCCATCCTTATCCTGACTATAGATTCACGAGGGATTGTTTAATTAGCTATTCGGCGTTGAGAATTTGCTTCTATAAGCATTCATTTTTTGTGGTTTTCTTCTATTTTCTTCCAATTTTACTAAAAATTCCAAGATAAAAATAAATTCTCCAAGAAAATAACCACACAAAAATCAACTATTTTGAAATTCCAAAATCGAAAAGTTTTTACTGTAATTGCTTTTTCTTGCTAATCTAATAATTATTCACTCATAATTTATAATCTGGACAATTATTTTACTGTCTAGTAAAAATTTACTTCATGCAAATGGAGTTACTTAAAAATAATGATGTTTAAATGATTGTTTACTTACTATAAAGAAAAAAATTGATAATCAGGAAAAAAAAAATAACAATAATGATTATAACGTAATTCAGTAGTTATTTCGTGTCAGGAGATAAAGCGACTTGTCTTCGTTTTGTTAAGAAAGAATATTATACAAAACTAGCAGTGAAATCGATACTTAAAAAGATAAAACCATTGAGAAGCCAAACACATGTAACTAATGATGTTAATTGACGATCATTTTTGCTTTTGATCAGGTCACAAGTCAATTTTAGTTAAATTGCATTCGAATTTATAACAAATCTAAATGCTTAGAAAAGAATGAAAACTATGATGGATATGAAACAAATTAAGGGCATCGTTTTTATAGAGACTCGAATTCTTTTTTGAAAAAAAGTCAGCAGTGGCACCTGTCTATCTAAACCAGGTAAAAATATACAGTAGCCCAAACGTTTTATTTCTTTTTATTAAATTCTTATAAATTTCGCCCTTTTAGAATTTTTGCATGTAGCACACTTCTTATCGCTAATTCGAAAGGAGATAGAATTTTTTCGTTGTGTATAATAGCTATCTTAATTTTTTCAAAATATTTGTACAAAAAAAAAAAATTAGAAACATGCTCTTCAAGAATGAAAAAGTAAGGATCATTATAGTTTCTATTTATTTTTCTACATTTAAAAATGTATCGATGTTGGAATCAGTGCTATTATTATAATTGCAAGCAGTGAGTATTCACTGATTTATTTTTAGAGAGAAATTTTTTTTTTATTTTTACAGTACACACGTTTCCCCACTGTAGACGGCCCCGCCTCTTCTTAATGTAATGGGAGGAGTTACTGCAATAAAAATCGCAGCATTTTCAAAATTTCAAAGTTTTTTATTTTTACTGAAAATCAAGTTTTAAACAAAAGAAACTGAATCACATCAAGGTTGGGCTTTAATTCGGTTTTCCCTCGAAAAAATCCCAAAAAGTCGTGAAGTAATTAATTTATCAGCTAATTTGCAACAATATCCAATGATTTCGGTATAAAAATAAAGCTTATTTTATGTAAAATTCCGTTATTGAACTTTTTATTTTAATTATTCATATTTTAATAAAATTTAATTAGGAAGAAAATTGTTCTCGAATTATTACTAGATTCTTTACGCATCATAGCCATTAAGAGAAAATAATTAATTATTTTTTTTTAATTCATTTTTTGCTGGAAAAAGTTATCTGCCGATGTCCTTGCCACCTTTTGTATCATAAATAAAATCATTCTACATAATAAAACGCAGTAATTAAGCATTTTAAATGTTTTATTACTAAACACTTAAATTTTCGCAGATTTGCAGTGTATAATTCACCATTTATGTATTTTTAAAGAGTTTTAAATTTCATCAATTAGAAAGATAGTTAGTTTTTTCTGTATGTATACTATTTAATTAAAATTTGCCTTTCATGAACATTTGTATAGTTAATCAAATCCCATTATTTCAACATGATTACATAAATCTTATTTAAAATTTTTAAGTTATCACTAAAAACATTAAAATGAGAATTAAAATAATTTTCTAAGGAATTTTGATCACATCGAGGACTTGAGTAAGGTTTTCTAAATTAATTTAAGGTGGAAATATTTTTAATAAGACTAATAATTTTACAAATAGAATTCAGTAATTGGCGGCAATTAAAACATCAAAGGGATCAAATATTCTCAAGTTTAAATTAAACGTTGAGTTTTGCTTAAAACAGTCATTGACTAATGTCAAAATATTTCAATATTTGTTTGAATCGAATAATACTATACAATTATGATGATCAGAAATTTAGGAATACCTTTAAAAATTAAAACACAATTAAGAAGAAAGAGATAATATGAATCAAAATACCTTATAGAGACTACAAGAAGGAAAATGGAGCACTTTCAATAACAAGACCCCCCTATGATCAAACTAATTCCCTCGCATGACTTGTGCGCCAAAACTCTGCGGGAGTCTGCCATCATGTGCGAGATACGGTATTGAACGATGAAAGGAGTAAAACCGATCTTGTTTTCTTCACAAACCAATACCAATGACTTCCAACGCTTTCGCGTTCAACTATTTGCTGATTCATAAATGGAAACTGCTTACTTTTCGATTGTCATCAATCGTCTCTAGACGATATGTAAATGGAATTCTTTTTCTTCTCAATTTCATATTAGGTAAAATATACTTTTAAATATATTGTTACGAATTACTTATATAATATGTCTGCATGAAATGTAGAATGTTAATTTCTAAAGGACTTGGCACCCAGTCACCATTTGGAACATATATTTTGTTATTATCACTGGAATGATAAAAAATATTTATAATTGCATGACATTAAATACAAAGTTATATAATCGTATATATTTTATATTATTGTTTAAAAATATGGAGTTTGATGATTCATATTAAATAAATTTCTAATAAAAATCGAATTCAAACAAAATAATTACTTTCATGACTATCAAAAAAATTGAGTTAATATTAATTATTGAATAGTAAGTTATGAGTTAAAAATAATAATAAGTAAATAATTACATGATACTGCCTTAGTATTTTAGGTAATTTAGAATACATTCACACACAAAAATCAACAACAATTTAAATTTGAATTAATAAATTCTAAAAAAAATTTTAAGCAATGTTTACAGATATTGTTAAGATATCACTGAAAATCTCAAATTTAGAAGTGTTTTATTTTAATGCATTTAAAATGTTTTAAAATGACGTCCCCCATTTGATTACATATTGTAGTCACTTTTAACGCACTTGGAAGTGTTTATAAGTGTTAAAAAGTTCAGGGTTTCATTTTATATATAAATAAAATCAAAGTGTCTGTCTGTCTGTTCAGAATAATCTTTGAAACAGCTGTAGGTTGTTAAAAGTGACATAGGCTATTGTTTTACTGTTTATTGTTCATAACAATTGAATTTAATCTAAACAATTTGAAAATAAATCCTATCATTGAGATAAGTGAGATAAAAACTCAATATATAATTAATATTACCAAAATATGAATGTAAATAATTGTGAATTGATTTTAAAAATTACGTATTGTTCATAATAATTAAAATTGTTCAATCAATGTTATTGGGGATTTAAAAAGAATTTTTGGATTAAAAAATATATTTGATTCATCATTAATATAAATATTAATAAATGAAGAAATTCATATATAAACTTATTCACGTCCATTATTTTTTTTTTTTAATGTGTATATACAAGATAAAATAATTAAAAGTGATATTAGTTAAATTAAATAAAATAGTCATTTATCAATCAATTATGATCCACAATAATCTCAAGCACAAATTAATTATTGTCTTGATTTAATTATGCATAAATAATATAAAACTCGAAATAAAATTTTTTTTAATCCATAATTGTTATAAATTTTATTTATAATTATGATAAAATTCATCTGTGCTCGATTTTGTTGATGATTTATCTCATCTCAAATCTGAAGATGCAATTTCTATCTACTAAAAAGTTGCGAAATCATAGTGTTAACAGTGTTGGATACATGTAATCTATTAAAGATAAGAAAAACAGGAATTTTTTTTTTCCTTTCAACAGTCACAGTGTCTGAATTAGTATACAGTTTCAAAAAGCGACTGTAAAATATCTTATGAATTCGAATGGCGTTCTCTGAGCATTTAATGCATAAATATGTAAATAATGCATGGTCACAAATATTTTTCATCGAATCCAAACTCCAGACAGTGGCATCTAACTTATGGCCACAGTTTCGGCAGGGCTGGCTACGTACGGCAAAAGAAATAAACGACATTTCGAAACATTGTCTTTTTTGTAAGTATGGATCTATCGTTGTGATACACATTTTATTTTTTTATTTTTTTCAAGATTTTTTCTTCTCAAATATTTTATACGATCATTGTATTTTAATACTTCATAAACTTCTCAGCACTTATCTATGTGTTTTTTAATTTGTAACAGATGTGATAGAATCAATAAGAATATTGCTAAAAATAGCAAGAGCATTTTTCTTATTATAGACAATAAATATATTTAAAACATCGAATGAATGTAAAGAATTTCTGACTGTCTCTATACAAAAAAACGACGGACAATTGAAAGAATACAACAAAATAACTTATTTTATTAGTATATAACAGAACATATTTTATGCAACTTGCACATTCCTGATTTAAAGTTTTAGCTGGTTATAATATTTATTGCTTCCTTCAGGAACATCATTTGACGAACTCAATTTTTCTTTTCTTATTGTATCTTTGTCGTGGCGCGAAGCACGTGTTTTGCCAGTTCCCATTGTTTTCTGTATGATAAATAGTCAGCAGCTCGTTTGAATGGGTAAGGAGTGTTCGCAAACATCCAGCGAAAATGTAGACACTGTAAAAATGACAATAGAATATAAATACCTCCAATCTAATAATTAGATAAAATCACTATCGACATTGATTAAGTTGACTCCGAAATTAGATTCTGTAACTGAAATATTAATACTTATTGGAAGCATTATATTTGTCTTATCATTCTTAAATACTTCACACTATTATTAACAACTTCAACAAGAACATTACTACAACAGAATGTAATGTATTTGGAATTTTGGTAAATAAATTGATGATTGAACGGATGGTTGTTGTTTTATCAATCAACTTAGCTGTGGAGTTGTGTCATAAACGATCCATGGCATGAAATATTTGATGAACCGAATTAGAATGAACCTAAAATAATATCTATTTTAAAAAAATGGTTAAAATACTGGAACTCTTCTAAAAAAGAAATGGTGCAATGGCACCAAAAATTGTTTAGGGTATGCTCATCACTAATCAAGGTAAAAATAAATTGCTGAAGATGATTGAAACCCTTATAAAAAATTTCTAGTGCCACAGAAGAAGTACATTTTACGCTTTTATTTCTTATTTGAAAAAAAAAAATATGCATCACATCGGCAATAATCTAAAAACTTATACAGTATTTGTTATCATTCAAATAATCACTACATCAGGTAGCAATAAACTCATGTTATAGATGTTTAAAACGACTTGTATTGTTTAATTTTGGATCAAAAGAATATGATACATGTTATAATCAAGTAGGCATGGTTATGGACAATTATTTTGATAATAAATACAATGTAAAACTTGATACAATATCAGAGTTACAATATTATTCAATCATGTATTTATTATGAATAACGTGATTGGAAGTATGCTATATGACATCGGAATTAGTTCACACCTAAAAATATAATTGTATGTTGTCATAATATTTTAATTACTCTTAATGATCATTTTACACAACTTACATCTCACCCGAAAATTAAATATCCAGTGTATTACGGGGCATTGGCACCGTTTCTCATTTTCATTCTCACTTAATTATGGTATAATAGAACCACGAAAAGAGCCATTTAAGTCACTGGTCAATATTGAACCTCCTATGAGATTTGAATAGCAGGTGAAACAACTCTTTTGTTGGTTGTACTACATCATGAACTTTGTTTTCGAACAAATAATGTTGCTCCATAAGCTTAGATTCAGAATATCTTAATAACTAAATCTTTTGATGGTATTGTATTTCTTCAGTGATGTTTTTAAAACAGTAAAATGTTTAAAAATTGGTATAGACAAACCTTCATGATATTAATTATTGACGAAATTACAAAAATCTACAAAATTCACTTATATTTGTTTATCTTCAGTAACAGATCTATTATATATCAAAAAAAAAACAAAATTTCTTTTCAGTTCATATCAAGCTTTTCTGGTTTTATTTTTTTGTAATTAGTAAACTTGAATGCCTTCGATTTAAGATCAGAATTGGAAGTTATCATTTGGTTATTCTATTAGAGATAAGATAGAATTTTGAGTATATTTTAATGACTATTGGATAGTTCAGTAGGTTGCTTTTTAGATTTTCAGGGAATCTAGAACTAGAATCCTTAATTCTCAACAACTCATTCTTCCACGCAGGCTTACGTAAAACTATCACATAATAGCATCATCTGATTATTTACAAAGATTGGTTCAAATTCTTAATAGTAAAAAAAAAAAATCTTTGGAAAATTTGTACAAATCACACTAAATAGAATAAAATTTGAACCAACTCGAGCAGAGGTTGTTTTTTTATATGTTTTAGTTGAAGTTATTGGACCTTTTTTCATTTACTGGAATTAAATTGGACTGATCTTTTAGTCTGTCATTTCATTAAAGTCAAAGAATCATATTTGTACATACGTTTTGGTATATAATACAAATCATGGCAGCATACAGTGTGATATAATGTTTCTGAATCATATTGAACTATGGGGATTAATTGATTGTATTACAGTACTACATATATTTAATTACATATTAAAATTGTTCAAACATTATTAAACTTTTATATTCATTTGTGAAATTGTTTTTCGTTCATTACTCTAATTTTATTGTATATACTAAAAATTAACACATAAAAAATTGTTGAGACTTTGTTAAATTTTATTTACGAATGTAGTTCATTACTTTTTACAAGATTTTGTTGGAATAACTGTTTATTATCACGGAATTGGGGTGGTGGTAGTGGCAGTACAATATCGTTATCTTTGTTAGAAAATGCTATACTAACGTTAAATTCTGGTGGTGGTGGAACAAATAAATTGTTGTAATGTTCTTCCATATCAATTTCAATAGGCGGAGGTAGTTGAGAGAGGCCTACATCATACCTCGAAAAAATATTATTGATTTGAGTTAATTTTTCTAAATGATGATCATCTTTCTTAATATTATCTTCATTATTTATTATTTTAGTTGAATTATCGATACGAATCAATCCTTTCATAAAAGCATTTTGATCAGAACAAAAATTACTGGAAATATTATCAACAACTTCTTTAATTTTAGATGACTGGTTGTTAATTAATTTGTTGGGATAAATTTTTGCTGGTTCAGATGGCATTTTTGTATCGTACTGTTCTTGAACCTCTGATGGAAATGGAGATGTTTCATCACCCAGAAACTTCACACCAACTTTGTTGAAATTATCTGAAATTTCTTCAGTGAATTTTTGTTTTTCAACAGAAGCAGTAGTATTTCTAACGCATTCATTGACTTCTGATTTGCTGGCATTTATATCTTCTTTTTCCTCATTATCTGATTCTGATATACTGTAATCTGGTTCAGGTATAAGATCTAAATCATGAGATACATGTGACATAGCTTGTAAAGATCCAACAATATTATGGTTGTTGTGATGGTACATACCATCGTCTTTGTATACTCGGATATTTTTGATACTTTTTTTATTATTATTATTACTTTCACGGCATTTATTACTGCTATTTTGACAACTATCACTACTACAAGAACTACTTCTACGACTCCTACGACGACTATTACCACTACTACTACTTCTACTACCACTACTACTACTACTACTGCTACTACAATCACTACAGCTTCCGCTAATGCTGTTATTGATATATTTATTATTATTTTCATTTTCAACTTTATTTATGCTTTCGGAACAAAATGGAACGGTTTTAGTAGTGTTTGTAGTAATAGAAGTTGTAGTTATAGCAGTGTTAGTAGTAGTAATAGTAATTGCCGTTGTAAATAGATTACATTTATCTATTGGCTTCTTTGTATTTTCATGATTTCCAAGTAGGATGCCTTTCTGAAACCTTTTTGATGCATTACGGAACATACTATTCGATGTCTCTAATTCGGAAACTATAGCACTTGATTCTTGGAGTCTGTTTCTCAATAAGTTTTTAGCATAAAATTTTTCAGTTTTTAGATTTTCTAATTGAGGATAAAGTTTGGCAATATTTAAAGGTCGAATGCTAGATTTCATCCCATGTTTCCCTCTGCATAACTCTAAAATCAGATAAACAATAGTTTCATGACGAATTAGTATTTATGAATTATTAAATAGAAAATATCATACCTATCAGGTTTCGTATATAAGATGTTTTGTTCATCATATTAGAGAGATCGTTCATTTCGTTATATTCTTCGGCACTTTGTTTACAAGACAACAAAGGGTCAGGGAAGTTTGGAAGCGCAGTGTTTTTCTTCGTTGACAGTATGCTTATATCACCCTGACTGTGGAAATTCCTTCCTGTAGAGAAAACCGATTCAACCTCTATTTTAAGATCCAGGGCACTGCAGTAATATTTGTTCAATGGTGATCCACAGAGATAATTTTCAGGGAAGGGCAAACGAGAGCTTTTCTGAAAAATAAAAAATTATAAGTGTATTTATCTAAACAATCAGCAATAATTTTTGAAATAAAAAAAAAGTCAATGCAAAGGTGGTTCAAATTTTGTTCTGAAAGTGATTCATGGTCCATACTTAGTCTCAATCATAATATTATGTATATTCGATGTCAACTTTACATGAAACTCTTCAGTTAATTCTGTTGACAATTATTCAATCGACTCGAAAGCACAAATGGTAATAAGAAAAGATGAATATTAAAATGGAACAGCTGAATTAATTCGGAAACAATACCAACTGGTAAAAAGTATGTAAAGATCATGAATGATTACATATGATCATGTAAAAACAATCAACACATGATCGTCGGTATATTTTTATTGTTCATCTTTGTATGTTATCATTCAGAAACCGATTTAGTCTATAAGTGACATGAAATGATTATTGCGGTATCTTTAGTTGAATTGTGTATTAAATTTCAACTTAAATTTCAGCTAGAATATTTTTCTCTAACAGAACAGTAGATTTATATTTACGTCATTATGTGAAGCTGTGATTGGATGGAATGTTGATTGCGCGCAGCTACTATTTAATCGTAGCTGGTGTGAAGTATTATACTTGGAGTTTGAACATACAAAAGTTTGCTGAGATGCATGGAGTGATTCGGCACTAGTAAATTTATCTTCATTCCTTGTATTATCATCAGTCCTTCCAGCATCCATTTCTGGAAAAACAAAAATTTGTAATACATAAATCTATTTTAGATTGTTCATAATCTTTTAAATAATGATAAAAAATATTTTCAAAATAAACTAAGATTCCTGCACTAAAATAAATTGATTTTTTTTTATTGATGTCATGACAATGTAAGCTTACAATTCACTCGTTTGCTTTAATACTAATATACGTGCATTATCAAATTAAAAATTTTGATATAAATTTACCTAATCCGGCGACCATTGATCTGGCTCTGGCTCGTCCAACACTTAGTGTAGTTCTGGGATCTCTTCGGGGAGGCATCGGTGCTGGTAATCGTCCCAAAGTATTAATCGTTGGTATATTCCAACAACTACTTTTTCGGGGTAAGGTTGCATATTGAGGTTGATTGAAATGGCTTGTTGGCAATGTCATACTTGAATATGAATAAGGGAGATTGTTCATAGGAGTTATGACTGTCATTTTCACTAATTCACCGGAATTTCTTATTAATTCTACCACGTGTTCATGAGAAGCTGCCGAAATATCTTCTCCATTAATCTATGATCAACATTAGAATGAAACAAGAAAAATGTACAAATTGTTGAAAAATATTAGCTACAAAAAAACTTATTTTATTCTCACCTCAATTAAGAAGTCACCTTTTCTGAGACCAGCAAGATCTGCAACCCCACCAGAAGTCACATCATCTAAATACTGAGCAGCAGGAGCAGCACTCGTCAAGTTAGATGACATTGATTTCGCACCTCGAAGAATAAAACCGAAACCTCTTTTTGAACGATGTAGCACAACTGTTTTAGGTTCGGAGGTCATCCTAAATGATATAAAAGAGTGCATGTACAGTAACATTTTTATAGAATAAAAATAATAATGCGCTTTCATACATGTGTTTCAATTTCGGTACAGTGACTAAAGATTCGCATGGAATGTCATTCTGATCGGTCCACATGGAAGCATTACTATCGATGAATTGAGTGGATAGTGATACGTTGGAATGCCTTTGCTTGATTTGTTGGACACAACGAGCTGGAAAAAGGCCTGTTTTATGGCCATGCTGGACACCTTCCAAGAGTCCACAATCGGTTGCTCCAATAACTAGGAAAAAAACTTTGTTTAGGATCTTTTCTTTAATAGTTTCAAAAAATGTTGCTTGTTTGATGAGTTAGGAATCAAAATGGTTTCGGTTGTTTAACTGACTCATACTACTCAACTTTTAGGAACTGCCATAAGGCAATCTTTGGAAGACAATTATAAAGATAAACTTAATACATTATGAGGCAATTAAAAACGCTCAACAAACCTACAAGTGAGATAATTGTAATTTATTTTTACCTTCTAAGATATCGCCTTGGTTGAGATTCAGATGTCCAGCTATACTACTGTTGTATGTCTCTGTACAAATGACCGTTGTTCCAGGCCTAGATATTGATTTCGTTATTTCAGATCGTAATATTTCATTTTTCGATTTGTCACCCTTTATTTTCGTTTGGCTGTCATTATAGTTTTCCTCTGAAAAACATCATTTATTCATAGAACCTTTCATATTTAATTGATTACTCCTATAACGATTGTAACAAATTATCAGTAATAACTAGAATCTTTATCTTTATCTTGCTGAAATTATTGGTTAGATGAAGTGATAAGAAATATCAATCTTATTAATTTTACCGTAGCAGTGTTACCAGTAATGGTCCATAGAATGACATAACATTTTGAATAATATATTTCAAGGCTGCAAGTTTACTTAGCATTAAGGTGGTTGCTTGTTTCCACAGGTTGAATTTAATTAGAATAAGATTTTTATAAGTTATTGTTTAACTTAAAGGAGAAGTTAGAAGCTAACATAGAGAGTCCTGTGCACTCTCATCATGTAGGAAGTAGTCTCCATAAAATATTGGCACTTCAAAAAAGATAATTGAAAATGTGGAAATCAATATTTGGATCAAATTTTGAAAAAAATAGTTATTAGTTTTGTCTGGCAAGCCTCGTGGGACCAAAGAAGCCCAGAGGAAGATTCATGTGATAAAGTTACGAGTAGGGAGTGTAAGATTGTGATAGATCATTTTGGATTTAGTAGAAGACAAGGATGAGTAAAAAATGGAGTAATTAAAGGGAAACTTCAACATTAAATAAATTGATTCTTTATAAACGAGTGAGAGTGCAGCAATTCATGGCAGTGCTGTTCAACTGTGGTCATTTTGTTTGCATGATTTTTACCTAGTAATAAGTTAATCAAGGAAGTTTTACAAATGCCACTCATAAGACTCATAATGATAATTTAGGTCTTATTATTATTCTTTTTTTATTCACTCGAAAGATTTAAAATTTTGAAACTACTTTGATGATGACGATAATAATGATTGAAGAAATATATCTCGTTCATTGATAACTTACCAATTTCCCCACAATTGTAGCTTGCAATAATTTCCGCAAGATCCATGTTTCCAGCAATTACTGCCACTTGGTAAGGAGTTTGATTAGCATAATTGAGACTATTCTTCTGCGCTCCTTGAAATAATAGCCGTTGAATACAAGAGGCATTTGTGTTATTTACTGCACATACATGAAGTGGAGTATTCCCTGATGCATTTTGGGCGTTTAAATCAGCACCATAAAATAACAGATGATCAAGGTGCTGTACCAAGTTGTTTCTACATGCCTAGAAAGAAACAAAAAATTTCATAGAACATGACTATTGTGGTAACAGAATTAACAATCATTCTGTAGTTATCACCGTTCTACTACTTTTAGAATATTTTTCAAAAAAAAGTAGGATGTCTCTCCTCATAAAAAAGCATGAGATTAAAATCTAGCTAAAAATTTTTAATACTTATTGAACTATGGACCATTTAGGTAAGTACAATATTTTAGTAAAAAGGAGAGCAAAAAAAAACTGTGAACAATGGCAGGACTCATGGGTACTGATGTAAAAATATGAACTCTTATTGATTGTGAAAGTTAACATTGAGCATCAACATTGTTACAAGTAGAAATAGCTATTGATGACCAACTACGATTCCTCTTATGGGCCATTTAATCTACTAAATTCATGCTGCAGTGGATGCTGACATTCGAAACTTGGAAATCGACATTCCTATAATCGATAAGTCCAAAAGCTAGCCTTACTACTTACAGCTAAGCTGGCTCTTCTATTTTTAAGTGTAAGCCAAAGATATGGGGCTGACACACTCGAGCCAATATCTTCACCAGAGGTCCAATATAATCTGGTATCTTAACTAAATACTTAAAAGATTTATTACATACGTACTTGATGGATCTCCTGCCATCCTTGACAGTCCTGTGAACCAATGGTTGCATGATAGTTCAGGAGTATTTCACAAATTCTTGGATCAGTTTGGTGAATGACACTGTAGTACAAAGGTGTAAGACCTTTTAGATCCTTATAATTTGGACTGGCACCAAGTTCTAAAAGTGTTTTTACTGCTTCGAAATTATTTTTCTCAACTGCTCGATGAAGAGCTGTTAACCCTTCTTTTGTTCGATAATCAAGGATAGCTCCGCCATTAACCAGAGAAATGATGACTTGGGATGATTTTTTTAGTGTCGCAGCAAAAGACAGTGGCGTTTCTAAAAAAAATGATTATGCTAAATAATACACAGAAACTTAATATTTCGTGATATATTGTTCTCTTAAATATACCTCCATTGTCATAGGAGTGAAAGTTAGGATCCAATCCTTTATTGCACAGTTTTGTAATTTTCTCAACTTGATTGTTTGTTATGTAATCATATAGCCGTCTTAAATTAGTTCTCGTGTGCAGAGACTTCAATTGTTTTTCATCCACATGAAACATTTTATATACTCTTCTTTTGTACTTGAGCTTTTATGGAACAAAGTAAGGACAACGTGACCAACTGTATGATACTCAATTTTCATATAAATATATTCAATTGATCACCATTATTATTATTACACTTTAGTTTGGACTTCTGGCTTTTTGCATACGTCTTAAATGGACCAATACTCGTAACTTATAATTTAATTCTCAAATTTCAAAACTGAATACTTAATGTTAATAATAAACTCAAACTATACTTGTTGAGAATAGAGAAGTGAATGATACAACCTATCATGTATCAAACAAACTTCGATATTATCGATAATAGTAATGCAATGTTTTCTGAATATTCTTAAAAATATCTTTCCAAAATTATAATAGATATTATCTATTAGAACGAGTAATTATTGTGAATCTTAGCAACGATTTCTAAATAAATAATCATTCTTTTGATGTTCCAATTGTTGAGTATAATTTAATTCCATTTTGAGAATTATCAACCTCATTGAAGATATCTGAGACTGATCTAAAGAATCTTATTTTGGTCATCAATGTCATCATGAATTTTTAAAACAGTGTTTGTATGACATTGATACCTTTTTCTAGACTTTGAAGTTGGAAAATATTTTAAATTCTGTCTCGGGATAACTACGCCGAATTTTATAATCTTTCCAAATAAACATTTGGTGCCAATAATTTTTTTAACAATAATCTTTAGATATTCAAATGAACAATTACCTCTAAATATCCAATAGGATGATCGAAAGTGTAATCCCCAATTGGGCGTTCTTCTTCTAGAAACTTTCCCGCTTTACCGTTCATAGGTGGGCAGAACAGCCCATAATTGAAACTCTCCTCCAACTCCTGTAAGTCATAAAAAGGTAGATATTAGCTATCATGTTCAACAAGAACTAATAAAATAATAAACAATTGTATGATTTAAAAAATTGCCTTTGTTAGATATGTTACATTTATATAAAATTCGCAAGTCAGCACAAGTCTGTGTTGAAAGTGAATATTATTATCTCTCTCTCTCTTTCTTGGGGTTTATTCCACTTATTATAAGATTAGTGCATAGTAACATAATTTGATATGTGTTACACGTACAAGTACATAAGAAGAGAGTAAATTATCTGTACCTTCGGTAACGATGATAAACACTGCTGCTTGGCATCCCAAATAAGTTGATCTTTTGCGAACTGGAGACATTTACTGATTGAAAGTTCAGGTACATGTATACGCATCAGTAGGGATTCTCTCCCACTTGTAATGATCTCAGTCCCGATCTTGTAACTGTCACTGGTCTGTTGTGGACTTTCATTATTTGTAAAAGATTCAATATTTTTTACAACAGACGACTCCATCGCAGCGAATTCATCGACATTCGTAATCAAATTGTGATATGTCTACTCTATCTGAAAAAAAAAACATTAAAAAAATTATTCTGAAACTGGTAGTGCAAGAATATCAAAGTAAATTATAGACTGATAATCTGAAAGCGAAAATTTCTCATCTCATTAATTTAAGATGTGATATCTTCGAATGTTCATTGGAACCGTATTTCAATTTTTTAATTTTCCTCGAAGCTGTAGATTATTTTTATCAGACGGAAACCAATCTTGTGCGTTGCCGATAGGATGCTGACCACTGCAGCCCTAAAAATGGGTGTCTCAGACATAGCCCTCAATTATTGGACAAAATTATCAATTAATTCTGTAATGGATAATTTAGAAAATAAAAATATCAATTACTGAATAATCATTAATATACAGGATTACATTATCAATTACTGTATTAATTCCAGTCCTTTGAGTGATTAACAGCATTGATTGTACTAATGTAGAATCTAAGATTGCTTTCTGAAGAGCCACTGCAAATTGGAGTGTTTTACAGTGAACGCACGTAAACGTATTCAATATTACATGCCATTAAACACGTTTAAGTGTGTTTATTGTCACGTACTTCGATTTACAGTGTATGTAATTATACAAATGTCTTTATCAAGTGGATAGTTGAGATACTCGAGGTCGCGGGTTCGAATCTCACCATATAAATAGTAAAATTATAAAAAAAAAAAAACCTAAACGTATTTTCTTAACACTTTTTAATTTTATAAAATACATAGCATGCTTTGTAAAATAACAGACTTAGACGTATGTACATACTCATAAGTATATTTTTTAATGCTAATTATTAATGTTAAAAATATTTTTTATTACATAAATGCGTAAAGTTAAAGTTCCATCTCTGTTTCAGTGAGCAACGCAATTTCTGCCACAGGATAACACAGCACCCGTCTTGACATGCGCATAGACAATTTTTGGTCTTTCTTTGTGAAAGAGAGAACGTCATTGTTTCAACCCCAAAACAAAAACGGAACTCAAATTTTTTACGACGATTATGACGAATAATAGTATTCGTACTTTGGAAAAAAGTCGGTCATTACAGAACACGTGTTTTCCATCCTTGCCTTCAACTCCGGTGTTTATTTACACGTGGTCTGTAATAGCCTACTTGTCTCCCTTGGTACGTAATATACGACAATTGTCACAATGAATATTTTTTATCTATGCGAGTATGTAATTATTAACAAAAATATTTTTTTATGATTATTAATAATACATTAATTATTGTATTTATAATATAACTATTTATTAACATAAAATATTTTTTAAAAAATTAATTTTATACATTATATTACATATATTTTTTCTATTTTTATAAATGTCAATCTAACTATCGATAAATTTATTTATTATCTGATGACGTGAAAAGTATTTTGATTCTCATACATGGAGAGAATTTTTTCACTAAATGTAAGTGCAAAAAGTGACGTTTTGAAGTTTAGAAATAACAATATTTCTATTCGTTAATAAATTTTGAATGCTTGTAAGTTAACTTGATACTTAAGAGGTGTCTTAGTAAAATAATAACTTAAGATAACTTCAAAATTACTTATGACAACCCAAAATTCACTATTGAACAGAAATATTTTGATTCTTTTCTTTATAACCAAAAGAATAGTTAGAGCAAATCCACTCAAAACCTCATGGATACTATTCTAGTAGAGATACATCGATTGGTCTTGGAGTTGATTCAATCCAATGCGTAAATATGATTATATTTACGCATATTATCATTTTAAAAAAGTGATCATCTAGATTTTCTGTGTTACGCACACATAACCACTTGAAAAAAAATAATATAAATAAAAAATTAAAACTTCGGGACTTATTATTAGATTTATCATTGCTATTGACATTTAAACTAACAGTTTAATACAGAAATAAAATGTTTAAATGAAAAACAAAAAAGTCAATTGCTTGATATAATCATTATTCAAGCCCCTCTTTCAATTTCTATTGTACATGTACCAGTTAATTGATAATTTACAGAAGACAATTTTTAAACACCTGTTCTAAAAGTATCTATCCGAAGTAAAGTAAATTTGATGAAATATCTATAGAGATAATGTGAATCTATCGAATCTAGAAATATCAATTTCTGATGAACCTTAAGGATAATACATTAAATTGAACTAAAAATGATTTTATAAAAACTTGGAGAGAAATGGCGTACTCGATCAATTAACCGGATGATATATTGCTATCATAAGTGTAGATATTACACATAGAATATTTATAAATATAGCTGTGCATCCTGACATTTATTTTTACGCATACAGAAAAAAAATGTCAAAGTGTTCAAATTTTTTTGTTGCGACCTAAAACAGATTAATTAAAAAAAAAAAATTTCTTTGCTTTTAATTTTAAAAAATATACTCGAATTCAAAGTCTCATGTAATCAAGTATTATAAACAATAAACATAACACATTTCACCCTGTTGACTTCCTGTCATCTTGTTAATTAATCATTATGTGGAATTTTGTTTATGATCTCGACTGACAAATTGTTGGAAGGTACAGCATGATATACTGCAATTTCAATTGTGTTAAAATAAATTACATCAAATGTATTTCTATGGTTTTCAATTTCAATGTTTTATAAATAAATACGAGAATCTAAATGACATTGCAGTATTCTGAAAGCATCAACAGAATTCTGTAGTTAACATATAAAATTTCTACATCGAATGCACTTTATGAGTTTCATTAAATAACCAAGCAATTGTTGCATGGAAAAAAAAAACAAATTGATTTTTTTTTTATCTTGTGAACAATAACTTTATACATCGAAAAAACTATTAATGCAATTTAATTATCGATAAGTTTAGGTTTTAATTAAAAATAGTTGTACATATATAGAGTGATTAAGAGCTGATGAACAACATCCGTTTATGTTGTAGGGACGTACCATCATCTATCTCGGAAATAATGATAGATTATGTAACTAACTGGTTGAAAATGAATGTCTGGAAATCACTGCGACATGCAGATATTTACTGAATTAAAATAATTTTCACTTTGTTATTTTTAGAAATAAAAATATTCACGTTATACAAAAAATACGGTATTTAAGTCATGACACCCCGGTATACGTCAATAATAATTTCACTCTGATACTGTACGTCAATAGTTAAATTACACTAAATGCACTTCTTCCTTGTTTCCATTTTCAGAGAAAGGTCAAATATTTAGGAATTATAATTTCAAAATAATTCATTGGAATATGAATTATTTATAGTTAATTAAAAGATGTATATTAAAAAATAAAAAGAAGAGATGTGTCAGGAAAAATTGTTGATAAGCTATTTGTTTCATCAGATACTTACCATTATTCAGTGATTATGATTTACTCCATAACATATCATTTTACAATGTTTATCACACATCACTTGATGAATATCATAATTTTATATACTTTGCACACTACATAGATACTTGTTATTACAATTTTATTTATAAATAGTAAGATAACTCATATCAGTCACCGTTGTATGAAGTAATATAAGGTACTAAAAGTTTGTAGGTGGCGCTACGAATGCTCTCATCAAAGAGTGAGGGGCTGCAGGCTAGCGTTGCCTAGCAACAACACAAGATCGAAGACGGGTAGAGTATTCTTTATCCTTTCCATTTAATCGACACTATTAAATTCCCTTAGATTTTAACTAAATTTTTTATAGGAACAATCACCTTCATTGCTATTTTAACCAATTACCATACGAAATAAATACAAAAACGATGGAATCCAATCAATTTTTATTGATGGTTTAGGATGTAATTCTGTAATCAATGATGTTTATACAGGTGCATAGGTAGTACAAATGTCTGAATCCGTTGCACTATTTTTTATTAGTGCTATGATATTTTATATTTACGATTGTTTACTAAAATGAAGTTTCGAAAACAATGGCGGTATTAACACTTGCATATGGGGTGCAAATAATAATAATCTTTATTGGCATCGAAACTTTAAAGTTCCTGAGCAATACGATAAAATCGATGTAAATAATACAAGGTGCGGTTTAATTAAGAAAATTGATTATTTAACCGTAAATGAGTCTTATATTTTTTACTTGATGATTTAGGATAGTTTATTTGTTAATTTTTATAACAAAGTTTCATTGAACCCTTCGTCACTAGCGCTACTTTTCTCCCTAATTCACTTGCGTAGTGAATGCTGCGCCGTCGTGTTAAATCTCGTATGACGTTGCCAAATTAATGGGTGGTAGTTTACTTATGTTAACATGGAAATGGTTAAAATGGCAACGCTGTCTGATAGTTGGTACACTCGCACTAGACAGCAAAGTGCTACTTTTCTGAACTCCATTCCATATGCCATTTACATGCATTCGTAGAAAATGATTGCCTAGAATAGGTTTCAGCTGATTCATTTTGCAGATGATATTGCATATTTTGAATCGTGTATTAAACCTAGTAATGCCTTTCGTTCAATAAGGAAGATGAACGATATTGAACTCAATCGGGTTTAATCAGATTCATTGGTGATGTATGCTTGGTTACTGCAAATGTTGGACATAAAACAGAATGCCATCAAACCTAATGAGGCCTACTGTCTATTGATCTATATAATATTTCTGTAGATAAGAAATCTCCTCATATAATAACTAAATTAGCCAAATAGCAACATAATTATTATTGTTTTCATTTATCTAAACATAATAAGATAATTTTAATATTATATATACACATAAAAAATAGTACATTATTAACCAAGGGAGCAAAGTACGATATTCTGACCTAGGTATATAATTACCATTGAAATCAAAGGTAAATACCTACATAAGGATCAACATATTATATTTTAATATATCATCACCCAAAGTTAACATTCTCATTCTCAATTTAGAATTGGAAAAGTGCCAATTTTTCTTTCGCAGAGAAAAAAAGCATGCGTCTGCGCATGCGCACAGATGATTTTTAGTCTTACGCCGAAAAGTATGAATTCTGGCGAGATCATGGATCTGTAGATAATTATAGTAAAAATGTCAAGTGTAATTGAAAATCAATAAAAATTTTTTTTCTAAAAACTCTATTTTCTCTGATTAGATCCAATACATCTTAAATGTTTAGACTTATCAGATCAGCTGAAATTTGAATTTTTCCAAAAAAGTTTCATAATTCAGATCTGATCCAATCTAACTTTTTTCCCACAACTATTTAAAATTTTTATTTCGGATATCAATCAAACAAAAATTAATCGAATCATAGCGATAATTAAAAAATTTCTAATCGATCTTTATATCTATTTTTTTATCATCTGATTATCTTTTGATAATTTTTCGACTGCTTTTTGACTAAAACATGGTTATTTTCATCGCAAAGAAGCGTCATCAGAGCAAACTATAGAAAGTAAAAACTGCGTTTTAGTTTCACCAATATTTTTCATAAAGATAATCATGTATCAGTTTGTATATCAGTATTCTGATGATTAAAAAATCATGTGTTCTCTTACACACTTATTGGCTTCTTTTTACGCATTAAATTAAAAAAAAAAAATCACTTGACACTGTTCTCTCTTCTGAATTGTCAATATCAAATCATTGTAGAATATTCCAATAATTGAATCAACTTCATGATTAAATTTGTCAATTGAAAGTGTGTAGTGTAAGTTTCAGTGTTTTAAAATTGAAGAATGCATGTACAATAGAAGTTGAGATATGTGGGCGGGATGGAGATTTACGTAATCACTTCTACAAACAGTTTTCAGTCTGATTGATTATTTCATAGAATGAACATGAATATTTTGTCGTTGATAATTCTTATGGTTTTATGTGTAGAAGTTAAATATACAGCTGAAATTACCACTGAATCTCATGTATCAGTATCTCAGCAATTTATTCACTTTGACACCAACGTTAAAACGAGTGCGATCATCAATGTTCCAATTAGATGCCCTCCAAATTTTGTAAGAGTGGGAAAACGATGTCGCGTTATTTTTTAAGGTAATAGTTATAATATTATTGCTTTCCCTTTATATAATAACAATAATTATTAATATCTTAATACAACAATAACATATGTACATATGCATCCATGAAGGTTTGAAGTATTGGATCTTACTTCTACTAGCAATAAATATCTACTAACTCGGTCTGATCAGGTGAAATTCTTCTATTGAATTAAACCAAACTGAGCCAGTTATATCAGATTGAGCCTAAATAGTCTCATAATTCAAACCTGATCAGATTTAAAGTATTTCACAGATATTACAGTAAAATGTTATGGGAAATAGAGTAGTTCATTTAGCTGGGCATAATTTTTATATTCACAGCTCTGTTGCTATCAAAATATTTCACTGTAAGTCTATCTCATAATTTTTGTCTTCTTTGCTCATTTCTTCTTATCTTATTAATTTCATTTATATCGTTTTCATTAGTTCTATTATCTTGAATGTTGTCATCATTGTCGTCATTTTCGTTGTTATCATTGTCATCATTAATATTTTCTCTAGAACATGTAGAGTTGGCATAATGTTCACTATGCACAAGTTAAAAAAGTAGTCATAACTTATAAAGTTCAGCCAAAAGTCTGAATTTATATTCTTACCAATTTATGTACTTTTAAGAGAATTAATCTACATATTTTGAATGTTTCAGATACCTTATCTGGTAACAGAGATACTATTTTACATGCAATCTATTAAATGGAAAAAAATATTTCAAGATGTGTTAATAGACTGACTTCAATCAAAATAAAATGTAAGAAGAAAATTGAAATTACGTAAATTATCTAACGACCTCAGAAGAATATATAGGTTTCAATATATTTACCTATAAGTAATTAAAATATTATGAAGAATAAAATACGCTTTGAAAAAGAAGACAGCTTCTGGAGATTGGTAAGATAATCTGCAAGTTCTATGAAGACATATTTATCATCCTTTCATTTTATCAAAAGCCTTTTTGATAATAGATCAAGTATGAGTAAATGCTGTATTGCTGCTTCTGGTGTATCATCTTCAAATCAGAAATTGAAGAGGGTAACTACTGTCACCTACAATGCAAATATTGATGGATGATTTGATTGGAACCAAACAAAACAATGCCATCAACCTACTAAAGTATTTTTAGAAAGTATTCTTAATGTGCATTAAAAAAAATCAATAAATTTTCACCAACTAAGTAATGAAATCTTTCTCCTTCATTATTCCACCAAGAATTATTTCTATTATTAAGTAATCAAATTTTTCCCAATTAAAAAGAATTTAATCAAAATGATTTACGATTTTGTAATAGAAATTTCCTATTCAGAAATGTAATTCCAATAGGGAAGAGTTTAAATTGAATCAATTGAGAAACCTCCATCCTTATTACTAAACTCCATAAAATCTGATTGGTTCCGATTGAAACAAAAAAATAATAATCAAAACTGAAATTTTATTACATTATTAGCTGAGTTCTAATTAGATAATTTTATTTACTGATTAAAATGTAAAACGTCTACTGTTAAATCTATATTATAATCACTAAAAATATTTGTTCATATCAATGATGTCAGTGATATAGACTCGAACCTGTAACCTCTGTAGCTGCATTTCATACTTTAACCTCTGTACCATTTAGTGAATACTCACAAATAATTTGCGGAGCATTTATTGAAATAGCTATTGATATCTACTAATAAAAACCGGTTAGAAATGTTTTAATTTCTGCTTTGAGTAAAATGAAAGAAATGAGCTGTATTTTGGTTCAAGATTTTGAGCGTAGAATTGGATTAGATAAGAGAAAATCTTGAAATCATTGAGTTGATACACGAATTAAAGATAATTACTAACAGTGTGTTAAACCTATGAAGAATCTTTAATTCAACTATATTCACTGAATAATCTACATATTGAATTCACACTTAGTTGTCTTTTCATTGATTACTTTCACAATGATTCACACAATCGTGAAACACACAGTCGTAAGGAGCCTACGAGTTGTTCTGATGAACCAACACACAAAAAATGACTTTATCAAGACGTAAGGAAATGGCCGCCACAATCGATAAAACTAATCGATATTATCATCATATGTCTGTTTGTTAAGTTGTTTCAAGGTGCATAATAAATTGAAACGGTCAGGATTGTTTTTTGGTGGTCTTTCCACCAACGAGAATGAGTTAGAGTTGTCACAAACTAAGTTGACTGATTCAACTTCAATATCTTAAGATTTCATAAGTCGACTTGTACGCGTTTCAGTTGAGCTGACTAAGTAGACGTCCTACTTCGTCGGTAACTAGGAGACGACTTGCTATCTCTAGGACAGCCTGAAGAAGACTCACTACCTCTCTTGTGGTCATGAGAAGACTAGTCAAAATCATACGAATTTGTGTGAATCATTTTATGAGCTGCCTGAGCCTTGTGAGAAATTAATTGGTGATAATTGGCTCAGGAGAGTTGACAAGTTTGCTACAATAACAATAGATAGCTCAGAATAAATAAATAAAATTTTAGTCAATCATTATTACTATTATTTGTTGATTTAAAATAGAACTTTTCACACTGATGTAAAATAGTTTATAAACCAAGGTAGGACATTTAAACTTTCTTCTTCTAAAAATCTTAAATCAAGTTTTGAGCTTCTTTACTTTTCGTTTTTTAATCTGTAATGTTATATCAAATATTAGACTTAGTTAAAATTAAAAAGATAATCATTGAGCACGTTAGAAACTCGATCCGATCTATTCATCAAATAGTAAGATTAATTTTTTACTTTAAATGCAAAGCAGTCGTTTAAAAAAACATTTATTTCAACAAAAATTTAAGTTTAAAATTTTACACTCATTTCGTACATAGATTAGAAACATTTTTGTAATTAAATATAAATATACTTAAAATCGGTAAATAAAATGTTCTTTAATAGTCTAACTAAAAATATATTTGACGTACATTTTGGTACAGCTTGATAGCTGTTTTCAATTAAATTAAATGAATTTTAATTAAAGGCAGTCGATCATTTTAATTTTATTTTAACTGTAAAATTTTTAAATGTTGTAGAAAAATAATAAAAAAAAATCGGGCATTTCTTGATTCGTTGAGATTTTCTAAGAGAGAACCTTATATAATATACAATTTTATTGAACTTCATTATACTTAGCTTAAAATGATATAAATACTATGGAAATTCACCATAATATTTGATTGTAAGAATTAGTAAACCTAAATAGTAAAAATTGTTTTATGATTAAGATATATGATTGAATCAAAAAATGCTTTCAAGTAATAATAATATAAAATTTTATAAATATTTAATAATAAAAATAACACTGCATCATTTTCATTAGCAAACTTCCCTAGTAGTCAGATTTTTATCCTATTAATATATTCACTTTAATATGATTTTCATTTTTTACGAAGCTATAAACTTTTCTAAATTTTTTTATTAAATTTGAGCAAAATGATCAACAGAAAAAAAATTGTACTACTTGGGCTCATTCATATTCTGTACATACACAAATAGTATACAAAAAAGTAAAGATTACCTTTTTCGCAATCTTTACAGCCAAAAATACTGTTCATCTATTTGGACTGAAATTAGTTCATCTATTAGAATTCATGGATTAGAAAGAGAATCATATTTAGAATGATTCAGTTCAATTAATCTGTACGTTTTCTTTCTTCTTCAACACGTTGTCTTGTTCGATTAAAAGCATCCGTTTTCAAAAAGTCTACAGTTTTGTAAACTGTGGTATTTGGTGACACTTGTGTGGTTGGTAAAGATGATGAATGGAAATTATCATTCGTTTCTAAATCTAGATCTAAATACTGTAAAACTACCAATTGTCGATCGGATGCCGGAATGAAAGTATCATGATCTTGATAATAATAAATCTGCTTAAAAAAAATCAATGTTATTTATTATATGTGACATAAATAATTGACGAAAAAGAATATGTACCTCTTCTTTGTCATCATTTGTGGTATTATCTTCATCTGATGTTGAATGATGTCTTATTCCGTATCCATGAACAGGTGATGGTGAATTCGGAAAGACTCGATTTTTCCTTTTATCTGGCGGTGATGCTAAATGCAATTGTTCTGATAAAAATGGATAAATATAATTAAAATAAAGTTTGATATCTTGGGCAAAAAAAAGAAATCAAAATATAAAAGACTTACTCTTCGTTGAAATTTGTGCTAATGTTGGTTTTAATTTTCGATTAATACTGGGTGGTTCTACCGATAAATGCTCTCCAGGACTCGTGTCATTTGTAGATGAAATTGATCCAGGTGTTAATTCATCTTTACCAATGGAAATCGAATCACTCATTTTTCTTCCTGGTTTCAATTCACGATTAACAATTGGTGGAGGTAACAAAAATCTTGGTGTGTATTGTGCATCTTTGACCAAAGGACTTGCTAGATTAGAATACGTTGCGGTGGTTGAATTTTCGGAGTATGGACTTGATGGCTCATCATCGTGGAAATCATATCGAAAAACACCATCATCCATGATTGACGGTGCAGCATTGCTATAAAAATGTTTAGGTAAATTTTCAGCGACATTGTTTGCATTCCATGTATTAGTTGAATTTGATCGATGATGACGCGGAAAATCATAAGTTTCATCGCCGATTTTAGCAGGTGTAGAAGGTGCTGGTGTTGTCGGTGTAGTTGGTTTAGAACTTTCAGTCGTGCTATCTAAATTTGTATAATTGTGCCCAGAGTTTTCTGAATTGATATGAGATGGTTTTGGTGGTCTAGGTGGTATTGAAGATTTTCCTCCAGTTGTTGAAGCAGAATCAGTCATTTTTAGTTTACCGAAACGCTTACAAATATTCCATGAACTGATATCTATATCTATCGAACTATGAGGAGGTTTAAGATCACTTGATGATGGAAAAGTATCCCAATTGACGTTTGGAATTGATGCTGTCCATTCATCATCAGTGAATACACTTTCTGCATCTGTGGTAGTTGGAGATTGTGGAGGAGATGGTACAAGTTTTCGTGGAGCATCGTAATGCTCATTATTATGAGTTATTTGTAAATGAGTTGAACTATCATTCAAGCGTCGTCCTGAAATACACTCGCTTATCGGTATATAAGGACCAGAAATTGTGCTTGCCGGTGATATCGGAGGTGATTCTTGAGGTTCAAACTGAAATACTAAAAAAAAATTATTTTAAGAAAATCATAATATTTAAATTAAGCTTCTATGGAACTTCAGGGGTTCTGGAACAATAATAAAATTTTAAAAAAATCAAGTATGATGCGAATTAATGCTAGATAATAAATTTTTTTTAATAATACCAGTATCATCGATACTTATGGTATTCCTTACAATTAACTTTTTAAGTAATATGTAGTAAGTATAAATAATTAAATATTATGAATTATGGTTTTTTTTAAACATTATAAACTTAACTCAATACCTGGTATTTAGCACTTGATACAGAAATGCTTAACAGAGCCCAAATAAATATTATAATGTTAACTTTTAACGTCAGCTGTAATAACAGTTACATCATATATCACTAAAATTACATCATCATTCAAGTTAGTATTGCAATATTAGCAATTTATAACATGATAATCATGAGAGCTTATGTCAAAAAAAAAATTATAATAAATTTTCAAAACCTATGTGCACAAACATGGTAAAATTTTAACTATAAATTTATTTAATATTAATTTACATTGTATTTATTGTTTATTAATATTCTATAATTCTTCCAGAACCTTAGAATTCATTTATATATCATTCACTAGCGTTTGTGGTAGTTATCATGCTAAGGGGTGGGTTTTATATGCCCTTCGAAAAGGCCGCACAAAATTAATGTAAGAAGATTATAATTTTCAAAAAAATTCTTGAATTTTATCTGTATTTCATTCACAAAATTTTCACAAGTTAAATAAACAGTAAACTACCCCCTTTTTATGTTTATCGTTCGTCTACTGTCTTTCGGTTTTTCATAAATGGTATCATTTTCAGTATTATTGTATTAATTATCTAAGAATAATTGATTTTCCTTTTTTTTTACCCATCATATTACGAATAAAAAGTTTTCATCAGCTACCTTTATGCATTTCACGAGCTTTGTAATAAAAGATCTGTCGAAAAGTTTAATCAGTAGAATTATAAAACAGTGATAGAATAGGTGCAGTATGTACTAAACATAGACCGAACCTATAAAAATAATAAACTTCAAAAATTAATATTTCGTGAACTAGTCAGACGAAGTCATTTAAATCATAGGACCTAACAAATATCATTATTATCTATGTCTACTATGAATTTAAATAAATTTTGTCGACAAAAAATTCGCACAATGACTACTTGACATATAATATTATTAAAAATATTTACATGGCTGTTCTTCATCTTGAGTGTATGCTTTTAGACCACAAACTTGACATACTGCATCAACCCATTTGTTCATCTCAGCTTCACTTTCCGCCACTAGATAATATATTCTTTTTGGTGTTTTTATATTAAACATATACTGATATTTTTGTTTTCGATTTTCAAACCTTAAACCAGCATCAACCTATAAAATGATATCTCAAATATAATTAAATGTGATAAATTAAGAAATAATAATAAATGTTAAATAGTGACGTAATATACTTGTTCGCATTGATCTAGATCAATGTGGCCTTTAAGTTTACGATATCTTCGGTCAGTGTAATATTCTAAAAAATATTGTCCTGGTAATTCACCACTGTGACGTAATGCGAACCATCGTTTTCTCCAACGCTATAATAGATAAAAATTTAACTTTATATTTATTACGGACATGAAAAAATTTTTAATACAAAGCAAAATTATATACAGTGTATTAAATATAAAAAATTTAAAGTTTATTATTACAATACTCACTGCTCTCCAAAGTTTTGTAGGAGGAGATTTAATTAACCATCCTTCATAAACAATTTCTCGTGATATTTTAATAACTTCCATATTTATCTCTAATATTGCATTCTCATCAAAGCAGAGCCGTTTTATTTTTACTTATTCAAGTTGAAGACATACATATGTCGGACATTACATTCAAAAATAATTGAATGATATGCATGTACTGATATTTTTTTTCGTAGAAGAATATTACAGTTCATTCTTACCTATAATATATGAATAAAAAGTATATAAATAATATATAGCAGATAACGGTTCAAAATATATTGATAAAGTTTTTAATATACAAGTAGATTTATCACAAGAAAGGTTAATAATAGTTTGATGTCAAATCAGCTTTGGAGTAATAACAATAATTACCACAAACACAGTCTCAAATGTATCTTTCGGATTCCAACACTTAACACTTTGCAATCACAATTTAATTATAAGACGAAACAATGTAGATAATCAAAATTCATTGATTCTGATCTCACCATAAAATATTTATTTATACCTTAACAAATAAAAATAGATTTTTGTATAATTTCTCCTAATATTAATTGACTTTGTTTTTTATTGTAGACTTATTAAATTCAATCAACGTTTTATCATCCAATCACAACCTTTTTTCTTATGTAAAAAGTTATGAAAAACTCGATTAAATAGCTGACCTCGAAAAAATCATGATTGAACTATAGTACAAATTAATTGAAAAAAAATAATATGTATATATATACTATATCCATTAGACCTCCTGTAGAACAATGTCCTATCCTGTACTACTGCCTTGAGAAAAAGCAGCAACAGCCATATTGAATGTAACTTGGTATTTGATGAGGAATTTTTACGGTCAAATATCCCCTGTTCCTCCTCTCATATGGTTGATACAGTACCGGACATAAATGCTGTTCAATTTTTTGAAGGTTATAAGGCAATTTCCCTATACTGTCTTATAGAAAATCACACAGCATTTATGTCCGGTACTGTACCATTGGGGGCAACATCTTCCTGTCTAGTTTGTCAGATGTCTCTACCAGTACGTAGTCCGACTGTTACATTTTTGGCCAGTTTGAATATATATTATACTATAGAGTGTATGTACAACACACAATATAGTACAAAGGCTATAATTTGTTTTCAGGATTATTTTTTTTGACACATTTTTTTTTTTACTTAACTTGTAATAAATCATGCAATTAACAATAAAATATTATTATTAATATTAGTTAGAGAATATGTTATTTATACAATGCATTTAAATAATAAAAAATACTCGATAAATAGGATATGTGAGTAAAAAAAACGTTACATTTATAAATACCAGTCATTTTGGAACAAATTTTTCCTATTGTGATAGTTTTTGTTATATTTGGTGACATTTCGACTGCAAGAAAATATTTTTGTTCCTCGTGCAACATCATTTTCTATTATTAAAATAAATTAGAAGCAATAAATACATCGTTTCTCATCTCATGGGTAAGTTAAATTTTATTTTTTGATTATAATTTTTCTATTATCTACTAACTTGTTGCTTCGTTGTGACATTTACGGTCATGTATGTTGATAATCTTTCGATAATCAAAAAGGAATGTGTTGAAATGAAAAATTGTGTGGTAAATGTATATTTTATAGATAGACAATTAATTGTATTGTATAATATTGAATATAAACTTTGATATAATTGTATACAATTTAAAATTCTCGATTTCCTTATTGATTCTTAGAAACCATTGTTCTAATACACTAGGATTTAAAGAACAATTTGAAGGAATTGAGTAATAAAAATTTTCTAATTATCTAATTGTACGACACAATTAATGTTATTACCTGAAACGGACTGACCTAAAAATTGAATGAAAAATCTTTTGGTCAATAAATATAACATCAGGTTTTTTGGGTTTTTTTAAAGCACTTAGTATATTGTTAATTAAGAAAAAAGAGGGGAGTTGTTATCTAGGTGCCTTATTGCTGCCTGAGCCGAAGGCTAGAGTGGTGAGCACCTAAAGAAGAATGTACTATTTTGTTTACATGGTCAACATATTTATTCTTATCACATTGTTGCCAAGAGTTATTTTTTTCACAGTTTTAAGGTGAAAGAGCTGCAGGTCTTTTCCTTGAAACAAAGACGGTGCCAATCAACACCATCTTCTTTTTAAGGGAAAAATACGTCGCTATTTTCCCTGAAAATAAGGGAAAAAACTCAACTTTCAGCAAGGCGACACAATAGTACATTTTACACCTAGTGACGAAAGTAGACTTTCTAAAATCATGTGTAAAATTACGACCCGAGCCGAAAGCGAGGGGGACAAATACAGTCTAATTGTTCTTTTTGAGGCTGATTATAACCTTTCATCATACGTGTGTAGAAAGTTTAAGCCGTCTCTAATAAAAAAGTGGACTTTCCGCGTGAGAATGAAAAAAATTAAATTTTTATGTATACGAATTGCCTACTCTTGGCCAACTCGAGCAGTTGCTCGGGTTGCTCAACGGAGACCACGGGAAGGTGGTAGGCTTCCTCCGTCGGGAGGGGAATGGGGAAGGATGATAAGGATAAGGTTGGAAAGGGTTAGATGGGTCATACTTACCTGGACCCATGTAGAGGATTTATCCTCTACATTCTGCTGATCCACTCCTGTTCTCGGCGAAGTCGGGTAGCCATCCTCAATTGTCGACGGGCTTCTCTGCGTCGTTCCCTCAGGATGCGTTGGCGGAGCTTGTTGGCCGCCTTCATCATAGACTTGGCTGAAAAGTCTATCTGATCTACCAACTCTCCACAGTCGTCTTGAAGGTCCGTTCCCTCAGTGACGTTCCGGACTTCGGCAAGAAGATGCTCCTTCAACACTTCTCCGTCTTCTGGAGTTCCGCCAGCTACGATTAGAAGTCGAGCAAGTCTCGTAGTTACAGTTTCTACAAACCTCTCCCGAAACTCCTGGACTTCTGGATCGGCAACTTGCATTCTGCTTTCTTCCATTGTCGGCACAAATCAATAACAATAATCACGATGTGAACACTTCGAGCTCTCACGCGGGTATGAACTGATTTGGGCATTACAGTCCTTAGTTGTGCCATTAAGGACCTCCTTTTTCCCTTCCAAACTCTTGTCTTTAGCGATCTTATTGGCCATAATTCACCCCTCGAAAAATTCTCATGATCCAAGATTTGCCCTGCTACCCCCATGGAGGCTGAACTGGGAAATTCCCAAAATCTAGAAATTTCTCATAGCCAAGTTTTACCTGCTTAAGAACGTAGGGTTTCAACATGCAAAAACACTAAAAAGCAATAAAACACCTGCTTGAAAATTATGACGACTAATACTGCAAATCGTCACGTTCATCGAGTCATAAAAAAGGGTCCAGTGATCAGGTAGATAATTGATCAGGGTTAGCAAGATGAAAAGGTCGAATAAGTAAATTTTCCATAGAATAATAAACTATCTCTGTTAAAAACAAAATCGTTCAAAAAGCAATACAGTCATGACGAAATTCATGAAACAAATAAGTTCAAGAAAATGAATCTAACATAAATTGGTAGAAAAATACTTCACTTTTTGCTATTTTAGACAAACATTAACGACAATAAATTGCCTGAAAAAATTCTATTACACTTAACATACATACAATATTTAAATTTCAAAATCGAATACTAAAATGTATTTGAAAGAAATTTTTCCCATGTCCGAAATGCAGGCATAACTGTGTTGATTACAGAAAAATACGATGCTTATATTAAACATAAATGTATAGCAAAGATAAATACCAAATCAAATAAAGATTTCATGAAAGAACACCAAAGGCTAAAGCTCTAAGTGTTGATGGTCATATTACGTACTATAGGAGCATCTTTATTTTATCAGAAATCTTATGATTTATATAATTTTTAATTAATCATTTACTTTTTATTCAATTAAAAAACCACGCTTCAAACAGAATCATAATGAATGGAGAATATAGGATTAGCTGAAATGACAGAATGTTTTTACAAATATTCTAACATTTACCGAAACAAATTGTAATTAATCATTAATTTTTCACTTCAAATAAATCTGAAACGATAACTTAGTTAATTGTTTTTTATATATAAAATTAAAAATCCTCTAATTTTCCTCTATTTGTCTATTTTAACGAAGAATTTACGGCCATCCTTTATGATAGACAATCACCAACGTGGTTAGGACTTCAATAGGTAACTGTTTAGTAGTGACGTATAAATTTCTAATTTGAGCAGAATTTTATTGTTCCAGCAACTTATTAATAATTTAGTCAGTTATAAGTTTTATAAGATTTCAATTCTAGCGATAATGAATTTCGATTATGACTCCAATTTACGCAATAAAAATGTTTCATATAGAAGATGAATCTAATAGAAGTAGAAAAAAAAACATTTTAAATATAAGATTTGCCTACTCTTGGCCAACTCGAGCAGTTGCTCGGGTTGCTCAACGGAGACCACGGGAAGGTGGTAGGCTTCCTCCGTCGGGAGGGGAATGGGGAAGGATGATAAGGATAAGGTTGGAAAGGGTTAGATGGGTCATACTTACCTGGACCCATGTAGAGGATTTATCCTCTACATTCTGCTGATCCACTCCTGTTCTCGGCGGAGTCGGGTAGCCATCCTCAATTGTCGACGGGCTTCTCTGCGTCGTTCCCTCAGGATGCGTTGTCGGAGCTTGTTGGCCGCCTTCATCATAGACTTGGCTGAAAAGTCTATCTGATTCACCAACTCTCCACAGTCGTCTTGAAGGTCCGTTCCCTCAGTGACGTTCCGGACTTCGGCAAGAAGATGCTCCTTCAACACTTCTCCGTCTTCTGGAGTTCCGCCAGCTACGATTAGAAGTCGAGCAAGTCTCGTAGTTACAGTTTCTACAAACCTCTCCCGAAACTCCTGGACTTCTGGATCGGCAACTTGCATTCTGCTTTCTTCCATTGTCGGCACAAATCAATTACAATAATCACGATGTGAACACTTCGAGCTCTCACGCGGGTATGAACTGATTTGGGCATTACAGTCCTTAGTTGTGCCATTAAGGACCTCCTTTTTCCCTTCCAAACTCTTGTCTTTAGCGATCTTATTGGCCATAATTCACCCTCGAAAAATTCTCATGATCCAAGATTTGCCCTGCTACCCCCATGGAGGCTGAACTGGGAAATTCCCAAAATCTAGAAATTCTCATAGCCAAGTTTTACCTGCTTAAGAACGTAGAGTTTCAACATGCAAAAACACTAAAAAGCAATAAAACACCTGCTTGAAAATTATGACGACTAATACTGCAAATCGTCACGTTCATCGAGTCATAAAAAAGGGTCCAGTGATCAGGTAGATAATTGATCAGGGTTAGCAAGAAGAAAAGGTCGAATAAGTAAATTTTCCATAGAATAATAAACTATCTCTGTTAAAAACAAAATCGTTCAAAAAGCAATACAGTCATGACGAAATTCATGAAACTAAGTTCAAGAAAATGAATCTAACATAAATTGGTAGAAAAATACTTTACTTCTACACAAAGCTTATAATATTAGCCTACATCCCGTTTTGCCGTTTCAAAGAATTATAGTATTTAAAATTATTTATGTCATCGCTTTTTCATTTTATATTTCATCTATAGCTCTAAATTTCTGTTCTAGATATTCCAAAAAAAGAGTCAACTGAACTTGGATTATATGACTTTCTTGTTGAAGCTGAACTGCAACAATATTACGAAACTATAAGAGGTAGAATTTTAAGTACAAGTTCTATTTCAACTTTACAAAAAAATATTTCATATGCACACTTATATTTAGCTAATCTTGGTAGCAATTAAGAGACATTTTAACTTTGATGATATAAAGCATAATGTATAATTTTTGCCATTTTTTTGGTCATGCTAGAGCTGAATTATGGGCATATATTTTAGGGTTTTATTATTCTGCCATCTTATTGATGACTTAAAAAACTACAATTCTAATTTTAGCATAAATTATTCTGCATTGACTATGATTTTGATTAAAGCAGTTGAAAAGTTTCATCTTGAAAAATCTATTAGCATGCTTATAATTTATATAGGCTTCATAGAATGTGAGTCAATACTAACTATTGACTGGTTGTTCAGTAGGGTCCATACAAATTTCTCGCGAATATCTTCCTTTTCCTTTGCCAAGAAATATATTAGTAATTTCCACATCTTTTATACGAATATTCAAAGTAAAAGAATACTTTTAAGCATTTCTTGAAGCTTTTAAAACCTCTCTAACTATGATCTATCCAGCAATCAATAATGTTTTTCGGATGGTAGATTGTAGGTGATGTAATGTCATCAGGAAGTGAAAAACTAAAAATAATTTTTTATATTAAACAAGATATTGAGATGATAAATTATGTATAAAAACATTATCTCAAACCATTCAATTTTCTTTTTCAGATGACTTCAAAGTTGAAGCTACCGCACAGTTGAAACGTATCACAGAAAATGATCTGAAAGCTATTGGAATGAGTAAACCACAAATGTGCCGTTTGAAAAAATATTATCGAAAATATTTTCACAAAAATAGTTTGTCAATGTCTAAAAAAGTATTATTATCCAAACAAGATGGAAAGCATTGTGGATCTATTGATCACACATTTGATGGGAATTATGACAAACTTATTTCCAAAATGTCGAACAAATATATCATCTCTACAGATTCAATAGTTATCCATAAAAAATTAGGAGCTGGTGAGTTCAGCATAGTCCAACAAGGTATTTGGAATAATAATGGAAAACGTATTCAAGTCGCTATCAAATGTTTATCACGAAAAAACATGCAAAGTAATCCAATTGAATTTTTGAAAGAAGCGTCGATTATGTATTCTATCAATCATGACCACATCGTAAAACTATATGGAGTTGCTCTCGATACTTACACGTGTATGCTTATCACAGAACTTGCGCCATTAAGATCATTATTAGAATGTTTGAAAGAACCAAGTGCACGAGTGAACTTCTCAATTACAACACTGTGTAACTTTGCTACTCAAATCGCCAGTGGAATGCATTATTTGGAAACGAAAAGATTGATCCATAGAGATCTTGCAGCTCGTAATATTTTGGTGTTTTCCAAAAATAAAATAAAAATATCCGATTTTGGATTTTCTCGAGCATTGAGTGTTGAAAAAGACTACTATCGTACTCAATATAATGTTAATTTAAAGCTACCAATAGCTTGGTGTGCCCCAGAAAGTATATTATACTTGAAATTTACATCATCGAGTGATGTATGGGCGTTTGGTGTAACATTGTGGGAAATGTTTTCATATGGTTCTCAACCGTGGGCTGGTCTTACTGGTCATGAAATTTTAGATGCTATTAATGAACCTAGATTTCAGAGATTAGAGCAACCTGATTATTGTCCCCGTGACTATTATTTATTAATGCAGAAGTGTTGGCAACATGAGCCAATAAAACGGCCTCAATTTAGTGAACTAGTTAAGCTGCTTCCAGATATGCAACCAGAACAGGTTCGAACTTTGCAGAAGTCTGATGATGTTAAGCAATTGATTTATCGACAAAATGATATTATATGTGTTCTTGATAAAACTACTGATAGCCATCTATGGAAAGGAGTACTTAATGATGGAAGAATTGGATTTTTCAATCCAGCCCATACAACAGCTCATCTAAATTTTAATAAAGATAAAAATATCAACGAGCATATTGAGAATAATAATAAAGATATCAATGCTCGTAGCCGTCAAAAAATACAGATAGATTTAATATCATCTCCTCAAAATGACTCTAATTCAAACGAAGAAGACCGGAATAACTTTGACTTTTACAAACATGGTAAATTTATTTTTGTAATATTATTCAAAAGCAATTATCGTAATAGATGTTACATGCATTTAATATTTTTTATAAATTATTTATGACTAAGTACTGTATTAAATAAGCAGTGTTTTGCAATCTTCAACTCCACCAAGGACCCACAGCCATTTTTTTATCTCAAGAATAACGGAATTGATCTATTCAGATTCCGAAATCTAAAACTTAATTATTATATCTTGAGTAGATTATTTGTACAGACATATAACCCTCGACTGAATCATTCATAATTGTCTTATTAATGCCAATCGTTTCGACTTTTAGCCCCTATTCTGACATCATCATAAATTATGCTAATTTTTTTGTTAATTTCATTGTTATACGTCTTGTTATAGAAGGATTATCTATGGGATTGGACCACCATGACATGAGGGAATTACTAGGAAATAATCAACTATCAGATTTTGTTGCCAGTTCGATTGTTGAAGAGAACATTAATAATCAACATGAATACTATGAAATAAAAGAAGAGGGATGTAATAAAAGTCTGATAACACCGACTGGATCTAACAAAAATGATCCTGGTACGAGTTTAACTAATGACATAGATACAATATTTCAATCATTTGGTAAGACATTTTAACCAACAATGAATTCAGTTATCGGGGAAAGAGAAGAAAGAATTCAGATTTGATCATATTAGATAAAATTATATCAAATCTGATCATGTAAAATATTTTTTGACACCTGATTACAATCGAATCTAGCATCAGATTTCATGGAAATTAGTTCCAATAAAGTCTCATTGAATCTGATCAAATGTAATTTATTTTGTGATCATATTTAGCTAGATCTAATTGATTGATATCTTGGTTTCGAATAATTTTTTTGATAATGCCCACTAGTCTTACATAATATGCAAAACAATAAATCGAAATTGCAAATCGCATGTTTTCATCATGATATCTTGATTACAATTTTTTTATCTTAGCCATCGCTAAAATTTAATACAAAACATTTAAATTTTTTACAGGTGCACCATTTCTTTTTTCACCAGAAAATGGTACATCAGCAGAACATGAATCCAGCAATGTACAGAACGAAATTCGTGAAATGCAAACAAAATCAAGCGTAAACAAGAAACAAACTTCTGTAAGTATCCTTTGTAGGGAGAATTTATTTAGAAAGTCATTTAAGTCTGTTTCAAGTATTATTTTATTGATTCTCTTGAACTTTTAATGGACAATGAATAAGCCATTGTGATTTACAACAGAATTTTTCGAAGGTCTGATTTCAATAAATTTCTGCGGATTAACTCATTTTAATCCTTATTTAAAAGTGTTCAGGTACATTATTGTCCCAAGTTTGTACTGAGTTTTTGCATGCGTTTTATTACGGTTTCAAAGGTACGAGAGCCCTAAATTGTTGGACCTTTAAGAGATTCTACTGTATAAGGCTTTATTATACACATGAATTATACAGGAAAGATGAAAAAAATTTGAGTTAGGTGCTGATGAACTACTAATTTTTAAATGTAGTTAATATTGAATGTCTAGTTAAAAATCATCAACTACTAAACTCAATACATCATCAAAGAATTTTTTTTTCTACTCTGTCATAATTATAATCTCTTTTTTCGAAATTGTTCAAGGTAAAGCCTATATCTGCAGCAGATCAGAAAACTCTGTATTCAGCCATTGCTATGGCTCAAGAACTAACAGCAAGATCCATGACAGATCTTGAACGTTCCCAAGAATTAGCACAAGTATTATCGAATACTTCCAGACATAGAAAATTCTCTATGAAATTAACAAATCAAAATAGTCCGAAACATAATAGACGCCATTTCTCGGAAGAAGCTGCAAGCATTCCCGATATACAAGTGAGTATTATTTTATTGCATTTATCATCCATAATATTTAGCACAAATGTCCATGTAATGTGTAAACGTATTATAATGTCCTAATTCTCTCTCTTCTCTCTTAATAGTCATCTATTTATTCATCAAGACATATAGGAATGTATTGTTGAGAATTTTTAACTCTGTTGGTGTAAAGGCTTCATTCGTATGACAGTCAATCAGAAAAATAATTTGTATATATAGATTAATTAATGAAGATTCATATTAAAGAAAAAAATTCCATGATAGTTTTAAGAAGCAAATTTTCAAAAGGACTCTAATTGAAAGAAATGTGTAAAACTCTGGATATTCGTGTGAATACATAATAAAATTTGAAAACACTTATTTTCAGGCGACTTTGTCTGATGAGGCAAAAGCAGTGTACAACAGTTTAGTAGCAGTGCAAGTATTCAATAGCTCTCTTCAAACCGACGATTCAAAAATGTCCAAGTATAATTTTCCAGACGAATTACAAACAATGAGTAATAAGAACTTGGATATGAGTATTGTTTCGCCGCACTTGGAGGAAATCATGGGATTTAATAAGAATGGAAACCAATCAAATTCATGTCTATTAAATCTATCTTCGAAAATAAATGATTCCTGGTTCTCTTTATCACCTTCCATGACCTCATACACATTGAAGAAATCTCATTCGATGTCAAATATTGAAGCTAAAGAAAACGCACAGCAAACAGAAACGAATCCAATTCCTTTACCTCCTCGCGATAGATCAAAATCACTACATTCGCAGCTACTTCTACCTAGACATAAAAGAAAATATCCCTTGATTATACCCGAGACTACGGAGAATTCTGCACAGACAATGGAACAAAGAGGAAAAGGAGATTTTCCTGCACTACAAGAATCGGATGATAACTCTATTTGTTCTTCTGATGTGAGATTGAAAACTCCTGTTTATGCGCTTCGGGTTTATAATAGGTAAGTTTTTATCACAAAAATAATTTTTATATCACGTCTGCATAGTAAACACTAACTTACCGCACGGATCTGCCGTAAGTAAATGAACAATTGCCCACGGGTCAATTTCACGCGTACTAACTTTAATCTCGTACGATAAACAGCATTTACTACACAGCTGTAATGTAAAATAGAACGTGAGACTTGAACCGTGAATACTCTAATTGCACAAAATGTTATAGGATAAAATTGATTCATTTGTATGTGTAAAAACGATTAAGACCAGTAGAGTATCTTTAAAAAATCAATTTAATAGTTTTTTATTTGATTGCATCCTATTTTTCATAATATAGTAATAATGTTATCTTTTTTTTTGTTTCAGGCTAGATAACTTGGAGCAACCGGCAATTATAGAATCAGAAACATCAAGTTCTAAAGATACTACATCAACTTCGGATGATTTGAAATCTAGAGCTGAAAATTTCATAAAAAGTACTGATATATTACCAGTTAACAATGTAAAAGTAAAAAATGTTGAACACTCAGATCATGACAATGAAATCGATACAAAACTAAAATATTTATCGTTAAATTTTAAAAATGGTAATGACTCATCTAATAATGAAAATTTTAGTAAATCAACAGATTTAAAATCATTTAATTTCGAATTGTTGAATAATTTTTATGATAAGTATTCTCAAAATCAAAATAACTCATTTAATTCTGATTTGAAATTAACAGTGAATGATATGAAAAGCACAATACCAACATCTAGTTCAAGTAATCATAATTATTGTTTAGATTCAGTTAAACAAACAGATCAATCTGTTTGTGTACCTGAACTCTTTCGGCAGTCTGACCATGTGTCATGTGAAGATCTGCTTGAATTTGCATATGACAAACCGAATATTCATAGAACACGAGGTCCACATAATGGATCTCAATCTGATGAAGTAAGAATCATGTTGAAAGTTTTGCATGGCCAATCAACGCCAGAATCATGTGTGTTAGCTTTAAATGCTGCTAGCTGGGATGTATTAACTGCTATTAAACTAGAACGATTGCGTAGCTTACTTCAAATACAAAGTACTTCCACAACCCTGAAAAACTGCCAAAAAATATTGAGCCGATATGGTGGCAATGTAGTTGAAGCAGCTACGTTTCTGAAGTCAGAAAATTGCAATGTTTTGAATGATAACAATGTAGAATAGATGTTGTAGCTATTGTACACATTGGATTTGTATCAAATGAATTTATTTGACAATCAGAATATGTACTTAAAAGACTGTAGTGTGAGTTTATAAAAAGTATTATTTTATAAATTATTAATAAAAAAAATTAAATCATCTAATTGATTTTTTTCTGTACTTAACTTATATTAGAAAATATCCGAACTACCCACTACCTTTCTAATGACTAAAGACCTGCTTATCCTGCATTTAACTGATCTAGATTTTTAAATTATCTTTTTGTTATTGAGAAAAATCGTGAAGTATAAAAGTCTGTTTAATTCCCATGTAGGTGTGATGCGGTTGAATAAAGCTCATATGATAGACGTAGACAAGACAGGGTAGATTAATACCCTCTAGGCTAGATCGATAATCTCGTCAAAAACGTGCACTTTTGTGTGCTTCGCGAGATATGAGCGTTCAAATATTTTTTTATGATTTTTTGAAGCATAAATAACTCACGTTCTATAAGGCCCACATGGATTATGAACACACCAATAAATTCGTCCAGAAGAACCTTTCAATTAGATTGTTCGAAATCATAATCAATGATAAATAATATATGCTAAAATAAAAACTACAGTTATTAAGATCATCAATAAGATACCAGAATGATAAAAACCTAAAAAATAACAGAATTCAGGCTAGCATTACTGGCTTCATCTACAATATTAATTCGTAGAAAGACATTTTGTTTAATTTCCAACCCTGGACATAAGAAAAATATCTATCGAATATATTCTAGTATTTGATTCTGAAATTTAAATATTGTGTGTATGTTAAGTGTAATAGAATTTTTTCAGGCAATTTATTGTCATAAATGTTTATCTAAAATAGTAAAAAGTGAAGTATTTTTCTAACAATCCATTTTAGATTCATTTTCTTGAACTTATTTATTTGTTTCATGAATTTCGTCATGACTGTATTGCTTTTTGAACGATTTTGTTTTTAACAGAGATAGTTTATTATTCTATGGAAAATTTACTTATTCGACCTTTTCTTCTTGCTAACCCTGATCAATTATCTACCTGATCACTGGACCCTTTTTTATGACTCGATGAACGTGACGATTTGCAGTATTAGTCGTCATAATTTTCAAGCAGGTGTTTTATTGCTTTTTAGTGTTTTTGCATGTTGAAACTCTACGTTCTTAAGCAGGTAAAACTTGGCTATGAGAATTTCTAGATTTTGGGAATTTCCCAGTTCAGCCTCCATGGGGGTAGCAGGGCAAATCTTGGATCATGAGAATTTTTCGAGGGTGAATTATGGCCAATAAGATCGCTAAAGACAAGAGTTTGGAAGGGAAAAAGGAGGTCCTTAATGGCACAACTAAGGACTGTAATGCCCAAATCAGTTCATACCCGCGTGAGAGCTCGAAGTGTTCACATCGTGATTATTGTAATTGATTTGTGCCGACAATGGAAGAAAGCAGAATGCAAGTTGCCGATCCAGAAGTCCAGGAGTTTCGGGAGAGGTTTGTAGAAACTGTAACTACGAGACTTGCTCGACTTCTAATCGTAGCTGGCGGAACTCCAGAAGACGGAGAAGTGTTGAAGGAGCATCTTCTTGCCGAAGTCCGGAACGTCACTGAGGGAACGGACCTTCAAGACGACTGTGGAGAGTTGGTAGATCAGATAGACTTTTCAGCCAAGTCTATGATGAAGGCGGCCAACAAGCTCCGCCAACGCATCCTGAGGGAACGACGCAGAGAAGCCCGTCGACAATTGAGGATGGCTACCCGACTTCGCCGAGAACAGGAGTGGATCAGCAGAATGTAGAGGATAAATCCTCTACATGGTGCCAGGTAAGTATAACCCATCTAACCCTTTCCAACCTTATCCTTATCATCCTTCCCCATTCCCCTCCCGACGGAGGACGCCTACCACCTTCCCGTGGTCTTCGTTGAGCAACCCGAGCAACTGCTCGAGTTGGCCAAGAGTAGGCAAATCTTATATTTAAAATGTTTTTTTTTCTACTTCTATTCGATTCATCTTCTATATGAAACATTTTTATTGCGTAAATTGGAGTCATAATCGAAATTCATTATCGCTAGAATTGAAATCTTATAAAACTTATAACTGACTAAATTATTAATAAGTTTGCTGGAACAATAAAATTCTGCTCAAATTAGAAATTTATACGTCACTACTAAACAGTTACCTATTGAAGTCCTAACCACGTTGGTGATTGTCTATCATAAAGGATGGCCGTAAATTCTTCGTTAAAATAGCCAAATAGAGGAAAATTAGAGGATTTTTAATTTTATATATAAAAAAAAATTAACTAAGTTATCGTTTCAGATTTATTTGAAGTGAAAAATTAATGATTGATTACAAATTTGTTTCGGTAAATGTTAGAATATTTGTAAAAACATTCTGTCATTTCAGCTAATCCTATATTCTTCATTTATTATGATTCTGTTTAAAGCGTGGTTTTTTAATTGAATAAAAAAGTAAATGATTAATTAAAAATTATATAAATCATAAGATTTCTGATAAAATAAAGATGCTCCTATAGTACGTAATATGACCATCAACACTTAGCGCTTTAGCCTTTGGTGTTCTTTCATGAAATCTTTATCTGATTTTGCATTATCTTTGATATACATTTATGTTTGATATAAGGATCATATTTTTCTATAATCAATAAAGTTATTCATAAAAAATGCATTTAACTAAATTCTTGTCGCTGTTGAGTTCATATCACAAGAGAACATTAACAACCATGAAACTAAATATTCAGAAATGGATCTATTGATCCATTTGTTCTCTTTGGTATTAAAGGACCTTCATTTTAGATACCATTGGCTCTATCTGGATCATTCACTTTACAATACATGACCAAACGACAGTATATAAATGAGCAGATTCTTTCACAACAGCTTCCGTCAAGACAAATATTAATCAATACTTGATGGTGGAGCAGCATAACGTGATCTTATATCAGTGTCTCCATCGCAAATGTACTTCCCTATTGAATAAACAATATTTAAAATTTTATAAATCATCATGAAGTAAATATGGATTAAAAAGTAGTCGAACTGAGAACAGAGTTTTTTAGATATTCCATATTCTCCAATCATTTCTATTTTACCTCTTCAACTACTTTGTTTTCTACTGCGCAAGTGTACAAACGGCTAGATAAGCCCACAAAAAACTTTCTTTCCAGTTCGACTATCGTATATGTATTCTGACATACACAAATAACAGATGAGACAAACCTGAAACGAATCGACGTTTAACAAGACTCACTCTATAACCAGGTCCAATTAATTCAAACTCAACACCAGATAATGTAGTGCCTTCGCAATTAAATTGAGTAAAAATGGTACCCTGGGTTCCTGGTCCATGAGTTAACTCGATTCTTGCTTTCAATGATCCAACACCATTGCCTTCACTATGTTGAGACAATTCGGTGAATTTCCAAAGTAAACGATTGGTGTCAGGTAACCATTGAGCTGGAGGTTTACTGTGAAATGATTTAAGTCCACCATCTATCGGCGCTGCGACATGAAGGTTCAACAAAGGACTTGGTGAAGCCATAGCCCGATTGTTATATTTATAGTCAATCTGTAAAATCAAATAATGCGATTACATTAAAAAAAACATATTTAAAAATGCCGATTTCACAAATATGATGATTCGATTATGGGGGAAAAGTGTCTTACAGTAAATGTAATGATAGTTTTATAAATGAATAATTGACGATTTTACGCGTGTATTTGTCAGCTACTAGATCGTTTAAGCGGCTAACCGTTATTTTCTAGACATGTCATTACAGAGCCGCGTTAAATAAGGTTCATGTCACAAGTTCCTATCATGCGAGTTTCTCTAGCAATTAACTAGAAAGTATACAATTATTGGATTGGACTTCTATAGTGTCTCTATTCTCAGGTAATACTGAAGTAAATGAAAATTCTACGTTTTCGGCTTTGGAAGGGTGCCATTCGCGTCGTTATTTCGGTCCTGAAGCAAGTCATCAACCAAGACTATCATTGAATTTATATCTGTCTTATAAATACAAGAATACCTTCAAGTCTGTATGAGTTGATTCACATTTCCAATATGAAACAAGTTGAAAAGGACATGAAGCAGCACCTTCTTTATTTTTAATATTATATTTGAGTATGTCAACATTAAAATAAGAAGCTGTTGGATTTTGCTCAGCTTGGCGGCGTAGTAATGTAGTTAAGGCACTCATGTTGAATTCAAATACTGTACTATCCGCTATTGTCTGTGATGCATCTCTATTCGTAGAGAATATAAGAATCAGAACATTTTCTCATGATCATTTATAACAATTTAAGTAACTAAATATACTCACATGTTAACCAGTTGATTGTTTGGAACCAGTCTCTCAAGACGATTACTGTTTTTTATCCGAAACATAAGTTTCGCAGGACTTGGATTGTTGGCAAAAACAGCAACAATACCAGCAGGAAATGAAAGCATCATATCTCCACTCAACTTTACTTGACACCGTGTTTCATTTGTACCACGAAAATATGAGTGTACAATTTCATGAAAGGCCACAGCAAGGGGAATAGTATCAGTAAGACCAATTGTCAACGGCGAAGGACCTCTTGATGATCCCATACCAACACCCGCTGTACGAAATTCTAAGCTTGCCACACTATCAGCTCGAGATATTGTTGCAGGTGACATTCTCCCACGAAGCCCACTTTCACTCCGTCTTGATGGTGGCCTTGGAATTATTATTGATCCCGTTGGGGTTGATGATGCTGATTGTTTTGGTGGTAGAGCTGGTGTTATATCTCCCACTTCGGGAAATAGATCACCTTCTGCAAAAAAAAATTCAATCAATTATTTCTAAAATTTTCTGTAAGATCATGTTTCTTCTATGAGTGTCAGATTTTCAAAATACAATACAAAAGCTATTCGTAAAATTGAAATTTGTACTCCAAACTAGATACAGAAAAGTGAAAATTACCTGGACATCGTGTTTGAATAGCAGGTGCCGATTGTGGAGGTGCCATTTGTTGAATTGGTGACATTGGCATAAGAGATGGACTTTGAAGTGGAGCATAGGGATGATTTGTGGTAGGTGTTGAGGCACTAGAGGGCGTATTACTTGGATTAAAAAGATTAAGCCCTAAAAGATCCGAACTTGGCTTTCCACCTAATTGTTGTGAAACTGATTGAGATCGTTTCATATGGTGCTCTGAATCTGTATTGGATCCTCGACGACCCTGAAATTCAGAAATTGCCTGATACTTTACATAATATTCTTATGATTAAATACGTTGACAAATACGCAGTTGATACAAGAAAATTTGGAAATTATGCATTATAGTCTACATCCCTTATTCCCCATTGTCTTCTGCCAACACTTTTCCTACCTACACTCATCATAGCTCTTCTCACACTGCCTAAATTCAAATATGTTTGACAATCTATATTAATTCCTCAAAGTCGGGGAGGGCAGGAATCATTATGCTGCATAATTGCCGAAAAATTTTCCCATATCCTCTACATACTAATATTCATCTTATATACCGTAGGAGCAGGAGACAATGATAGATTTTCGACAGTTGCTCTAAGTTCGTCAACACTAGCACTCATAGGAGCTCCTCCATTACTTAAAGGTTTTATCTCAACGTGAATTTTTCTTTCTCTTTCATCATCAGATTCGGTATCAGAACTAGAATAGAAACCTTTTTCATTCTCCCAAAGGTCAGATTTCGGTCGTATACAATATCCATCTTCATCAACTTCAGGTGTTGGTGTTTTAGATTTGCGACTTTCATCTTTTTCTTCTCTATAATTTAATATAAAAGATACAGTAGATATTTAATATAACTATCAAATTGGAATCTTTTTTTATCATTATATGGGCGTAGATTGATGGAAAAGTCTTTGATATGTTCGATTTATTTTTCAAAGTTATTGATGTAATGTAACTAAATAATATACAATATAAACAAAAATACTGACAAATCAGATTTTTCTTCCTTGTTGCTAATTGTATCCATTGAATCCTTTTTTTTTCTCGCTTTTTTCTCCTTACGTTTTTCACGTCGACTACGAAGAAATCCTGTTAATAATATAAATATTCGGTATTAAATTTCATCTGTTCGAAATTGGGCAAAATATTATAAATCGAATCATTTAGAAACATCGATTATAAAAATATTCGATAAAACTGAATCGTTTTTTAAAAGAAAAAAAAAATACAATTATTACTCATGACGGTTAATTAGTTGGTTAATACTTGTCGAATTAAACTTCATTACCAATTGATAAAACTCCAATTATTGTTCTATTATAAACTTTTACTCGCATGTGAATGAATGTAAGTTATTTTTGTATTACACAAAACACTATATAATATTTATAAACAACATATAAATAATTGCAGTCTGAAAAAGAGTGCAAAAGTACAAAAATAAAATTTACATTGTATTCTTTGCCCCCAGCCATTCAAATAGATAAGTATATCAGATAATTCAACAAAAATAGTAGTGATAGAAAATTCACACCAGTTCCTAAATTCAATAATCAGGAAAAAAGATTGTCATTGACTTGCCCGATCTCGAACCGAATCTAGACCTCATAGTACTAAGCTAGATATTAATCTAATAGCATCATAAGCCAGCATTTTCGGCTTTTCATACTATTCGGTTTCAATTCGGCATGGGTTCTAATAGAATCTTTAGTTGATTAAAAATAATTAACAGTCGACAGTCTATTCACAGATAAAAATTTTATGTTTTTGTGTTAAAACAATTTTTAGTTAACACTTATGTCAATAAACATATTAACACAAATTTTTATTTAACTAATCTGTATGTCAAAACCATCATATTTCGGCGTAGAATGTATTTGATAAGAATACACAGAGCATTTCAATTGTCTGGACGGTCAAGTAAATTAAGATGTTAGTTTAAATCTTGTGTCAATTGACAATTGTTAGTTCGAGTTTCCATACTAAAAACCTCCGTACATGGTGCCAGATTTCAAGCTAGATCGCTTCCTCAGAGTCTTGAAGACAGCCTTGCATGCTATGCAACTGAATCCTGTCGCTACTAATGAGTTGGTTTGTACCGATACTATTTTTTATGCAAAACTGTCTGCTTGTTCGAGCGTTTTACCAATCGTAGAGCCGAATTTTATCACGTAATAGAGTCAGTCATCCATCAATTCGTGGTACTAATTGTCAAACTAGCAGAGCAACAAGCTTGGTGTGAGGCTGAATTAGCAGTACTCTTGATTAATTTTCAAGCATCATATGATTTACAGTAGCCCAAAGGCGAATCTAGCAAGCGAGTCAGCTCGAATTTTAGCACCGTGTGTGAGAGCCTTAAAAAATTTTGTTTGTGCGAAACAATAGATTCAAATTTAAAAGGAATATCAAGACCTTCAATTGGATGGAATAAGGAATAAAAGCTAAGAATAAGGACTACGCATGCGCACAAACCAATTCTTTTGCATTATAATGCTTCTGCACATGCATAATCCTTATTCTTAGCTCTTATTTCTTACTCCATCCAATTGTTTAAAGACCATTAATATTAAAGTGACAATATTTTCGTAAGAAGTTAATGATACATAATCAGTTAAATAATCACCTAATATAGAAAAGATCTAATTAAATGATTGAATCAAATTATTATTAATTTTTTAAATTTTAGTGGATTGTTTCAGATATGTTAAGTATGTTTAATTCAACAAGAAATTTTTATCTGTGTTAATTATTAATTAAGTAATTAAAAAAAGTCATACCTAATATTTAATAATGATCTTAAGTAATACAAAAAAATTTTTTTTTTGAATCTCATAAATGAGATATTTGGTAATTTAAAAATAAAAAGTAAAATTAAAGTAACTATGAATAATAGTCGATTGTTATAAAAATAAACTATTAGAGGAAGCTGGTGATAATAATTAACACCTCACTATAAGTTTTAATAGAATATTTACAATTAATAAAATAGAATTTTACCGGTATTTAAAAGAAAAATTAAACTAACAGAAAATATCAATAGACCCGGGATATTAATTAAAATTTATTAATAATGCTAAATGCTTCGAACTTAATAATCAATTAAAAGTATTTATTACACAGTCGAGTTTCTTTATAAATATTTTTCTAATATTTTCTAACAGTTAATACTAGAAATGCTTTTCATATTTAATCTAGAAATTTTTAACTTTTTATTTAATAATTAATAAATAAAAAATGTTCTTGTAAATGATTAGCAAATAAAGGAATAAAAGAGATTACCCATTTAATAAAATAACCGTTGACGTAACTTCAATTAAACGGCTCACCTGAGGTTTTTCCGTCAGTAACCTATCCCTCACTCTGTATACAATTCCTTACCTCCATCTCCCTTTAAACTATTAAATAAAAATTTTTTTGCAAATTACTAATAAATTATATGAAAATTCGTGTTGTTATTCATGAAGAAAAAAAGCTATGATATTTTGGAAAATAATTCACCCGAGAATAAATCAAATAGATCTGAATATATTCAGATCTATTATCTAATACGATGAGATCTATTCGATCTGCGTGCATCATTTTTTGTCTATAGATCTTTTCTGATCTCACTAGATATATGCTATTGTGTAATCTACGTAGAATAAATGTTCTTTCCTTTGTTTGATCCCAATTGATTCAAGTAGATCTGAAAAATGGTAAAATGTAATTCGAAGTAGATCTATTTCATTATTTCCCAGATTTATAATCTTTCGTACCCTGACGGAAAAATGTCTACAACTAATAACATTATTTTATAATTAACTAAAATTTTCTAATATCATCCCATAAAATTTATAAAGTTTTAAAATAGAGTAATAATTTGTTAAAAGCCTTATCAACCATCAACAACTTTTAAATGATATTTACAACTTAAAACGTTGCACTGAAAGTACATGCAATCTTCAATATGACTGTTAATCAATCATATAATTATTTATCAACTCTAATAGTTTCATTCGGAATTTCTAAATTTTCTAGGACTTAAATGAAAAAAAAAAATTCACCGGTAGAACTCTTAATTAGAGTGCGTCTGGGGTAAATGGAGGAGAGATTGCCAATTGAAATAATTTATTAATTTATTTATTAATTATTTATTATTATAATTTTTTGATTTTCTTTGATAAAATGCTGGTTCTAGTTTTGATCCCACGCACAATGAAAAGCAAATGGTTCTATTAATTATCTCGATTGGCCATCTCTCCTGATATGGCCATCTACCCCGGACTTATCCTACTATAATTTCAGGCTTTATATGCTAAACCTTTTATCTTATTGTCGTTCTTAGACCAAAAAATGAATTTAAAAAATTGGCGTCTTCTTAGAAGCAACATCTAACAATTACTTTCTAACTATTCCTTATCAAAACTATTATGCGACGTATAGAGAGCGCAGTAAAGTATAATAGTTACTAGAAAATGAGTGTTCTACAAATTTAAACATTTTGATGCAACTATTTATGACAATGTGTCATTAAGAATTTTGAAATAGTGATAATGATGGCAAAAAAATGATGATAAAGGAGATGAAAATGAATATAGAATATACGGAAAAAGAAAATAGTATTCCAAGAAATGAAAATAAAATATAAAGGAAAAAAAGTTTTTAATTAATGAAAGAAAAAGGATTATTTACACTGGTAATATAGCATCAATTTCGGCAACCACTTTTTCGCATGTAAATAATTTCGGTGTCATTCAATCTAGCGTTATTTTAATCTAATATCTAATATTTCATAGAAAAAAAATATATATACGCATGTTTCATACAAAAAGCTGTAGAAATTTTTCTGTCAGGATATGTTCTACCTTGGTGCAAGTCGGTAAGTGATTATTTACTTCAGGCTTCATCTCCTTAAATTCTGCGAAACTGATAATATGAAATTTAATATACTTACATTTAAGCCGTAAGAGGAATGGTGGAGTGCGCTATGCCACGATGAGTGCAGATATGAAAAGTAAAAGATAAGGCACAAGCATGTGATAACTAAAATGGTAGACTACCTAGCGCGTAAGTAGAAGACTCCGGTATGATTTTCGGTCTAATCAGTTGCCCTGTTGCTGAAAAATCTACCTGTATACCCGAAAATACGAAATCTACTGTGCACGTAGTATAGTATACTCTGAAAAGACAGATTTAGCACTATTTTATAATGATTTTCACTGTTTCATTTTTAGAGAGTAAAACTGAAAACCTCAATTTTAATTCAGCCATAGTTGAAAAACACGTATGGTTACAGTGGATGATAGTAAAATTTATCTGGCAAAAATAATTTCTACGAATTAATATAATAAATTTAATATTAATTAAATTTCAAATTTAGTCCTAATCTGAAGTACCGAAAATGGTTGTGCTGAATCTCGTGATAAAGCAGAAGGATGCATATCTAATTATTATATGCTGAATATTTTACCAGACATTATTAAAAATAATCGAATGTTTTTATATGATACCTGTATGGTAAATACTAACTTGTCGCACGCACTTGCTGTTGATAAGTGAGTGATTGTCGCGAGTCAATTACACACATAATAACCTCAATCTCGTGCGGTAAGTAGTATTTACTACAGTTTTATAGTATGAAATAGAATGTAGGACTCAAGTCGTTCATAGCCGATTACTTTCGTAGGCCAATAACCGCCTACGTGAGTAATCCGTTATTTACCGCTCTAGTTGTACAATATACTATTTTACTACTCAACCTTGTAAATGTCTTTTACGGCCCCTATCTTTATGAGCATTATAGGCCGTTTATCGACCGATGAAGACCCGTGAAATAGGAGGGCAATTTGGGTCTGTAATAGCTCAATTGGACATTTTTCAATGTTTTCCTGAAGGTTATATCTGTTTAGAAATCGTTCACTTGTAGCGGTCATCGTATCGATAAACGGCTCAGAAACATTCGCAAAAATAAAGGGCATTCAGGGAATTTGCGAAATGAAGTATGATAAAGAATAGCATACACTTCGTGATGTTAATAAGATGCTACTTATCCGAACAATGTTTACTGCCCTTAAGATTCAAATATGTGTACATGTTTATATCTTTCGGGCAGTAAAACATTGTTTAAAATGAGTAAGTGATCAATGTCATCAAATTTTTTCGAGATTTTGCAGAAAATAAAATTATCAATGGACGAACCTGCATGTATAAATCTATATAATCTGTTAAATATTGTGTAATACGTCTGTAGTAATTGGAATTAGTCTTGGTATGATAACTTTAACGGATAAATTGAAACCTTTAATTAATTTAAAATTATGGAATATCTCATTGTCGGTTACATTCAGGTGAAATGTATGTTACTGAGTAAAAGTAGAGGTGAAATCAAAAATAAAATGATCTTCGTAATTCCATTTTATGATAATCATGAAGAAGTGTGATTAAGCTAAACCTAATGAAGACCGACTTCATTTATCTCAAAATGAACTATAAAAATACATTCATTATTTCACTGTGATCAAATTATTTTCGTTTCAGTATATGAATATACTACGAGTTTTTAATGTTTCTATTTTTGAAATTTTTATACATGAACCTACCATGGGAGTTGGACATAAACAGATTGAGAAGTGAGGTGGTACGACGAAAGCCTTCAGAAGCATCTTTATCCTGTACTCTATACATCACATCTTTAATATCCTTTTCTTTTTTCGTTAAATTCTCCCTATTCCCTTGCCAATCATCTACTTTAGTGCTCTGACTTTTAATGCATTGTTTATTACCAGCAACACCTGTTTCTCCATTGGTTCCTTTAGTGGCTTCTTTAACATCTTTGACATTGATTTCATTCCCGGCATCGATTGACTGAGTTGGATTTGCTACCTCTGCGAGATTAGTCATCACCTCCTCGTACTCGATCACCCCTGATGCATTACGAATATCACCTTCGTTGATTAAATCTTGTTCAATGCTTGACCTCTCGTAGGTAAAGCGTCTATGCGCATTACCTGGCCTTTCGAACCCCGTGTACTTCGATTGTACGAATTGTTCCAACAGCTTATCCACCGTCATATCCAAACATTGACGCTTGAAATCGATATGTATTTGACCAACTTGTTCGTGATTTGACTGAAGAACATCAGCGTATGTGTTCAAGAATTCCTTCATTTGGCGAAGATGTGCTTCCTCAATGTCTTGAAATCTCTAATCAAACCATTAAAAACCATCAATACTTCAGAAAAAAAATTACAACTATTTGTTAAGATAACTGCATGCAAGTAATATACGTTTGTACTCTTTAAACTACTTGATAGATACTTAAATAATATCATTTCTAAAATCTTACAGATGTTAAATCGTATTACGTTAATTGATTCACTTATAATTAAGTTCAAAAATTAACTATTCAAAACTCCATTAACCTTTCGTTACTTGCGCTAGGCCTCCTGACAGCCTCAATTGTATAATGAACATGGCGCCACCTGTATTGAAGGCAAGGCGACGTTGCCACTTATCTATATCTCACTACAAACCTATAATGTCAATTAACTGGCTGACTGAACAACTTGGCAACACGGTAAGGATAAAATTCTACAACAGCGTTTTTTCGCATCCATTCAAACAAAAATTTAATTTTTCGCTGATAACGCAAGTAAAGAAAGGTTAAAAGTAAGTCAAACTATAAACACGAAATATAAGTTAAATACAAACTCTGAATTTCGCTACCTAACTAATTTTAGAAATATAAAAATTATTTACTCTGCAAGCATGAGTCATTTTTGTCTCAAAATCATTCCTAATAGTTGTGTATTTATCTACAAGAGCTTTGTAATCATCTTGTGCTTTTTTAAATTTCGCGTCAGCTTTCTCAATTTCTTTTTGACTTGCATTATCTTTTTTCAATTTTTCCAGTTCAAGTCCTCTCTGGAGACACATATCTTTAGCTTTCTGAAGAGTTAATGTAACACTTTGCATGTTTTGAACAACTTCTAGTGTCGAAGATTCTTCCTCCTTTACCTGAAATTAAATCCGCATCAATAATTGTTTGAGTAGATAATATTAAAATTTAAATCAATTGAGAGTAGCGGTCGGTATACTTGTCATGATTACTTCTGTCTCTCTCCCCCTCATTCTGGCACTTACACCGACCGCTACTATTACACAGAAAGTTTCTTCCATCCTGTTGTCCTTTGAACGTTGTGATCTAAATAACCCGTAGATGGTAGCGTGGTTTTAACAAATATCCTCGAATATGACATACAAATGAACAATTTACTATCGTTTAATATTTTTGAAGTCAATTCATTACATTTGTATTTATATAATAAAAACCCAAATGGTTATTTCAAACGATGGGAATAGTATAGTTATTTGTTAGAAAACATGCAAAGCCATCCATGCAAAAATTATTTAAGAGTGCTGAAATTTGAATGGGATATTTAGTATTTTTAACGAAAAAAAAAACATGATATTTTTTCACGAAATTTTTTCACCGATATCCTATTAAAATTATGATGAAAATAATAACAGTCAAAATATACTTCTAATCATTTAAGTCTGGTTAAATTCAAATATTTTTTTATATTTCATTTTTCTTCACTTATAACTACACGGAGAAAAAGGAATTATAAATTTTACTCCAATAAATAGTAGTCTGTCGCTTCAGGTAGAAAAATGGCAATAAGTAATTGTTTAATTAGTATACATTACAATTTTTTCTTGTAAAAGTTTTATTACATACTCAGATTGTAATATTTTATATTTATTTTTTTATCATTTAAAATTTTAATTCATAATAAAATTTTTACAAGAAAAAATTGTTATGTATACTAATTAAACAATTGCTTATTATTATTTTTTTACCCGAAGCGACAGACTACTATTTTTTGGAGTAGAATTTACAATTCCTTTCTCATCGTGTAGGGAGAATTAAAAATGACTGATGGTATTTATTTCTATTCACAAGTGTCAACTTTATTATTGAAGAAATAAGTTAAATTTGACTGCAACCAATATCTTTTATATCTGCAAAAACTTTTATTAATTTTGTAAAAAATTTATTCATTTTTTAATCAACGTAATGATCGTTATTTACTTGAGTGCTAATCTAACTTAAGAATCGAAAATGTTTGAATATTAACTTCCTGTTTGAAAGTTATTAATTTATATTTAATAAATGCATCATTCACTTCACGATCATTGTCCACGAATTGTAAAAAAAAACGACTTATTTAGATATAAAAATGTAATTAAACTTATTATCATTTTTTTCCTATACATTTCATTTATAAAGCTACTGAAATATAACAAGTGAGATCTGTATGATGACATGACTATTTGGAGAGTGTCTAATCTATTTTTGCAAAAAAAACCGTGATTATTATTTCAAAGTAGGTTACTTACAGTCTTATGTTTTCTATGAAGTTCATCAGCATATTTTGAGACATCTTTAATAAGCTCAGCTACTTTATGAGCTAGTTGTAAATGTAAACCAGCTAATTTTTCTGCTGCACCTCTCAATGCTGCCCATACTGGAGCAAACGTTCCTTGAGTGCTACTGGTATTACTTGCTTGTTTAGCAACTTTACTCAATAACTTATAATTATTTTCTTCAATTGCTGATCTTTCTCGGAGGAAATCCACCAGTTCTTTACTTGCTACTACACCATGCTTCATATTATGATATAAAACATCAAATCCATTATTCTTTTCACCCTGTAATAAAAAGGAAATTTAAATTAAAAAAAAAAACTAAGAATGGTGATATACAATAGATTCAATCTTTTTTGTTGTAAATGAATAAAAATTGAGAATACATATATGAAGTGAAAGATCAATATTGAATAGGAAATAATAGTAACAATTATCTATTGAATGAATGATGAAGTTAGCTGAAGACTGAGAATGTCTACTAGTAAATTATCTTTGAGTCGATTATTAAATAGCGTTATCTATTCAATAGGCCACTGTATTTAAATTATATATTCTGGACTCTAACTCAAGAGTCGTCGTTAAAAATCGTTTTCTCAATTGGAAAATAATGATCAGGCCGGATAGCATCTGATATTCACATCTATTTGGATCCTAAAATTGACCGAATTTAAATAAATCTGAATAGATCAAAGGAAACCTAAATATTCCAATCTGCATATATTTTATCAAATTTTCAGAGATCTACTATTGGTAAAAAAAAGTCCGCTTTAGAAGTCATCCAACATGTGTATAGACCAACAAATTATGATTTTTATTTTCAAAAAAACAATAATTTTAAATTTACTAATAAATATTACGATAAACATTTCTCCGAGTATGAAAGATAGAAGTGAATGTTAGAATTTAAACCTAAGTTTTTAAATGGAAACCCTAATGGAATTTTTGCAATCAACTTAGTGTCCCTGATGTTCATTCTAAATAGCAAAAAGTAAAAGTTCATTGTTATTACTATAAATTTTATTCACATTTCTTCAAACTGGCTTATTCGGTGTACTGATTTTTTCTTCACATTTAAAAGCAAGACGATTTTGCAAGATTCTAATCATCACGTTTAACTGTGGAACGAAATAGTTCAATATCCTTTACAAAATGTACTTGTTTCAACTTTTTTATTGTCAGCCCCTATTGTTTATCTACCTGTCCACTTGATCCTCTTCCGGAATTAGCAAAACGTGATGTTTCGTTGTATTACTTGTCACAATTTTATTGGGGTATTTTATTACCCCTTATTGTTCGTATGTTTCTAAACTTCTAGTTTCTATCAAGTAAAATTTGGCTCTAGAAATTTTCCCGGTTTCGGGAATTTCCCAGTTTTAGTTTATTTATTACAGGTAACTAAATGTTGGACCAATCGCAAAAATTCTTGAGGGTGGATGATAACCAATGAGATCAATTAGGATCAATGTTAGGAAGGGATGAAGGAGGTTCTTAATAGAATAACTAAGCGCAAAAATCTCGAAGCCACTGTATATCCCCGTGATACTTCGACGTGTTCACATCGTGAATATTTTGTGCTAATTTTTGTTGACCCGAACGACGCAGGATGCAAGTGATGGATCCCGAAATCCAGGAGCTTCGGAAAAGGTTTGTGCAATTGTGTACATTGAGATTATGTAGACTTTTAATAGTGTCTGGCAGAACTCCAGAAGAAGGTGCAGCATTAAAGGAGCGCCTACTCGCCGAAGTCCGAGAGGCAACTCAGGGAACAGACCTGCAAAGTGAGTGCGAGGAATTGGTGGTTGAAATTGACATGTCCGTCGAGTCTATGGTAAGAGCGGCCAACAAACTTCGACGAAGAATCCTGAGAAAACGACGCAGAGAAGCCCGTCGACGATTGAGGATGGCTATCCGACTTCGCCGAGAACAGGAATGGATCAGCAGAATGTAGAGGATAAATCCTCTACATGGTGCCAGGTAAGTATGACCCATCTAATCCTTTCCAACCTTATCCTTATCATCCTTCCCCATCCCCCTCCCGACGGAGGACGCCTACCACCTTCCCGTGGTCTTCGTTGAGCAACCCGAGCAACTGCTCGAGTTGGCCAAGAGTAGGCAAATCTTATATTTAAAATGTTTTTTTTTCTACTTCTATTCGATTCATCTTCTATATGAAACATTTTTATTGCGTAAATTGGAGTCATAATCGAAATTCATTATCGCTAGAATTGAAATCTTATAAAACTTATAACTGACTAAATTATTAATAAGTTGCTGGAACAATAAAATTCTGCTCAAATTAGAAATTTATACGTCACTACTAAACAGTTACCTATTGAAGTCCTAACCACGTTGGTGATTGTCTATCATAAAGGATGGCCGTAAATTCTTCGTTAAAATAGCCAAATAGAGGAAAATTAGAGGATTTTTAATTTTATATATAAAAAAAAATTAACTAAGTTATCGTTTCAGATTTATTTGAAGTGAAAAATTAATGATTGATTACAAATTTGTTTCGGTAAATGTTAGAATATTTGTAAAAACATTCTGTCATTTCAGCTAATCCTATATTCTTCATTTATTATGATTCTGTTTAAAGCGTGGTTTTTTAATTGAATAAAAAAGTAAATGATTAATTAAAAATTATATAAATCATAAGATTTCTGATAAAATAAAGATGCTCCTATAGTACGTAATATGACCATCAACACTTAGCGCTTTAGCCTTTGGTGTCCTTTAATGAAATCTTTATCTGATTTTGCATTTATCTTTGATATACATTTATATTTGATATAAGAATCGTATTTTTCTATAATCAATACAGTTATTCCTGCATTTTGGACCAAGGAAAAATTTCTTGAAGCATAAATAACTCACGTTCTATAAGGCCCACATGGATTATGAACACACCAATAGATTCGTCTAGAAAAACCTTTCAATTACATTGATCGGAATCATAATCAATAATCAATAACATATGCTAAAATAAGAACTACAGTTATTAAGATCATCAATGAGATACCAGAATGACAAAAAACCTGAAAAAGAACAGAATTCAGGCTAGCATTACTGGCTTCATCTACAATATTAATTCGTAGAAAGACATTTTGTTTAATTTCCAACCCTGGACATAAGAAAAATATCTATCGAATATATTCTAGTATTTGATTCTGAAATTTAAATATTGTGTGTATGTTAAGTGTGATAGAATTTTTTCAGGCAATTTATTGTCATAAATGTTTATCTAAAATAGTAAAAAGTGAAGTATTTTTCTAACAATCCATTTTAGATTCATTTTCTTGAACTTATTTATTTGTTTCATGAATTTCGTCATGACTGTATTGCTTTTTGAACGATTTTGTTTTTAACAGAGATAGTTTATTATTCTATGGAAAATTTACTTATTCGACCTTTTCTTCTTGCTAACCCTGATCAATTATCTACCTGATCACTGGACCCTTTTTTATGACTCGATGAACGTGACGATTTGCAGTATTAGTCGTCATAATTTTCAAGCAGGTGTTTTATTGCTTTTTAGTGTTTTTGCATGTTGAAACTCTACGTTCTTAAGCAGGTAAAACTTGGCTATGAGAATTTCTAGATTTTGGGAATTTCCCAGTTCAGCCTCCATGGGGGTAGCAGGGCAAATCTTGGATCATGAGAATTTTTCGAGGGTGAATTATGGCCAATAAGATCGCTAAAGACAAGAGTTTGGAAGGGAAAAAGGAGGTCCTTAATGGCACAACTAAGGACTGTAATGCCCAAATCAGTTCATACCCGCGTGAGAGCTCGAAGTGTTCACATCGTGATTATTGTAATTGATTTGTGCCGACAATGGAAGAAAGCAGAATGCAAGTTGCCGATCCAGAAGTCCAGGAGTTTCGGGAGAGGTTTGTAGAAACTGTAACTACGAGACTTGCTCGACTTCTAATCGTAGCTGGCGGAACTCCAGAAGACGGAGAAGTGTTGAAGGAGCATCTTCTTGCCGAAGTCCGGAACGTCACTGAGGGAACGGACCTTCAAGACGACTGTGGAGAGTTGGTAGATCAGATAGACTTTTCAGCCAAGTCTATGATGAAGGCGGCCAACAAGCTCCGACAACGCATCCTGAGGGAACGACGCAGAGAAGCCCGTCGACAATTGAGGATGGCTACCCGACTTCGCCGAGAACAGGAGTGGATCAGCAGAATGTAGAGGATAAATCCTCTACATGGTGCCAGGTAAGTATAACCCATCTAACCCTTTCCAACCTTATCCTTATCATCCTTCCCCATTCCCCTCCCGACGGAGGACGCCTACCACCTTCCCGTGGTCTTCGTTGAGCAACCCGAGCAACTGCTCGAGTTGGCCAAGAGTAGGCAAATCCTGACATTCAATGGTACATTGAAAGCAAGTATGATAACCATGTGGTTCAAAATCGTCTAATTGTTCTTCCTAGATGTGAAATGAATATTTCGTCATACACCCACTTAGAATGAAAGTTTTCACCCTGTTTTTAGATCGAAAAAAAGAGATATTCTGTTCCACAAAAGAAGACAAACATGTTTGTGCGAATGTGCACCAATTGGTTTGTAAGGCACAGTTCAGAATCCAACTCTTAGCTGCATTGGCTAGTAATGCACTAGTATTTTTTATTATTCTACTGACCATCATTTAACGTTAGAACCGTTATCCTTAAAGAACATGGTTCCAATCGATTAGAAATAATATTCATTTCAGTCCAGAAAATTAATGGAACATTAAAGAAAATCTTTTCCCTTTTAGTTTAATGATAAAGCTCAGATAGGCTGATTGATAAAAAGAAATAAAACTTCATTTTCAAGTTTCTTAAAATAATAAAAAAATTTACATAGGTTTGTTTCTAGTGTCAATCATAATTGTCTCTGAGATAACTCCATATTTTTTAAATACGCTCTGAAAACTATCAGACGGAAGTCAATATCTCAATTGGTTCGTAAGTTATCACATTGAAACAACTGAGAACAGATTCACAGATATACATACACACGTTTTATATTCTAAAAAACTATTGTATTAAAGTTAAAGAAAAGAAATAAAAGCTTTATTGTAATTTCAAAATTTCAACAACCTACAATAACAGCTACGTCAATCAAGAAGTTGCAAACGTTTCAAGTCGTATTATAATCTAAAATGTAAAACAATAAACAGTGTAGGTAAAATAAGCTGTTCATTGAATTCAAAGTAACTAGTAATATTCTGACTATAATCTTGCAAAGGTCTATCTTCTAGAATATCATTGAGTAACAACTCGAGTAAGTCAATTATCAGAATGAAAAACATCCAACTAGAATACATTTTTTATCAACCACCAGAATGTTATTAAAAATGTGGACACTTCACATTTTCTATTGAAACTTATTGAAGTATATCATCATTAATTGAGACATTCTATGTCTAGACTAATTTAAATGATTAAAATTAAGCAATAAGCTGATTGAATTTACTACGACGATTGAAGTTCTACAACGAAATCAAGTAGCTGATATATCCAAAGAGAATATTAATTTAATAATATTGGAATAAAAAATGACAGAACATACAGTTGTTGATGATATAAAAAATAATAAAATAATATCAAGCAATTTTATCAATAAAGAACAGACGTTTTAACTATCTACATACATTGATTGAAATAGAAAAATATCATTGGTATTTAATTGCACTTTGAATTTTTAAATGCAAAGAAATAATAAAAAATACTACAGCATGAAAATCTCACTCTAGTAATTACTGTTAATTTGATTCATGCTATGATTAAATTAAGATATAATGTAAAATTGTATAAGTTTTGTTTGTTACATTAGAATCTTTCAAAGCATTCATCAATGTTCATGCATAATTTTAGAGATGATTGGTGATTTAAAAGAGATGAGTAAATATTTTATTCACCAATACATTTAAAATATAAATACTCATGATAGCTATGAAGATTTATGCATATTTATCTTTTTAAATGATTGCTGTATGTCTTACCCAAAAATAATCAGCAAAATCGACAGTCATGATGCTCCAAAATCAGATCATACCCATAATGATTACCTAAGAATTCAATTACTGACACTTAATCACTTTAAAGCTTTATTTTATAATGATCTATAACATTTAACCGCACCCGATTAGTCTTTTCACTTCTGTTTTTTAGAACAGACTTTTTATTATAATGTTCATTTTTTTTTTTCAATTATGTAGAAAATTAGATGAACAAAATTCAAGTGATGGTATCACGAATTTTAGACAATGACACTTTAATAATATTAAACAAAAATTTTTTCGTAAACTTAATAATATCCTTTACCCTCTCAGAAATAAACTATAGTTAAATGGAGAAAAGAGTGTCTCCAAAGATTTGGGTGTTTTTCAACTATACTCGTAATGGCCAAAAAGGTATGTGGTCAAGCTTAGACAAGAACTCCTCTGATGCTTTAATCGAACAAAAAACAATCCTCCACCATTGCTCTACGAAAATGTGCGCGAAATACAAATTGCGATGATCATCATCTAGGTTAACCAACAAAGCGTAAAATTTCCACATAACCTGTCATTCAAAAAATTTTTAAATAATTAAAAATATCAAGAATAAAAATTAGAAAATTAGATTTATCTACATAACTCATTCAATATTTTAATTTCTATCAATAAAGTTATTTTTTATTATAGTAACAAACGAAAAACACTTCAATTTGGAATAACAACAAAGTAGATTTCCCAATCGGTAAATTTAGTTTTAATTTATAAAAATAAAGGCACAATTAATTTATAATTTTAATGAGTTTTTTAAATTAAACAAAAAAAAATTTGTTAATTCAACTAATGATCATGAATATTTATAACATGAAAATAATACAGAATTTACGTTTTCTGTGTTGGCACTGGTGTGCTCCAAAAAGGAGTATTGTTTTCATTCCATTCAGTTTATGGTGGGGACATGTGATTCGTACGATATTTGAAGAAGTGGGTATATACAGTTCTTTTTTGGCTAGTTCGACTTCAACATATTTGAAGTTAAATAATATTAATTAGTAGTTATGTAATAATAGTTTGTTTTCTAATTTACTTACAGAATCTGAGTAATTGACATATTTCATCATTACAATAATTGTATCCAAGATTTAAGTCCATTCATCAACAATTTATACATATCAAATATTTTGTTCTCATACTTTAGTAGCACAATTTTTGTTATGCCGATAACCTTTGTCTAATATTATTAGAATAATGTAAATATTAGTAGGATAATGTAATAATAGGAATAAATACAAACAAGTTTATTATCTAAACAAAAATCTGACTACTAAGGTATAAATTAAAAATGGCAATCATTTTTAACCATCAAGATCTGATAACCCTAAACCTACACAGAATGAAATTGGATAATATTTTCAATGAATAGCAGAATTAAAATTTCATTTGTTATAATTTTTAGGGAAATTTTCTAAGGAAGCTATTTCTTGAATCATCAATCATTCAAATGAATTTTTTAGCAGGTTTTATAGGAATGGTGTGTAATTTTACAGTTGATCTGTGTTGTCATTTCAAGAATTGAAGAAGAAAATCAGTCTAAATAAAATCGTGATTTCAAATATTTAATGAAAATTTTATCTGATTTTTGCTGCAAGTGTAGGATTTACTGTATTTTATGAACTGTCATTGTAGATTTAATTAGTTACAAATTTTTCAGTTCTTGAAACAACTACGTTGATAAATTAAAAATGCTGAGCAGAAATTTTAATTTATTAACTTCTGTGGAAGTTAGAAAATTGTCACGTCTTCAATTCAACGGCTTGTTGAAGGTTAGTATGTAAATAATCATTAGATTTTCTTATTCTAATTATGTCTGATCTTATTGATAAAATACTTTCATTTATGGAATTGTACCATTTATCAAATTAATCTCATTCAACCACGAGATACTTTCCAAATTATACAGAATATTGTTGAATTAATTAGTAGATCAGAATGTAAAAAAGTTTCATAATGCACTTTTTAATTGCATTTACAATTTTTTCTAAAATGATTAATTATTAATATTCCTACATAATATAGAATTCTGTAGAAATTTAAATTAACTTTAAATATTGCCTTTTTTGATTCATTACAGCTACTTAAACCATGTACAGTAAATAAGACTCAACAAGCATTTATCACAGGCAAGGCTGCACGGACGGACCGACCTCCACGACCACCACCTTTTGATTATAAAAACAAAGCATACAAATATTGGAATGTATTAACGGATCCAATGTTTGAAAGATTTGATGACAATTCAAAAATAGTCGTTATTGATGGATTACCTGCTACAGGAAAAGATAAATTTGCTAAAAAACTAGCTGAAGAATTAGAAATGCATTACATGCCACCACCAAGGTTTTCTGATCTTTTAGTTGATGAATATGGTTTCGATTATCGTACGTTAAATTCTCAGTTACCAGTTGATGCCCAATTCTTTGACGAGAAAACGTTCTTAGAAAATCCTACTGGTCGAAATTCTACAGCAATTCAAGTTAATTTCTTTTCATTACGGTATCACCAATATTTAATAGCATTAACACATCTACTTTCTACGGGAGAAGGTGTTGTTATACAGAGATGTCCTTGGTCAGATATGGTTTTCATGCATGCAATGAAAGATTGTGGCTATGTTCCACAAAGAGGATATGATTATTATAAGAGCTGCCTTGAATATGGTCTTCATCGTATTCTACGACCACATTTAGTAATATATTTAGATATTCCTGCTTCAATTGTTAAGGTAATGTATGTTCGTACGATCTTTATGTTATCTGAACCTGACGGAATATTTTCATATGCCAAATAAAATAATTACATTGAATGAGCATTAAAAGTATTTCATTACAATATCAAGTTATTATTTACAATATATAATAATTATTTATATTCAATTGTGAAAAATTTTTGTCACAAACAATATTGAATTAACTAATGTATTTTAAAAAAGGAGAAAATTTCATTTATTAATTAAAACTTCTTATGCAGGAGCGAATTAAACAACGAGGTCTTCCTCATGAAGTAAACTCAAAGGCGCTAACTATCGAGTATTTGAGTAATATTGAAAGATATTACAAAGACAATTATTTACCAACTATTTCTAATCACGCTCATACACTCGTTTATGATTGGACCAATGAAGGTGATATGATATTTATTGTGGATGATATTGAACAATTGCAATTTGAGAATTATCCACGGGAGAACCCAAAAATGGGTGATTGGAAATTCGATACACGAGATGATCAGCGTGCAGCTAGAGGTTTTTACGCTAATGACCGATTGGAATTATTAAACAATTTGCAAGTACCGCGTTTCGATGTTCCAGAAATGTTAATAACAGGACAAGATGTTGAAAAACGTAAAAATTTAATAGGAAAATTACAAGATCAGGTAAAATATAGTAATAACAATCATTTATTTTACTCATATATTAGTTTGCTCAATTTTCGAAGAAATATAGCGAAATTCTTTTTACTAGACTTTGTTTAAAAACGATAACGAATATTACGTTTTAAAAAAATTTCCAATCTAAAACTCGTAGAATAAAAATCATTTTCTAATATTCAAAACTTCATAAATAAGAATACATACGGAAATGTATTTTTAAATTTTATTAAGAATTTTTGCAAATTATTTAATGTTTGATTAATTGAAATTTCGATCATTTTAAAATATTAATACCACAAATATTTATACATAAATGATTTACTTTTTTACTTTTAATATTATAAAAATCTATTATTAGAGCATTAGAAAAATCATACTCTTCTAATTATAAAACTAATCTATAATTTTCCATAAAAATAATCAAATCTTAATTAAGTTTAATTAATTAAAGAAAAATTTAATCAATGATATTGTTTTTATTAGGGGGTCATTGCAGAGTATGAAAAAGGATTCAATTATGACAGAGATGAAGGAGTCCTTTGGAGAATTAGACGACTTCGGAAATAAAAATATCAGAGTAATAATTTCTCAATTTATATCAGTGTATATGAGAAATTGAATGCAATTAAAATAAAATAGGCTAAATTTATTGTAGAAAATATCAAATATAATTTGATTCACATTTTAAATAAATAGATATGTGATAAAATAGAATGTTATTTCAATGGGAAATAATTAAATCCCCTTCAAATTAAAATGAATTTTATTCATTCCTCATTAATCTGTAACTAATCTTCACAATTTATTTAGCTAATTTCTAAACACAAAGTGCACCTTTTTTCCAAAAGGTCGTAAAAATCATTAAAGACAATTTATTACTTTACTGCACTGTTCTTAATCAATCATGATTTTCATAAATTATCCTTTCATTCATTAATGAACATTTTTATTATAATAGACAAAACGTTGTAAATGATTCTTTTACATATATCTTTTAAAACACTAAGAATTCATAGGCTGAACATTTAAAGCTATCTATAAAAAGACTTTGTTTCGGTTATTTATTAAATTGTTATTTTTTGATCAAGTCATATATGGTTTATTTATAAATAAACCATATTTAAAATCTGGTTATTTAGGAACAAATGAACGCATATTGGCACATGTAAATCAAATACCCTTCATATCATCTCTCGAAAAATTTTCATATTTATAAATATATATTTTCAAAATAATTATATTTTCAAAGTCAAATCTAATTACTTTCAAATGACATATAGAACCTTTTGATTATTTGGAAATATCGATCTAACATTACCCTGTTGAACATTGAAAGTCAAACAAAATCTTCAAATTCATACTTAATATTTAAAAAAAAAACCTAAGATATATTTTATTCAATAATTCGTTATCTTAAATTGAATCTTGTATAAAAAGTATGCATTTAGCAGCTTTTGTTTAATTCGGATTGTAATTGTTTAAGCTTCACCACCATAATACATCAGAATTAAATAGATAAACACTAAAAACTTAATGTAATTGAATGTATGACAATGGAATCCTTAAAACAAGAAATTTACTGGACAAAGTGTATTTACAAGAAAAAAAGGAATATTCGTAAGACAGAAGTCAAAATTAAGAAGAATTAAAAGAAGAAAATGTTTTTTTTAGAGTTCATTACGACATTCAATGATTTTTTATATATCAATACGATTTTAGTAATTGCAATATAATTATTTTTTATGTGTTTCACACAGCAAGTATTAAAGTGTATTCAAGCTTGTAATGATTATATTTGAACACTAAATTCATTTATGAATAAATTTATTAATAATAATATTTACAAGCTGATCGTTATTATTATAATAATAATTCTCTAACGATATCTACTTTCAGTAATATGTTAATTAAATTTAACTTAATTACTGTTTTTACACAATTGTCTGCATGAAAATTAAAAAAATAGCACATTATATATCGAGGAAAGAACAATAGGTCAGCTCAAATCACCGACAAGGTTTGCTACTCCAGCAAAAAATGAGAACTTACAATTTGAGATGGCTCAATTGTCTTCCCTAAATTAGTATACTATTTGTCACCATGCCTTTGCTAAAAATTTGATAAGCCTTAGATTAGGAAATGAAATTTCCGCATAGATATGGTAAAAATAACATGATCACATCAATCATTTAAAATATTGAATAAAAATATTTCTTTTTTCCTCATATTAAGTAATAATTCTCAAAATTATATTAATTTCTTTATTGAAAAATGAACACTGTATGATATATTTTTTTTTATTGTTATTTTTTATAATTCTAAAAAAATTTGAAATTTATTTGCAATTGAGTTTGTGTGTTTACTATTATTTATTTTATAAAATATTCTTTTAATTGACTGTTCTTACTTCATTTATTCTAGTTCTCTAACTCAATATAATTTAAACCATTTAAAGTTGATAGTTTTTAATGAAATCGATCAGTTATATCGTGAACTGTATCAAATTTCACATTTTGTGTGTTCTTGAAATTTTATTAACTCACTTGTTTACAATTAAGGTCAATGTACCTTATTCTGGAATTGGAAAAACCATATATTATTACACCATTACACCATTTATTTAAATATATCATCAAATATTGCTGTTTAACATAAATTAAGTAAATGATGATTCACTTTAATGTATATCCTTTTCAATTGAACCTTTATTTTATTATTGATTTTGTTTGAATTTAATCAAATAATGATTAGTTAAAAATCGCTTAAATTTCCAGAATATGATACATTTACCGTATTATTCAAAGTTTTACCTTACTTTTAAGCATATGTGTATATGTCTCAGACAGTTATACATGTGTATATAATCGCTCGAGACATTTTGAATGTATTAATACTATTTTAATAGAAATATCAATATTTTTCTAATACTTGAAGATCATTTATTAGTCGGAATTGAATATCAATTTTAATTTTATAGTAAAATAGACGAACATTTTTTGAAAATAATTACCATAATTTTGAATTGATAACAGATAAACTAAACATAATCATGAAAAGATAAAATAAACTTCAAAATATGAAGAAATATTTCATATGAAATAAAAATAAAAAAAAAAAAAAATAAGTAAAATTCATGATTTCAAATGATTAATCATCGAGAATTTAAAATAAAAATTAAGCAATTTAATAATAAAAAGGAATGTACTTGATATTAAATTTTTGGAAAAATGATTTTTGAATAATATTTATATTATATATTTACACTATAATCACGATAAAATATTTACAAATATGATAGAAAATTTTTTAGTAATATTACTCCAACACTTTACACAGAGAGCACAGAACATATTTAAATGGAAAAAAAAAAATTTAATGTTTTATCTTTATTATTCAAATTCTTTGATAATATTACTAAATAATTTTCTATGTGTTGGAGAAGAATTGACAAAATATATAGACGATAGTAACGCAAAAAGCGTTAAATTATTGAGATGATTGAAGAGTTTGATTCTATGTATGAAAAAACTAACTGTTCGAATTATCAACTTGTTTTTAAATTATAATTTTACTTATTCTTTTTATCTTCAAGTAAAGAACTTTTACCAACCCTTTCTGTAGCTGTAACATTGTCAGTTTCATCAACTTTATATCTCTTTAAAATTTTTCTTGTTTCTGGGCTGGTTTCATTTTTCGATTTAGACATAAGTTTATTTATTTTTTCAGAACTAATAACGGTATTTGAAGTTAAAAGAGCTTTTGTATCATTTTCATTTTCTATTTCCGACATTTTCGAACAGTTGGCAGATTTCGTTAAAGATTTCTGTTGATCAATATGATCTGAGCTACTTGTAGCAGGTATTGAAGTTTTAACAGAATTTAAATGATCACTATTTTCGGGAGGATAATTTTTTTTTTCATCACTTTGTTTTTTTTCCAAATCCTGACTAGATTTTAAATTTATACCTCTTAAAGTTATATCTATTTCACTTTCATCAATTTCTTTAGTAGAATAATCTTCACTTTTGGAGTTAGTGGGAGAATCTTTTTCTTCCGCAATACGTGGCAATTGAGTGCTTCCACAGGAATTCGATAATCCAACATTTTGAATATTAATTGACATTCCATGGGGTATCTTAGAATAATCACTTGATTTTTGATCAATTGGTTTCTTTTCGTTTTTTATATCACTTGAATCTTTTATAGATTCTGAAGTATCATCATTAGAATCTACATGAGATGTTTGAGCAATTGTTACTCGTGGTGTAACTCGAACTATGCTATTTGCCAAAGGAGAAATCGAAGTTTTACTCTCAGCTGAACGTGGATGTAATCGATCTGGACTTAAAGCTCGTCTAAGAAGTGGTGAACCGGGTTCCGCAGATTTTGGACGGCTGTAGCTTTTTTTTTGACTTGCTGGCGTTGATAAAGATGTACCTAAAAATACAAATGAATATTAACATGACAAAAATAATTTTAAAGTTTTTAAAAAGCTTACTTCAATATTAATTCAAGTCAATGTTAAAATCTAAATGTCTAACAGGTCCTTTTTTAAAATTATTACGTTTACAAATAAAAAACTCTTACCCGGACTATAAGACTGTGTTGTGTTAGAGCTGCCTGGCTGGTGTCCAGTTGGAAAAGCCAAAGGACTTGGACTTCTTGTAGGACTAGCAGGAATCGGTGAAGGACTTGGTGTTCTTGCTAACGGTGAAAGTGGAATATGACCGACAGATTTACGACGATTCGGTGAATGTATATTTTTTGCAGCTGAATGAAGTTTATGTTTTAGTCCATGAAGGGTACTAGGTCGTTGGTAGTGTGATTGATTGGATATGACGTTTGTAGATGAATTCGAACCAGGTGATGATGAATTAGGACTTGAACAAGAACTTGAATTTCCCGTTATATGGTACGACTCTGAATTAGGACGGTTAGTTGTTGGCGGGGATGGAGTACAAACAGATTTAGCTACTCCTGGAGGAAAATAAGGGGAGGATTCTTGTTGGGAAGGTAAAGACCGAGTGAATGATTGAAATGAACGGCTCGGTGTTACCATGGACGGAGAACATATCCCTGCAGCCATCTGTATAGAATAAGTTGAAAAATTATACATGAAAATTTTTGTTTCAGTTAACAAAATATCATCTTCATTTAAAAATACTAAACTCAAAATTTTTAGTATTTTGTTTACATTATTAAAAATGGATGTAAATAGTAATACTTCTTTTTTTTAAATTGAAAGTAAAAGAGTATTTTCTTTTGAAAAAAGGCTATCTATATATAAATAAAATATGTTATGTTGATGTTATTTACATTTATAGAATGTAAGTATCACATAACATTACATACATAGTCATTTAATAACAATTAATTTTATGAAACGCAATAAAAATAATGCACGAAAAGATCATTCATAGAATTTTCCAAGTGAAAAACCATTTTCTCTGCAAAATGAATCAGTAAATTAAGATCTACTAGAGTTTTATGATTCTAGTACGAAGATTAATCTTAATATCATAATTCTTTTCATCACTTTTCATTGTAAAGAGTATTCTGATAGCTTGAATCAACATCACACGTTAAAATACAGCCTATGTTGAATTATTGTTCATCATCACAAGAGTGACTTCAGTCGACATTATATTGAATATTGCAAATCAAAGGGGCTATTTTTGAATTAGTGCTGTATTTAGACTAAATACACTGTTTGTCGAAACTAATTACAAGCACACCCTTCCTCTCCTCTTTATCTAATATTTACTAACGTCATCAAGTTAATGAATAAACAGTTCACCTCCCTACATGTACCTAAAAAGTTGGAGGTCAATAATATTTTTATGCTATAAACTGTACATGTTAGAAATAGTACCTTCATCTTTTTGATCTCCACATTTCTTTTGTTTACATACAACTTTAAGAATAAGGTAAGAGAAATGATAAATCCTCAATTTGATATGCATACTAAAAATTTTCTTATCTGGAGGTATATTTTGAGCCTCCATAAGTAATCATTTTATTTGCGAGAATTTAAAATTTAGTCTGATCTAGTTGCCTTTGTTTTCTTCAACGTGAATAACAATTTCATCCATTGCATGAACCCGTTTTCTTTTTTGTTCTCAGTGTGTAACAAATTGTTTTGTGTACTTATGTGAATGAATGCTTGTCATTAAAAGTATAGCAGTTAAATAAATATAAGAAAATAATGTTGCAATAAAGAAAATAATAAAATAATACAAAAACCAATCAAATAAATGATAAGATGTATACTCTAATAAATAAATAAATCAAAATTAATAGACAAATCATACCATAAATGGAGGTTTGTTGTCGCTTGGTAGAATAGGTGCTGACAATGGACAACTGATACTTAATGGCTGAAATAAAATAAAAAGTGTTTTTAGCGTCAATTTGTGGATTTCTTATTAGTTGATTCTTGCCAATATTTCTCTTAGTGTACATTTATGCGATACGGACTAGAGGCAGGTTTAATTCTACAACAAACTTTAATATTAACTACTTATAAATAAGAAGATAAAATACTTCATGTTCCGACGAGTTCTAAAGCCTTGTTTTATATATTTTAAAAAGTGTCAATCAATTTTTAGATTATAAAATAAATCTTTAAATAATAAATCACTATTTAAAAAAAAAAAAAATGAATATTTAAGATACATACCTGTTGCATTTCTACACTAGCACGTTTAGTACTAATTCTCCTAAAGAGTGAAGTTTTCCTTTTTTTATCTGAATGGTCGCGTTTTTGTTTACGTTGACGATGTAAAGTTCGTCTTGCCATTTTACTTTGTGCAAGTTCACGTTTTCGACCACCTGTCTTTATACTAGTATTTTCTAGTGGAGTACTACGTAGAGTTACATGATCTCCACCACCACTAAGCATTAATTGAAGAACTTGTGTATGATATAAACCTTGTACAGCTTCACCGTTGATATGCGTTATTAAATCTCCTGGACGTAAACCAGCTTCAAATGCTGGACTAGATGGGTCTACAGCCTAAAAATAAAATTTTTTAATTATTCGAAGAATCATTATTTTAATTTTTTAATGCAAAATATAATATTCTATAAAATAATTACCATAACTAGATGATGCATTGTATAAAAATCACTATCACCATAATACACTCTAATAGTATGAACAGTAAATCCGAAGCCATGAGGTCCTCGTCGAATGATTATTGGCGGTTTTAAGCTCGTCACAAGGGGACTTAATTCTCGACAAGGGGATGTATCTCTTGAAGAAGCAGTTGATGATCCTCCAGGTGATTCTATTGACTGGTAAGCTATAACATTAATTAATTTGTGTTATAATTATAAATCAAAAATAAATATGGCTCAGGAGGAAAATTAAAAATAAATTCAAAGATTTTCAAAAGCAATTTTATGATGAATTCTCTTATTTTGAATTGAATTTTAAATTTTCAAACTATTTATAATAATTATTCTAAATCAATCAGAAAACTAATGATCAACAATAAAATTATTCATGAATCTTCATTACACACGTTGTTTTAACTACAAATAGATTAAATGTTTATATACTTACAAGAGAAATCATTTGCCGGGATTACAAGTGAAAGTCCACTAGTTGATGCGGATTTAATAACAGAGCGAGGTTTTTGTTTCGTTCCTACTGAAAGTGGTGTCGTTGATAATGATTCATAAGAGTCTGTACTAGAATTATGTTTGTCTTCACCAGTTTCTCTACCAGCTACTGTTAAATCAATCCTGAAAATAAAATTTCTATTAGTAACTAGCAAAATAATATGAAAATGTAAATTCAGTCATATGCGAGTGGATTTGAAAACAAAACTATTTTTTATTTATAAAGAAATTTAAATGCTTAAAAAACAATCTGTTTTGAAGCCTTAAAAAGGCATTCGTTTTTCGATTAGTTTACACAATAATAAATAATATTGGCAAAAATTGATGAAAGTAAATGATTTACAAATAATTAGAAATCAAAAAAATTTCAATTTTTCATAGTCATTGTATTAAATGGAAACAGTATAAATGAGTTAAATAAAAAAAGATAATTAAACAAAACTCAACAGAAGCACAAAACTCACATGTGATCGCTGTCAATGGAAATACTGAACCTGGGCAGCTTATCTCGAACATAATTATGTCTTTTTCGTTGAATTTGAGGGCTGATATCATCAGATTCTGTTTGAGATGATTCTGGAGTACTGAAATTGACATTAGAAACTAAAGTTTCAGCAGAAGGATTTTTTTTAATAGTTGAACGGGAATCCCCACTCGAAGCCGGAGAGAAATGAGAGGACGAAAAGTTATCCATATTTTTTTCTATGTTATTTCCATCAACTTTGGTATCAGTAGAACGGTTTTTATCACTCACGAGTGGAGGTTTTTCATTTAATTTAGGAGGAGAACAAGATGCTGAAGAACTTGGAGATACTTGAAATCCTGTTCGGTCAAGTTCATTACGAAAGAGTTGTTTTTTTGAAAAATCCAAATCTGATTCATTATTTATTGTTGATCGAGACTGGGATATTTTTCGTGATTGCGGAGAATAAGAAGAAAAACTACCGAACAATGGAGAGTCATCAGTATCATCGGTATCTTCACCAAAATCATGACTATAACGATCCATTCGTGTATCAAAATAACTCGTGTCTTCATCATGCGTCAGTTGCGGAACAAATTCGGCTTTCTGGCGTAACAATGTATTCCAATTAACTCCATAAAAGTAGGGATGTTCCTTAACTTCATGAGCTCCTCCAGTTCCTAGACGTTCTCTTGGATTTTGCTGGAGTAGAACGGTAATCAGGTCTTTAGCTTCTGGTTGCACTCGCCAGTCATCTTCATCAGGCCATTCAATGTCATCATTAACGGTATGAGCAAAAAGCTCTTCAGGTGTTTCTCCAAAAAAAGGAACACAGCCAATTAAAAACTCATATAATATAATCCCCATTGACCACCAGTCTACAGGTTTTCCATACCCTTGACGTAAAATTACTTCAGGAGCTATATACTCGGGTGTTCCGAAAACTTGTTTATCAGAAAATTGTCGAGTGTCTCGGTCTATATAACCTTCGTATAAATTTGTTGCTAAAGACATCAGTCCCATCTTACTTAAACCAAAATCAGTAAGCTTAATATGTCCTAAAGCCGTTATTAAAAGATTGTCTGGCTTTAAATCACGATGAACAATTCCATAGCTATGAAGATACTCAACTGCAAGAACTGTTTCAGCAAAATAAAATCTAGCCGTATCCGGTGGTAAAGTCCCAATATTTTTTAAAAGACTTGCACAATCACCACCTTCAACATATTCCATCACTAAACAAAGATGTTTCTTTGTTTCAAAACTACAGTACATTGAAACTACAAATGGATTATCTGTAAAACTCATAATATCTCTTTCCGCAAATACTTGATCTACTTGATTTCGAAGCATCAAGTTATTTTTATTTATTTTTTTCATAGCAAATCGTTGACGGCTTATTTTTTCTTTAACTAAGTATACTGCACCATAAGCACCATTGCTGATAAGTTTAACTACTTCATAATCATCTTCACATGGCACTCGTTGGAGTTTATCATCTTCTTTATTAGGGCTTGATGATGATAACTCTAAATTGCTTGAATTTAAACTTACGGAGTCTTCTAGTTTATTTATATCTTCTTGAAGTTCTGAAAAATAAATTCAGAAATTATTTATATACTAAAATTATTATTATTTAAAATTTCGGAAAATCATTGGAAGAAATTCAAGAATAGAAAAATTGTGGTAGTTTGAAAGATTTGATCAATTTACCTGAAATAGGATCTCGATTGAGAGATAGTTTACTGATAATATACTGAGGAATATCAGCCTTTATACCACTAATAATTTTAGCTTGACCCTCAGCTTGCTCTAATAAGTGATAAAACTCCTCAGGATCAAATTCCAAGCATTCTAACAGGCGTGCTGGACGAGAAATTATAAGCAAAAGTTTTTTAATTAATCCTGTTAAATGTGTTGCCGCTTCAATAGATTTATCCTTTGTCTACAACATACCATAAGTTAAAAATATTAATAATTGAAAGAATCTTTTATTTACAAGTATTTATTATAAAATATTTTATAAACTTTTAAAAATCAATAATTATAAATGATACGTTTATTTATAATTTAAAAAATAATTTATTACCTCCATTAATAAGTGTTCCAAACTTTCGGTCATTTCATAAAAATATCGAGAAGTAATTAACTTCTCTTGTGATTTTTGTAAACAGTCCCGAGCCATTTCAATAATTTGATGGTGAACGAATCGTATTATTGGTAAAGAATCTTGAGCTAGATGTGATACTACTTCATATTCATCAATTTCTTTATTATTATTTATAAAATTCGTTAATCGTTCTTCCATCTGTTGTGTAGCCTAACAAAATGTAAAAAGTATTAATTATTACCATAATAACATTTTGAATTTTTTTTTTTTTATTTGCAATTAATTTATATCATATATATAATTATGCGCTTTTACTTTACTTGGACCAATTTACGAGTATTTAAGAGTAATTATGCATAAATGGAATTTTCTCTGATTCAATGTTCAAATTTTGCAACGGTAACAATACGTAAAGCTTACATTAGAGTGAAGGGTTATTTTATCAAAGTGAATTATTTATTATTTTAATTAACTAATATTTTTTTCCAATTAAATTATAAAAATCTATCAATAGACCAAACGTAAGAACTAAGATATAATACCTTAGGAAAACGTTCTTTATATAGAGTATTCATCATCACAATTTCATTATCAAGAATTGGAGATCGACTTGGACTACTGTAATATGAAAACAAATTAAAAAAAGAACAGTGAAATAATTAAAAAAAAAAGATTTACCTTAAACTACGCGAACGAGGACGGTGTAACGGTGATTTTCTACCTTCTTCTTCAAGATTGAAAGATGTATTAGAAATATTATATCCTGGAAATCCTGGATGTGATGAACATGGAGTACCAGGTTTAGAAAAGTGGCATGATAGCATTCGCAGTTCATCTTTAGTTGGAATGTTTGGTAACTGATGTAAACGTTCTTGGCTCGAACATTGTGACTGTTCATAAATAAAGTTGATAAATTAATTGAATTTTTCAAATAATTAAAATAAACAAATCAAATCATTTCTTAGTACCGATACGTTGCTAGAGCCAGGTGTTGTACCATAGCCACTCGAAGGTAAACTTGCCACTGACCACCGTCTTCCATCAGCTGTATTGGATGCTCCACAACTAATTCTGTTATAGAAGAATGTTAAATAATCAGAAAATAATGGTCAAATTATAAATTCTATCATCATTATTCGTAAAATAAAAATGAGTACCTCTTGATAGGAGCAAAAGCAAAATGTGGACTCGATGACATCCTTGGACTTTCTAATGGACTTCCCGTAATTGGTACAAATGCTTAAATTTTTTGAAACATAATTTTTTGAAATATAATTCGAAAATATTATGATTTTATAGCTTCAAAATAATTTATAGTAAAAATTATTGAATATATTATCTTGATTGTTATTTATTTACTAAAAAAAAACCTTCAACTTGGGAATGATTCATTTTATTTTTACGATAAAAATATATTTCATTCTTTTGATAAAAAAGTTTAAAAATAAATTAATCTGTAATAATTAAAATAGGCCAAAAATTTATTTTAATAATAATTTTCTATTTATAGGATTACGATGATAAACATTGTAACCTGATAGTCAAATGTGTCAATGTATATTACACATAACGATCTAATTTAAATTGTTTACGACTCTTAATTGATTTTTCAGTCAAAATAATCATTTATCATTTTAAAAAAAACGGTTCTCATTCATACCTGAGAGCGGAGAATTACATCGAGGTAAAGTAGGTGAAGTTGTAGCGATGAAGGACTTTCGGTGAGCTGCTTTTGTCGCTCTTCGTGGAATATTGAATTCACGCTAGATTATTTATAATAAAGTGAACAGAGAATTAGACGAAATGTAATAAAATGCTTGATTATTTTTATAGCTGAATAAATTATATACTACAGCAAGTAAATTATGATGACGATTTATTGGAATAAAATTGTTTATTAAATCTTCTTGTTATTATTTACATGTATAAACGTGTATGCATTACTGAGTGTTCATGTTAAAAATATTCACATAGACTAAAAATTATTAATTATCCATCTTCATTAGAAACACTTAATTAATGATAACAAGAATTAAAAGTCTTCCCTTCATAACAATTTTAAATCAATAAGCTTGTGCAACAATAAGCAAACCTAATTGTTTGAATAACTTTTGGACAAAATATTAACATATGTATATTTGTAAAATATGTTTATGCATCTAAAGAATTCGTTATGATTCTTCATTCATTATAATTGATTGAAAACGGATTAATGTATTAATTTCGAGTTTTTTTTTTTTCTAGTAAAACGAATTTCTTACGTGTGTGTATTGATATGTCTAGATCGAGACACCATTCATAATTAAATTAAATCAAACTTTCACAACCTTTTAACTTTTGAAAGACTTTAAAATTAAAACCCTAACATAAAAAAGAAAATTATCTATCAAAGATTAAACAGTAAACTCATCAATATCGAAACAATAATAGATTTAGTAACACTTTCTTAACTATTTGAAGTGTGTAAGTTGATGACATTCTAATTTACAACATAAGCAATTCATGCAGCAATAAATAAAAGATAAACAATAATTACCATATGAATCGATAGCGATGGTGCCGATTTACCAATAGCAGAATTTCGCATTCTCACCAAATTTGACATTTCATTTCCAGCTGTAGGATAAGATAAATTAATTTTATATTTATTGTGTATTGTTCGAATAAAGTAAATTATTTTAAAAGAATTTTATTAACAAAAATCACTCACTAGTTGGATTGGGTGCTTCCTTACTCTCCCCTTTTACAGGTAATGACTTTTGAACCATTTCCGTCTCTACTGTAGCACTTTTATTGTCTTCGGATTCCAATTGATCAAAGACAAGGACACGGGCAGAATTTCCATGAGATCGCAATCGAGATCTACTTTGTCTATTCTTGCTAGGATCCATATTTTTTATTTTTTTCCGTCTATTGCATTGATTTGATTTAATCTCCAAGTATCACAGAATTACTAAAAAAATAAAAATAAAATAATAACAGCATTGGTATTTTCAATCAAAATCAATAACATTCTTGTAAGCTATGCTTACTCAAATTCTAAACTGTATATTGATCACGACAATAAATAAATAATAAAATTCTGTGAAATAATAGAAAAAAAATTGATTTTTACTTAAAAAATAGTATTTAGTCTAGTTTTAGAATTTTTAGTCTACCAAATTTTTGTGATCAATATTATTAAATAATTTAAAATAAAACCATCAATGGGATATTTTTTTTGTAAACTTTGATTAAAAATTAATCTTAATTATATTATGCTCACATTATAAAATAAAAAATGAATAAATTAACTTTTATGAATAAACATAACATCGTTATAATGACAATTTTATACAAAGAAATATAAAATAAATCAAAATTCATTTACATACATAATAATTAATAGTGAATAATTATTTTAATAATAAACTTTATATATTAAAATATAATTTTTAAACTTACTGTAGCTTTAAAACACACATTGTTTATTTACGACTGGTTTAATTAATGGAGTTGAAATAAAGATGATTAATCAATCCCTCACTTCATTTAGAGTCAAATGAATATTTTTTAACATTTATTATAGAACAATTTACTCTTTTGAATTCATAAGAATTTAATTAATATCTATTAGTAGAATAAACTCGAAAAAATTCAAAGACTCAATAATGAGTTACTGATGATAAATAATTAAATATTGCTTGATTATATCAAAATTAGTAAAACAATTTGAACCACAAAATATTTATAATTATACCGTGAAGTTTTGTAATTAATGTTAAATTATTTATTTCAATAAAATGAAACATTTAAATTAAAAAAAAAATCAGTAATCAATAGATGATTATAATTTCTTAACTCCATCAATATTATTTCAAGTGAGCTCATAATTACTAGAGAGTACACAAAAATTTTGTCATCGTCAATCACAATATATACCAATCCTTTTTTGTCATTACTATTATTATGGTTCAACTATTACTGATGAATTGTGCTGAGTCAAAAAAAAAATTTCAACACGTAATGAATGTCTTTTATATGCAATTTCACATGATAGTGTCAGAAATATTTGTTAGGAGTTCATATCATATCATATCAATGCAAATGTGTAAGCAATGAAATAATTAAAATTTAATATTTACCTTATATTTAATTAATTTCGAAGCATCAGAAATATTTGAAAATAATTGTAGTTGTGTAGAGTTACAACAGAGGAAAAATGTTGAACATGGAATAATTCTATTTCGTTCACATACACCCAATGTAACATAAAACTTTTTCACTAAACAACAAATAAGTTCACTACTGTAAAGAGAGAAACAAGTAAGCTTGATGTTCATTCTTGCTACTAAAGCGGCTATTCCGCGTATATTCGTGACCGTAGATGTTCAACATTGGAATGCATCACTCCAAAAGAGAGATTAATTATGGAATACACCACGACCATGAATCTTTGAAGTTGTGACGAAACATCACTCTATAGGATTTAGGATACAGTCGAAGAATACCAAGTTACATGGATTATTTCAAAAAAGTTTTCTAAGTAATTAAAAGGTTTTTACCGTTAAATTACCTGTAAAATACTGATTCATATCTCGAGTCACGCCTCTAGTGAAACTCACTTCAACTAACCTAAAAATAATCTATATGATGGAGGAATAGCTTTTCTATCCATTTTACTATTTATGTGGTTGTTGCCATAGTTACTGAGTTTATCTTCTTTGTTTTTCCTATTATGTACCTGTTATAATTTGATTAGAACAGATTCATATTCAAGAGAGAAATGACGGTGTATTTTGACCTGAGAGTTCAAAATCCAGAAACAGCATCAATAAATACAATTGCTATCTGGCATTCGAATTTTCCTTTATTAGCAGTTGCTTCTTATTCTCATAATAAAGGAGGTTTTGTGAGAATTTATGATGATCATGGAGAACCTTGTCAAGATGCAGAACCTTCAGAGTATCGTGTTTCTCAAGTTACTGCATTACAGTGGCATCCTGAAAAGAAAATATTGGTAGCTGGTTGGGAGAATGGTGAAATGAAAAGTTGGTGTGATGATATAAAAAAAAAGAAATTCTCTGAAATTTCTTCTCTCCATAAAAGTCAAATTTCCATATTACAATGGAGTCAACGCGGGGGACGATTAGTATCTGCTGATATAGTTGGTGTTATAACAGGTTGGACTGTGGATTCACAAGGGCAATTACGAATTGTATTTTGCCATAATTTAAAGGAATCAATTACTCACATTGCATTTAAAATGTTCTCAACTAAAGTATCTCATCATGGATTTGATCCAACATCAGTTTCACGTGAGGAAAACTCTAATCTTGTATATCCATTAAGCTCTTGGAGACCGCGAACAGCTATTCAAACAGCTTCTCAAACTCAAAAAGATACCCTATCATTTTTTACTGGTTCCTCTGGAGGATCAATCCATTACATAAACTCAACTGGTCAATTTACTAAAGTTTTAGATACTGAGAGTAAAGCCATTTATGGACTCATGTACCATCAAGTTAAAGACTGCTTAATTTTGATGACAGAAGACTTAACAATTAGTCAATTTCAAGTTGATATTACAACAGGAAAGTTGTCTGAATTAATAAAAATTAAAATAAATGCTAAAAATACTTCTACAAAAACAGAATCTAGTATATGCTGGATAGGAATTAATACCTTAGCTATACTTACTGGAGAAACAAGTATTCGATGCTGGAATCTACAAACTGGAGATACATATGTTTTATCTATTCCTGAATCTCAAAATAAAAATGCAGAATTTTCTTCAGAAATATGTACTAGTATTTCATTTTGTAAATATTCTAATACTCTTGCAGCAGGAACTGATCTAGGAACTATTTATTTTTGGAAAAAAAAATCGACATTAGACACTGATGAAAATGGTTGGTCTTTAGATCGAAAAAATTGTGTCGTTCATGGGACAGTAAGGCAATTAACATGGAGTGGATTATACTTCAAAAATTCTCTTTTAGCTGTCAACTGTATTACCAATGTATTTATTTTATATGAACAAGCAATGTCTATAGCATATCACGAAGATACAATTGCAAAACAAATATCCGCCACTCAACTATTACTTGAAACTAATCAACAGACTTGTACCGTTAACACTGATATTCAAATACGAATATTAGGTGTGAGTAATGATTATGTAGCAGTTTCTTCGGGAAAACAAATAACAATCTATAGAATCAATAAAAGTACATCATTGCATACGACAATTGAACAATTTTTCAACTGTGATGTTGAAAAAATACTTATATATGAGTCTACTTTAATTATTTTAACTTCAACTCACATTCAATTAAGAACAATTGAAGGAAGTGTAATTCAAATTTTACCAACATTACCAGAAGAAGGTGAACCTATTGTTATGGAATTGACAAATCACTTTTTAACAGTAGCATCTTTAAATGGTATTTTAAAAATTTGGGATCTCAAAAAGCGTGAAGCTAAATTACATACACGAGCAATGGCAATATATGATGTGATAAGTGATTTTTCAGAAGTTATTGAAGCAAAGTGTAATATAAATTGTAGATGTGTTTCACTTACTGTTGCAACATCTAATTTATTACCTAGTCCAATTTTATACATTTGGGACGTTGAAGGTGATCAAATGTTTGAATTTGATTTTTCTAAATTCCATGAACACAGTGATAATAGTAATAAAACAATTGTAGAGTCACATAAAAAATTAATCACTGAACATTTTTGGGATACTCTTGATTCACGTGTTCTAATTTGTAATATTCAAACTATTAAAAATACAAACATAAATCATCATTTGCCAGTAAGTTCAACAACTGATGATAAAAATAATACTTCACTGGTATGCATTTTTGCAACTCCAGAACATGGAATAACGATACACGATGTTCGTTCTTTAAATAATGCACAATTTCATCTTTTAGGGGTCAAATCTCCTCACATGATTCTTTTAAATCTAACCGATGAAAATACTGAAAATCAACTGACATATTTATTAATGAGAGAGTTTGAAGAATTAAATGACTATGATGATGCAGTTAGAAAAGCAGTTATGGATTTTAGTTTCCATATTAGTATGGCAAATACTGAAGAAGCTTTTAAATCAATACAGGCTATAAAAAATGAAAAAATATGGAAAAGCTTAGCCAAAATGTGTATAAAAACGAAACATTTAAATATGGCCATTCTTTGTCTTGGCCATATGAAGTATGTGAGAGGATCAAAAGCTTTGAGAGCTACACTCGAAAAATCTGACTTGAGTTTAGAAGCAAAAATTGGCATTTTGGCAGTTGAATTGGAACTTTATGATGATGCTGAACGTCTATTTTTTGAAGCGAAACGATTCGATCTTTTAAGTAAATTATATCAAGCTCGAAATAAATTTTCAGATGCTATCAATTTAACAAAAGAAAAAAATAAAATATGTGAAAAGCTTGTTTATTATCAGTATGCAAAATCATTAGAACAAGATGGAGATATTGAACAAGCAATTGACATGTATACAAAGGCGGAGAGTCATAAATTTGAAGTACCTAGGATTTTATTGAATCAACCTGCTAAACTACAGAAATATCTAGAAGATACTAATGATTTGTAAGTAAATAATGCTGTTATAAAAATTATAAATTCTTTTATGATATTCTTACTGAGGTTTTTTCAAAAGTAAGAAAATAATACTTACCTTCCTGACAAAAATAGTATCTATTTATTCTGTGTAGTAGAAATAAATAATAATTACTCTTTTTTATAAAAAAAAAACACTCAATAATTTTATTTTTTAAATAAAAAGTCAAATTGTTTATATAAATACCATTTTAATCTATTCCATTAACTTCATAAGTTTTCGGCTTGGAAAGTAATTCGCACTTAGTTTGAAATGTTTTATAACTCTTGTACACTGTATGACGTCCAATTTTTTTATATTTTTGTAATGTATTTGTAATGTTCTTACAGAGAAATAAGAAACTGGTATGCTCAATATATAGAGTCTACCGGCGACTTGGAAAGTGCCTTACGTCTTTATGAAACTGCAAAAGATACTCTATCAGTGATACGATTACTTTGTTATCTTGGTAGAGAAAATGAAGCATGTGATTTAGTTATGAAAAATAATCATGCCGCCTCAGCATATCATTTAGCTGCTCATTATGAATCAATGAATAATTTACCTCAAGCAGTACATTTTTATAGAATAGCCAAAGCATATACTAATGCTATACGAATTTGTAAGGTAAAAGCTCTTAACTTTTTTTTAAAAATATTTTAGAAATTTATATTTTTTATTCATTAGTAATACAAGATAGCGAAATGTACAATGATCTTAGAGTTATCTCCAATTTACTTTAAATATCAAGTATCTTTGGAAGAAATGTTAAATATAATTCAATTTAATTTTTTTACATTCTTTTTAAATTATCAAAAGAAAAGGTCATTTGTTGAATTAATTCAAATAATTATTTGTTTAATAAAACATGCAGATAATAATGTTATTAATCATTATTGTGTTGTTTAGTTTTTTAAAGTTTTAATATAAAATACAAATTTCAGGAACATGATATGATTGAAGAACTGTGGCCTTTGGTAATGCTGGCACCACGGCAAACACAAATAGATATAGCAAAATACTATGAAGACGTTGGAAATCCTGATAAAGCAGTGTTATTATATCATAAAGCTGGATTACTCGCAAAAGCATTCGAGTTATCATTCGAAACACAGCAATATGATATTTTACAATCAATTATATTAGATGTTAAAGATGATTCGGATCCCAGTCTTATAAAAAAATGTGCTGACTTTTTTCTGGAAAATAATCAAATTGTTAAAGCTATTGAATTACTTGCTATTGGTAAACAATATAATCAAGTTTTGAAGTTGATTGAAGAACATGATATAATATTAACTTCAGATTTAGCCGAAAAAATGACCATTCCAAAAGATGATAATAATTCAATACAAGAACAGTATCGAATATCAATTCTTGAAAAGATTGGAGAAATAGCATTTACACAAGGCAATTATCATTTAGCATCTAAAAAGTTTACACAAGCTGGTAACAAATTGAAAGCAATGAAAGCACTTTTGAAATCAGGTGATACTGAAAAAATTTGCTTTTTTGCTCAAGTATCCAGAAATCGAGATATATATATTATGGCTGGAAATTATTTACAATCATTAGACTGGCAAAATCAGCCGGAAATTTTGAAAAATATCATTAATTTTTATTCAAAAGGAAAAGCAATGGATCTTTTAGCTAATTTCTATACGACTTGTGCTCAAGTAGAGATAGATGAGTTTCAGAATTATGAGAAAGCATTAGATGCACTGAATCAAGCTGCTAAATGCTTGTCAAAACTTACATCACCTAGAGATTCACTAGCACAAAAAAAGGCTGTTGAACTTATTAACACGCGAATAAGTATAATCAAACGTCTTTTAGAAATAAAAAAGTAAGTATTTTTTTGTACCTATTCTTTCTGTTTATTTAATTATACTATTTATGCCTATAAAATAATCATTTTATAGATTATTCATCGACGGTGAAGGTGAAAGAGCAATTTCTCAAGGAGAAGAACTTATAGCTACATATAAAGATACTTTAAATCAATGTATACGTTTGGGAGATCTATTTTCACTGATTACGCGGCATTACATGAAAGTTGGAGACTTACAAAAAGCACGAGCTTCTATAGAAGAACTAAAATATTTAGTACCTGGTGTTGATTTAAACTGTTTTTATAGTAATGATTTATTAAAATCTTTAGGTCATCAAACAAATATTTCAAATCAAAAGCATGAAAATAAAGATTATGAAATCGAAGAACTTTTAGATGAATAAGATAATTGTTAATAAGAATAATGAAATAATGTATTATACCTTAATTTTTTGGAAAACTTTTATTAATTTTCGACAGTTAATACTGTTGAAGTTGAAAATCAAAATACAATTAATCAAATTATTTATTATTAATAGTAAGAATAATTTTCTTTATTAACATTTTTTGTGCAACTTCACTTTAAGATAATTATTTAAGTTTTTTGAAAATGTCACATTGTATGTTAAAGAAAAACTGAAACTAAAAAAAAAAAAAAACAAAAAATGTGAAAGTTTTATCTTGAATCACTCATATGAAGGTGTATAATAAAAATATTTTGAGTATTACGATTATATCGAGACAAAAAAATTTACACATACCCACACATATACACACACAAAAGTAAATTATTCATCGATTTATCTTCATTAAGAAGTTTTCTTACATGGCGAAGTATTTTGAATATCAGATTCTTTAGCTTTACGCTTTTTTCTTACAAGATGAGATATGTCACTAGTAGGTTTTACGATTTTTGAAGTACTCGACGATGAATGAGAGTTTGTGTCATTTGCATGATTGACACCTTTTTTTATTTCATCAATTAAACGCTGACAAGCTTCCTGTTTAAAGTCTTTTGCATCAGTAATTTTCTCTTGAATTTCAGGAAGTAATTCTTTTAACTCTGCGATTTCTCCTTCAATCGAATAAAACGGATCATCTGATGGCGGGACATTTGGAGTGCCTTGGATGGCTTCGAGTTGCTTTATTCTGCTTTGTAATAAATTGATAGCTTTATAAAATTGCTCAACACTTATATCAAACTCATGGATTGATGAATGTACTAAACCAAGTTGATAATGTAAATCAGCTATAGCACGGAATTCGTAGGGTTTGAGATTTTCAAGAAATCCTATGGCTTGTTTGAACTCAGAAGCAGCAACTTCATAATTTCCACTTTCCATAGCTACTTCACCAAGTAACCGGTATGTTTCTGCAAGGTGTTTGTATCCTGTTGGTCCTCGTTTTAAAAATATATTCTTTGCAAGTTCAAGAACTTCCCAAGCAACTTGAAGATCAATACCTCGACTTGGTTCGTCTTCATCATCTTCAATATTTTCATCTTCATTTTCTTGATTTTCTGTACAGTTTTTATCATCTTGATTAATTTGAGAACTCGTAGCGTTGCTTTCTAATGTTTCTTTACTTGAACCAGGGACATTATTTTCTAATTCTGTAGTTGATTTTTGATGAAGATTTGTTGTATCACCATTTTCCGAAGTTGTTTCAGTTGGAATGTTATCGACATTATTTATACTTACACTATCTTCATTACTTTTTTGATCACTTGAAGCATTTTCAGTTGCTGTATCAGTGGATTTTTTTTCTTTATTATTAACATTGTTAGATACGTCTCCGGTTACATCATTATTATCACATCCATCATCATCATCATTTTCATCTTTATCATCATCATCTTCTTCATCGTCATCATCTTCATCATCATCATTTTCTGTTTCTTCGGAGCCTAATACACCATTACCTAAAACACTGGATTCAGATCGAGCTAACCCTAGAAGAGCACGACCGTACAGTAGGTAGGGTTCTCCTAATTCATCTCCAAATTCACCATATTTTCGAGATAGTAATTCTAACCCTTCAGCAAGAGCTGTTACTGCTGCTGTATAATCTCGAACTAAAAGAAGCCGTTTTCCTTGTGATATAGCTGTAGCAGCATCAGTATAAGGAACATCATCAGCTAATTCCGCCATCTAAACTTAAAAATATTTAAATTAAATCCTATTGAAAAATTGTTTATCATATTTATACATATAAATACATACAACTTAGTATATTTATATATTTAATTAATGAAAATCAAATTGGATAATGTATTTTATGGTGAGCTGAATTTTAATTATAACAGAAAAATTCAACAATAACACATGGTAATTGAGAGTCAACAAGTAACGTATTATATTATACTATATATACGTATGTACAGTAGAGAAGAACCGTCTTTTATTCAGTAGTAGTGGGGGACAGAGATTGTATAATCTAGAGTAGAGAAATATATAGATGTGAATCGATATTTTACAAGCCATTTTACTGTCAATACTCATAAAGAGCCCGTAAATTAACAGGTTAAATGCTATCAGTCAGTAAATTAACGGGCTATTTCACCATCTTTGTCACTGAGTGCCTCTCTATTTTTCCATCCATGACGCTGGCAATCATCAAAGAGTTGTTATATATTTTATTCACTCTGTCAAAACATTGGGTTTGTTTGTGAAGTACACAATAATAACATTGACCTCAATTATTTATTTGGGTAGTTGAATAAAATATTTTAGTGAACTACAAAAGTTTAATATTATTTTACAATTATGTTGAAATTATTCAACTTGTTACATTTCATACATCAATTGTATCAAACTTGATTCATTTTTGAGTAATTGAAAATTACTAGACTTCAAAATTTTAAGTCATAAAAAGTAATTCTAATAAAAAGATGCAAAATAATTTACCTTTAACACCTATTCAATTGGATGTGTCAACAGCTATAAGGCTTACCAAAAATGAAGGAATGTTTAAAGAACGATCATTGATGGCCAGAAATGATGCTTGGCATCGAATCAAAATTCTGCGTGGAGCTAAATATGATAAAGAATTTGTATTACAAGCCATATTAACAGCAGCAGAACCAGCTGACTTAATTCCTGTACGATATCAACCCATAGGCTTGGAAGATACATGCTTCATAGCACGTAATTGTGGCCCTGCTTTAGAAAAATTGTGTAAAAATAATCTAATAATTAAAATACCAAAAAGTGATCCACTCATTCTTGTTATAACTTTGGCATTTGCTTCTATTCAAGACTTAAAAGTTAGTATACAACCATTGCTATTAGCATCATTGACTAAAAGATTTAATCAAAATAATAAAACTCTGGATTTAAACAATTTCCATCGTGATGGAGACATTGCCAATCACGTTTATTGTCCTTTATCACAAACAAGAACATTCAGTCATGTTCTTAAACTTACCAAAACTGCTTTAGCTTCATTCGAACATTTAAATTTACAAAACAACCAGCTTTCATCTTTGACAGCATTAGAAAACTCAAATTTGTCAAACATCAAGAGCTTGGATTTAAGAAATAATAATTTGATTGGTATGGAAGCTTTAACACCAATTCGAGAATTAACAATTACAGAACTTTGGCTTGATGGTAATCCTCTTTGTGAAAATTATTCTAGTGCAAAGCAATATACTGAATCAGCTAAAAAGTATTGTCCACATTTGAAGAAACTTGATGGAATTGAACTAGATGATCCAGATATACCATTGATGATTCATAATTTTTGGTTGAATTCAAATGCTGAGAAATTAGTGAAACAGTTTGCAGAACATTTTTTTACTATCTATGATCAAAGGGATAGAGCAGTATTAAAGAGACTTTATCATGATACAGCTGTTTATTCATTAACAGTAACAAAGAAAATTAATAAATCAAATTACAAGACGCCAGGGTTTTACACCACTGAAAGTCGAAATTTATTAAATATTTCAAATTCAATTAAATATAGTTTATTACATAGTGGTCCAGATAAAATTCTAAGTGTATTTAAAAAATTGCCTCGATGTCTTCATGATCGAACGACGTTTCAATATGATGTTGCCTATCAAAATGACAGTGTAACAGTTTTTTCAATTAATGGGTTTTTTAAGTATATTCACGGAGAATCACAATTATATTCTTTTAATAGAACTTTTGTTATAATTTCTTTACCAGATAATGAATATAAAATTATCAATGATCAATACCATATAGATATTAATAGTGTTAAGATAATGCTGTCAAATTTTGAAGAAAAACTTGAAACATTTTTTGAACTAAGTTTAAGTTATCAAGAGAAAAAAAGAATGATATCAACACTTGTAAATATAACAACCTTAAATGAAGAATGGTCTCAAAAATTTTTAGAAGAAGTTAATTGGGATTTAAAACGAGCCATACTTAATTTTATACATATTTATACAACTACACGTGTACCTAATGAAGCATTTTCTTAATTTTTTATCATTGTAATTAAAAATTTGCTTATGAGTGTTACTATAATCGCTCTTTTTTGTAATATTTTTTGATGTAAATATAAAAATAGATCGATGTTAACAAAAGGCGTTTTTAGATTTCAAATAACGTTTAGCTATATAAAAATACAATATTTCATAAGAATAAAATTGTGTTTTCTACCATCTATCTATTATTTAAATTATTTACCAGCATTATTATAATAAGCAATAAATTAGGTATTTAAAGCATAAAAACCTTTTATAACATTTATGCTACTGTGATACATAATACTTGGGAATGCATTATTGTAAAATTGCTATATTGTTCTGAAAGCTATGCCATTTTGTTTTACCTCTAAGATAAAATTTTTAACTTTGGAAATCAGTGAAATAAATGAAAGATCCATTCTTACACTATATCACAATTTTGAGGTAGGCTGTTCACCTTTTCTCAGCTATATGTTAATATTTAAATGATTTTGTTTATGAGAAATCATATCAAAGTAATTTTACTTATTCGTCGTCGCTGAGACTATACTATTTTTCAAATTTGATCATTCAATCACTACTCTTTCATAACTTAGAAATCGAGTTTATTTATTATTCTTTCCAGAAGATATAATACTTCTTATCCCGTCAAATCATCTTTCGTTATTTGACCATCCTTTAAAGATCCAGAAAGCAAAATTTTGCTTTTCAAATCATGATAGTGTCGCAATCTAGATGCTGCATAATCCTAAAAATAAAATAAACAAAGTTTTTATTATTTTAAAGTGAGTGTATACTGGAAATGAAATATAGAAAAAATGGGTTTGGGTTTAATTTGTGCCCCGATGACAAACTTCCCATTAATTGAAATCCGTAATTTTGTCTAATATGCTTTTAAATGTCTCATAACGTAAAGATATAATAAAATTACGAATTTCACTAATTGATCCCATTACAATAACTTTCTAATGAGAAGTGAAGGATATATTAATGAAGTACATATTTTAACTATGTAATAAATATTATTATCTAATTACCCAATATCCAAATGGTATTTGAGAATGTCCAGCATTTACTACACTCCATAATGTCCACAATAGATGACTTGCCAATGATAACACTTCAACTTCTGCCATTAATTTAAGTTCTTCTTCACGATTACTTTTTTCCGTTGTTTTTAAGTAACTTCTGATGAAATGTAGCTATTAAAAGATTATATTATATAAATATTATTTTCAAAAAAATTGATTAAAAATTTTATATTTTTAATATTCGTTAATGATCGTTAATATCAAATATTAGTAAAAATAAATTACAAAGATTTTAATATTTATTTATGATGAAAAATAAATATTCTCTATAATTTTAATTTTATGCCAACTTTCATTTACGGTAAATTTTTAAATGCAGAAATGAAAAATACCATGATACACCTCTATATTTTTATCCTTAAATAGTTGTGTTTTGAATATGATTTTTTTAAACTGACGAATTGTCTAAATTGATGATAGAAAATTCGTGCAGTGTGGTACACTCTAGTGTCGTAGCAAGGTGAAGATACGAATTTCAGGTCGTCTGGAGTTGATTAATAATCTCAGATTCTTGGATCAAGTTAAGTGGCATTCAGGATCTATCCTACTAGTTATGTAGCAGACATCAGGCTTGTTTCTGAGATTTGCAGTCCTGTGAAACTGATACATACACCCGCAACGCACTTTTTATCCACATTATTCTCAAACAAATATAATCAACACTGATAACACGTTATATTATTTTAGTGTACACGTAATGACTTATCTAATTGTAATGAGAAATATATACCTATCTATGTGTATGTAATTATATATATATATATAATTAAATATACATAATAGATATATAATTATTTTATAGACAATTACAAAGATCAAAAGTACACTTTTCCAATAATTTTTCGTTTGATAAATATGGATAATTTTTTAATAGTAATAATATTATTATCAAAAATAATATCAAGTTTTTTAAATAAATAATATGAAATTTTATAAAATTGAATAGTGAATCTTACTGGGTTACCATATAACTTTTAAAAATCATACTGACAACACACCTTCTGTTCATCTGTGGGTCCGGCTGCTTTTTTTTCATAGAAAAATGGATATTCTTTAAGTGTATAGTTGTATCGCCATTCAATGAAATGATTAGCGAGATCAAATCCTCTGTAGTTGTAGGAACAATATTCGAAATCAATTAATACTAAGTCACGACCGCAATTTTTCTCATGAAGAAGTATATTACCCTCTTGTAAATCATTATGGCAAAAAACAACAGGGTAATTGTGTTGAGATACAAAGTGACTATAAAAAAAAAGTAAAAATATATCATAATGCTTTACGTAACATTAAGAAATAATAAAAATTAATCAAATATCTTACTTGAGCCAAACAATTTCATCTTTGAAATTGGTTGATCTGATAGCTTTTATGTATTCTAATTGTAAATTATTTACATTATCTACATTTTTAAGTATATCTTCAGCACTATTACACCATTTAGCCATGGTATCCCAAAGCCATGTAGGCTCTTTACTGATAGGTACTTGCATTTTATGTAATCGTGCCATTTTCTCTGCTATTGAAGCACTTATTTCAGGATCTGCAAGTTCTTTGGTTAAAAGAGGACGTGCTGGTATGTATTCTTCAATTCTGCCACCAGGAAAAACTCCGTAGAGTTTAGGACCAAGCTTACGCTCAGATAGAAGAGTAAATATTACGGATTCAGTAATAATACTTTCCATAGCTCGTTCACCATGAACCTGTCCATATATTCGCAATAATACTTGTCGAGGTTCATTACGGATTGGTGTGGTACCATCTGGTAATTGCACATTGTACACCCAATTGCTTAATCCACCACTGCAATATTTTGAAGTTTAATTAGATAAAAATGAAAATATTTATATGTCATCTTTGTTGAAATTTAACCTTATATATTTGAGACCAATATTTTCAGCATTTACATGTTTCCATACTCCAGTTAAATAGTCGCGACAAATTCGTGCAGCTGTTGCTCTCATTTCGGGATTACTATCAGACATCTATAAAAATAAAATTTTAATTAGTTCTAGTCATTAAATTCTAAGATTACGATATAATCCTCAAATATATCATACATTGAAAAAACATTTCAAAATTACTTGAATCACAAATAAACAACAGTATACTGATAATCGAAGGAAGAAAACAGGGAATTTTTTCTCAAGTGTATTATTGTCACCCAAGTCAAGAGTGGTAAACACCCAAGCAAAAATTCCCTGCTTTGTTCCTATACTGCATGCAAATTTTTATCATATTATCGATAAAAAGTCACTTTTTTGCAGTTTTAAGGTTAGAAAGGTGAAGATCTTTTTCTCTTATTGGAAAAAAATGGAGTTTGCGTATAAATAATTTTCTATTTTCTTATAAGAAAGATAAATATGTCGCTTTTTATTCTTAAAACAAGGAAACAATGTCAACTTTCGTTAAAGATAAGTAAAAAAATAACATTAATGATTAAAAAAACTGATCAATTAAAAAATAAATATGTCTTTTTAATTTTTTGGTCTTTAATTTATTTGAAACTCTAGCAACTTGATCAAGAATTTGTAATTAGATGTTTATTTAATAGAATTGAGCAATATTTTTGTTTATGTTTAGTGTTAAATAGAAACTTTTCCTCATCAAAAAGCTTTCACAATAAAACTGACAACAAAGTTTGTTTCTCACATTCCAATTACTATTTATTAGAAGAAGACGATTCTTTCGTCAGCTTATTATATATAAACATATGTAAATAAATATATATATGTATATTTACATGTACTCAAATTTTATCTATGTGCTAGACACACGCTTCTGTAATTAAAATAGGTATCACATGACGTACGAATGCCCTCTTGCGCCACAAATAATAATGTTTAATTTTTAAATCACTCAATCAAGGATTTTATATAATTCGTAGAATTAAGATGGAATAAATAGAATCCGTAATTTCGTAGAATTAAATAGAAATAAGAACACAAATAGAGATCAAAATTACAGTTGTGCATTCACACAAGCTTGATATTAAAATAAAATTGATTTGTGCGCATGCGTATCCCTAATTTTTGGCCCTATTGAAAATCTCATTCTTCATCCAATGGTGTAAAGATTTTTAAAGAAAGCTTTTCATATGGCATATCATATTTCAGTCACCATTCTTTAATTTTACTTTTTTAAAATAATAAGATATATTTATGGCAAATTATATTATAAATTTTAATAATTTTATCACATAAGTAATTTTCCATTAGTCAATTTGTGGTGATTTTGTTTATATTTTTTTTTAAATAAATACGACAAAAGGGTAACATTACTTAAATACCGTGCTGTATAATAGTTTCCTAATTTAGAAATTATTTTAATAAAAATAAATTGAAACATGGACGATTCTTGTGACCAAAGTACTAATTACTGTGTAAAACTTTGACGTTGGCTGTGATAGATAATAATCTGTACTGTACTTACAAGAATCATTAATGTTTAAATATATTTTTATAACTGAGAGATAATTAAGAGATTATTGTGTAACACAGTACTGAGTTGTATTTTCTTTTTTCCACGAAGACAATTTTTTTATTAATTTTTTCATAAAAATTTACACATTTTAATGATTCGTGGATCTTACTTTGGTATGGACGCCCATTGTTGAATTTAATTTGAAATAATAAAGATAAATATATCCAATTCACTGTTATATTAAACAATAATTAATTACACTCAACAAATAATTAAACTGATAAATTTATGCAAAAATTAATTTTAAATTAAAGTAGACTTGAACAACACTTTTTACATTAATGTTTTATCACCTCTTTGTACACAAGTAATAATAATAATAGTAATAATAATTGAACAACAAAAATATGTTTTATCAATCACAATATAAAAATGCACACTCAAAGTTCAATAAATTAGTTAACATATAATTTAAAACTTTTGTGCGCTTAAATTTCAGTTCAACGAAATTTTGTTGAATGTCACAAACCAACTACGTACGCAGAAAGTAATTATATTTTAAGTAGAATACCACCTCTATGTTTCACAATTTCAAATAAAGTAGGGGAATTTAAAGAAGGGATATTCTGTGGCCATCACACTTATTAGGAATCGTTATTGGAAATTATCCCATATCAAATATCAAACTTATCACCTATTAGATAAATAAAAATTTTTCTTTTAGTGTAATCATAAATAACCTTGAATATGTTATCAACAATTTGAAATTTATTTAACATTCAGAACAATAATAAAATTCATCTATTTTTAATCAAGACACATACATTATAAATGATTCTTTTTCCTGAAAGACGATCGAATGATTGAAATAATTCTTGAAATAATGAAAAAGCAAAAAAATCATTAATACATTAAATGATAGAATTATTTTTGAATAAATCAGTAAGTAAAAAAAATACTGTATGAATTGTTATCTTTATCATTGAAAAAAAGATTACACAAATCATATAAAAATGAATCATCTTGATGGTAAGCTGAACATTAACGTCATTTATGAACATGATAATCAGTACAAAAATTCTGTTAATACTTATCTCCTTTTAAGATGTACAATAAACTTACTTACATACCAGAATAATAACTTGATTTGTGATATACAGTGTTGAAAAAATCAACGTAATTACAGATAATTTATAGTAAAATTTTCCTATGACAATCTCTATGATTAATTGAGCATATAACATGATTATGTATACAGCCTTTAATATCACGAACATAATAATAAACAATAGACTTTAATTAATGCAAATTTTCTATTTTTATTCGGGAAATATTAAAGTTATATAATAGATAAAAATTATCTTATTCACAAATAGAGAATTTTTTTGAACTCTACAAAATAGTACATTAAAAATAAATGGCAATAAATTTTTTTTATGGTAATATAATTATTTATCAGTTTGATTTAATTTTTTTTAGGATAAAAATACACGTTTCAAACTTTAAGATACTTCGTATTAGTATTTGCTTCATGAGAAGCTTATATTAGCATTACATTATTGTGAAACAAAAATTAAATGTGCAAAAAACTTTTACAATATAACAATTATACACAGATAAAGAGTACAAAAGTCTTCAAAGCTGAATACATGTAACAAAGGAGTTAATGTTAAAAATAATTAGAAATAATAATTAAGATTTTTTTCAGGCTCTGCAGGACTGGTTACTGGGGCAGCTAAATAGGATATGTAGTTGAGCTTGCTAATATTTTATTATTATAAACCATACCAATAATAACAATCAATTAGGTGTCATTAAGAACAATATTAAGCATCTCTTAACTCTCTCTAGCTGATAACAACAATATCCGGTTAATCTTGTTGATATCTAATCGCTGTCAACAATGTTAAATTGATAAATATAATATGCAACAAAGTTTGTTGATATTTCATTGTTGTTAAAACATCCAGGTGTTCATCAGCAAATTTGGATGCGATTCTTCAAAGTCGTACGAATTTTCAAAAATCGCGTGAGTGTTCTACAGAAATTTACCCTCTGTTGGTATTGGCTAGAATATTTATGAGGGACAGTACCGACATCGATAACAACGGAAATGTTCAAATACTGGACGCAATTCAGGGTAGTCTGCTTTTTTTTAGAGAATTTTTAGAAAAATTTAGATATTATAACTAAAGTTTAATTTATGCTGTATTGTTGTAAATAGAAATTTTATTTACTTATTGATGTTTCATTTAATGATTTAAAAATCTTCAGATACTCCAATCCCTCCTTTTTTTTGTACACACCTGAAAATTATCATTTTTTTTAAACAATTTCTCTATTACCTACCCAATTTTCATTGACAATAGGCTTTCGCTTTTCGCCGCAGGAAGCAAAGGCGCTAATTAATTTTGGAATTTTTTTTTAGGTTAGGCTGGCCGGGAGCGTGACATCCGTCCCCAATAAGATGTCAGTCAAAGGCATTTTTACAATCTTTTAAATTTAAATCTTTAAATGTATAATCTTACTGATTGTTAATCAAATTCTATGATACCCAGATTTTTTATCTAATGATCATTTTAAAAATAAGCTTTATTCTTTTAATCTTTTAAAATTGGTTTTTTTTATTTTCAATCATTTAATATTCAATCAAATTATAAAAATTTTTCTTTTTTTAATGTTTATCATTTCGTTGAACAGTCAACTTAAGAAATTAGGACTGGTAAGTTATCTTGCATCGGTATAGTAGAAAAAAAATGCAACTAGTGTCACTGTTTTCTAATAGATGACAGTAATTACACTGTTTTCAATCAAAAATTAAAAATGCTTATATGATTTTAAATTTTGAATTGTTTAATAGCAACTTTACTTACCAAAAATAAATATTAGATTGATCTTCTTGAAATGGAGCATAATTTTCTTCAAAACCAATTACTTATATCGATATTTTTCATCGTTAGAGATATACCACATCAAGTTATATTGAGTTAATTTCTTTACAATATCAATTACACAATTCAAAATAATAAAAAAATACTTTACTTTTAAATTGAATTTTTCTTCAATATATTTCCTTTTTTTGTTTCATCAATCATTTAAGTTACTGAATTACTTGCTATTTCTTCAGTTAGTTTGTGTTTTAATTGACTATCAGTAAGACAGTCTTCTAGTATTATCGTAATTATAAATAAAATAAAATATATTATTTGTATCATTAATTTACGCTTAGCTTAACTTTTCTAATAAAGTTAGTTTCTTCCATTGTGTAATGAAATTTTTTAAACAGGTTTTTTTTTAATATAATTTTTATTTCAAACTCTTTTTTCATTAATGACATATTTTTTAAAAAACAAAATAAATTTTTACACAAATAAATTATATATTAAAGAGAAATAAAATTAAGATCATATTAAATTTTTATTATTACTCAATTTAGTTCACACGACAATTAGTTTTAACACAAAAAAGTAATTTTTTGGGTAAATATTAAAACACATTTAATATATATATTTATACATATTCATAATTCTAAATTGAATTAAATTTCATTTTTCAGATCGATTAATAAACATAATTTGTGACAGTGACATTGAATATTGTAGAATAATGAATGAAACTACACGACAAAATCATTCTCGAGCAATTCAACATACAATTGACTTGTACATTAATAATTTACAAGAGTCCTTGAGAAATGGAAGGTACTTATATAATTTGTTAATTTATTCAATCATTTTATATTAAATTTAAATAATTTGTCATAATATCAATTTATATATAGGATGACATTGTCAGAATATTTGTAGGCAGTAGTTGAACGCACAAATATTGGACGGGAGCTGAGACAACGTGGCTCATAATTTGGAAGTGTAGAAAACCAAAGTTAAAGAGATACCAGCAAATGTAAACTTTCTTAAATATAAATAAAAGTTATACTTATAACTTCAGGAATGATTTTTGAATTCTTTAATTGACCCTGATTATTTTATTTTAAAATAATTGAATTAAGTAGTGATTTATATTAAAATTTATTAATAAATTTATATTCATATTATATTTATATTTAAATTCAGTTAAATTAAGGTATTCATTAAAAATACTGATTTATTTTTATAAAAACTTAAGTAATAAAACTTTTTTTTTTCGTTGCACGAAAATCGTTTATGTTTATTAAAGAAGAGAATAATACTGACAGACATTATTTTTGAAGTTTTTCAACTTTTTAATAATTCAGTTTTCAAATTTTTTTCACTTGGATTACGTTATTACGCTAACATTAAGATAAAAATGTTATTATCATTAGATTATAAGCCTAAATATACTTATTTATGTAGTAGGAATTACATGACATTACATGAGCCAGAAAGCAGACTTTTCTCTGTATAAGCATTTTGAATTTTTTTTCTACTATACCGACGCAAGATAACTTACCAGTCCTAATTTCTTAAGTTGACTGTTCAACGAAATGATAAACATTAAAAAAAGAAAAATTTTTATAATTTGATTGAATATTAAATGATTGAAAATGAAAAAAAACCAATTTTAAAAGATTAAAAGAATAAAGCTTATTTTTAAAATGATCATTAGATAAAAAATCTGGGCATCACAGAATTTGATTAACAATCAGTAAGATTATACATTTAAAGATTTAAATTTAAAAGATTGTAAAAATGCCTTTGACTGACATCTTATTGGGGACGGATGTCACGCTCCCGAACTCGCAGTCTTCTTTAAAAAATAAGACGGAGATAGATAGATGTATTCTGTGCTCTGTCTTGCTCGGAACAGATTATTCTGAAATTTCTTGGTGCCCTAAGGCTCCCGTTTTTTAGTGCATCCCTGAAAATTATCATTTTTCGAACGATTTCTCTGTTACCTACTCAATTTCAATTGATATCGAGCTTCGGCTTTTCGCCGCACAACGTGAGGGCGTAAAGTCAACTTCGGGAAACTTTCTGACTTCAGCCCAGCCTTAATGATTTAAAAATTTTCAGATACTCCAAACCCTCCTTTTTTTTGTACACACCTGAAAATTATCATTTTTTTTAAACAATTTCTCTATTACCTACCCAATTTTCATTGACAATAAGCTTTCGCTTTTCGCTGCAGGAAGCAAAGGCGCTAATTGATTTTGGAAATTTTTTTTTAGGTTAGGCTGGTCGATGTATGGTCGCCTCAAATTTTTCTCTACAAACAATGATGTATTTATTGATTTTTTTCATGTGAAAAATATTTATAAATAATGTACAAAATGGTATACAAGATTAAATACAAAGTTTTGTGACTCAAATGTAGTGACAAATTTATAGAGAATGATTTTCTTATGAATGGCTGATGACAACCAAGGTTCACCATGGCACTTTGAAATTTTACTGCAACATCACTGATAATTAATGAATATTAATTACTACAAACTAATTTTAAAATGAAAGAGACGCATATATAATCTCAGAGAAACGTCTCAGCTTTCAATAAAGACAAATCGTCGCACAATATTTATTTTTTATCGAGTAATCAGTGGAAATTTTTTTGTTTTCACAAGTCAAAATTTGATTATAATCCAGCATAAACAATAATTATAATAATAATCATAATAATTTTATAAGAGAACCCTTACATAATATTAAGATATGATAATATTATTTCTCTGGGGAATAATAATTGCGACTCTTTAATCTATCAAAAAAAAATTTGTTATTGAACATCAATTAGTGAATAATTCTATTGATACGTTTGATATTATTGCTGTTATTAATCATCATTATTCTTCAATCAAAAATCAAAAAATGCTTACGTGTCGCATGTCATTGATTGGATTATCTATTTATCTATTTTGTATCATACAATTGCAATGTATTGTTGCAGTTAGGTGTCCTGTTGGACCCAACGAACGCCCAATCATAGGTAAGAATAATAACTTCATGAAATCAATTTAAACGATTTAATTCACTGTCTTTAAACTTTTTATAGGAATTTTAGCACAAGAAGCAAGTCATCGAATGAAAAGTTTATACAATGGGACATATAAGACTTATATCGCTGCATCATATGTAAAGTTTTTAGAAAGTGGGGGAGCTCAAGTTGTACCTATTTGGTAATTAATATTAAAATTATTTATCAATATTCTATTTCATTTGTAATTAATTATTTTTAGGCAGGGAAAAGATGTTTCTTACTACGAGAATATTCTGAGGCAGATCAATGGGTATGTTTTTATTTACATTATTTTTGTATGCTGTTCATTTATCTTGATTTAGTGCTATTGTATACATTTTTAACGTTGAATATTCATTCATAGAGTTGTTTTGCCTGGTGGTTCTGCGTATTTCAATACAACCAATGGATATGCTGATTCTGCTCGCATAATATATCGGTTCGATACATCTATTTTTTTTTTAGAAAAAAATTGATTAAATCAAGAGAGAAAAATGTGTAAACAAACTATTTATTTTTAGTATTGCTACTGATATTAATTTATCTGGAACTTATTTTCCGCTGTGGGGAGCCTGTTTAGGTTTTGAAGTAATGACATATATAGCTGCTGGTGATCAGTATATTTGCAAACGATGTTATGGCATGAACAATGTTGCTTCACCATTGGAATTTAAATCAGGTACGTAGTAATCATAATAATATGTCTACTATTATAATAGATTTAATATAGTTAAATATTTTATAATTAATACATAAATTTATTCGAAATTCATTTGAATTTTATTTTTCAGATTATCGTACACGCCGATTATTTAAACATGCACCATCAGAAATTATTGAAATTTTAAACAATGAAAATGTGACTGCAAATTTTCATCACTATTGTGTCACAGAAGAGGTGTGTTCATTTATAGAGAATGTTAATCGTCAATTGAGTTAGAAAGCTCACCAATTTTATGCTCTCTCACATTTAATACAAAACCACATAAAATGATACTTTTAGGACTTTGCAAAGGTCGGCCTATCTAATACCTATCGAGTAGTCACCATAAACCGTGATAGTCGAGACACGGCATTTATATCAACTATGGAGCATGATCAATATCCATTTTATGGAGTGCAATATCACCCTGAGAAGAATAGTTTCGAGTGGGCCGATCGATTAACTGGTATACCGCATTCAAGCAATGCTATTAAAGTCAGCCAATATTTTGCTAACTTTATCGTTGACGAGGGTAAGCTTATTATATTATTGCCAAATTATTGTTTCTATTTTTAATCTTTCTAATATTAGATTTATTTTTGTCTGTGATTTTTAGCTCGGAAAAACTTTAATTCATTTCGGACGAAGGATGAAGAAAAAGAAAGTTTGATTTATAATTACGAAGTGACATACACTTCATCACCTAAATCATCATTTACTCAGTGTTATTTATTTGAATGGTGAATACTGTGAGTTGTATTTTTTATTGTTTATAACAGAAATTTAAACGAATTCTTATATATAATAATAATATTTATATATTTATTTATTTATTGCTGTGGTAAGAAAATGGAAATTAACGTTTTTCATTGGAATTTTAAAAAAAATGTTTAAAATTTTAAATAAATAAATATAAAAGAAAAAAACTAGCTTATATGATTAAACCATTAACTTTTTCTGTAAAAATTACAAATTAGAAATTTATATTCAAATATATATCCATAAAATTATATTGTAAGTGATAAACTTACGTTATCATCTATTCATCTTTTTTAAAATATTCATTTTATCAATTTTTCAATATTAATGATCTTCACAAGTAATGTGTTGGGCAGTAAGTGCTTAAATTGTATAGAATAACTGGCACGTGGAAGCCCCCAACGTAAAAAAAAAAAACTTCTTTTCATTATTCTCAGATTTTTCACAACAAATTTTTTATTTCGACGACACGTGTCTCTTTTTTCATTCTTTTTATTAGATACTTATTCTATCCCTTCTTCATAATAGCAACAGATATATCAATGTATTACGAACAAGAAAAAAGTTTTTGAATGTTCGAGAGTTGATATCTGTAAAAAATGGAAAAGTTATTATGTCTTTAGACATTCATGCTTTTCTTTGTGTGATTTTTAGAATTCCAAGAGTTATAAAGTCAAATACTTAACAATGGGTCGTAGAATTTCGTTATGAAATTTATTGCAACTATTTAATTATTATGGACTTGCTCTTTGAGAGATAAGAGTATACATGGAATTTATTTTATCATTTTGAAGGTAAATCATTAATAAACTAGATTCAAAAATTTATTCAACACTTAATAACCTTGCATATTATATAATAATTTTAAATAATCATATTTATTGTGTTATCTATATTCCTTTATTTGGATAAAACTTATATGTCCTTTTTTATAGGTTTAAAACTAAATAAATTGCTGGATAAGTGAAACTTGAGAATAAAGTAAATAGGTATGGAAAAGAAATTTATTATGTTTACAGTGGAAGAAAATATAATAATAAGAATAATTCTAGATAATTTACTTATAGCAAATTTTGATTTGAATATATCAATGCTGATACGATAATCAATTACTCTCGACATGAATGTTTTCAATTTTGATACCTTCTTTTTCAAAAACAACCTTACTTTAAATAATGATAATAATCAATTTTTGAAAGCCGTACTTACGTTTTTATATTACAACAGTTTTTCACATTCTCAAATTATTTATGCATTAGAATTTCTTCTTTGCGTCAAAAGAAAACTTGAACTGTTTTGAACATTTGATGTTAAATTTACAATAAGAAAAAAACATTCTGATTAAACCAAGCTGCATTTAAAGCAGGTTTCTCACAACAAACATTCATTAAATCACCTTTATTTCTATTGCAAAGTTTAATGCGTCAACTGCGAATTGTTTAACTAAACTTTGACTAAAACTCCAAGTGCAACGTGATTAAAGGTTCACATGATATCTTGATATTGAAGAAGCCATAATGCAGTGAGATAGTTTTAAAGTGTCTAGTTTATTTTTGATATGAAATTAGAAGAATAAAAAAAATGCATTTCTAAGATAATTCACATTTTCTAAAATTCAAATAACATTAATTAATTTGATTAAACTTTTGGTTTGATATAAAAAATTAATATAAAAGTTTTAAAAAAAAAGGTGATAAGAAGTGGGTAAATGACCTACTGCATCGTTTCTTTCTGGTCGTTAAATCGTTTTCTGAGTCAAAAAAAAATTAGTTAAATCTCGACTACTGCAGTTGAGGTTGGCCCACTTTAGGGTCAGAGTCCCAGATACCAGAAGAGCTTTCGAGCGTGCGTGGAAAGCTGTATGTATATACAGTTATATGACGTAGCAAAAGCGTCATCACGACGGTGCAACGACCTAAGCTGCAAGAGTGAATGAGGTGATGTAGTCAATTTCTACCTTGCTCTTTGCTACTTTCCCATTTTCTCTTCACACAATTTTCAATCTGTTAAAGTTACAAATTCGTCAGTAGTTGAATTTCTCATTAGATTTAAAGAAAAAAATAATTATTAATATTTTAAATCAGCTTTTTGTTTTTTTTTTTAATTACAGTTGTAAAGGGCAGCTTTGTCCAGATGCAAAAATAAGTCAAGTGAAGAAAAACATTTAAAATGAGCAGTGTCGTCTATCTTTGAAGGACAAAGTTGGAAGGGGGCTTTGCGGAAGGGGATGCAGTGGATGAAAACCGATCAGCTCAGCTCTGTTGTAAAGTGGCAAGAACTAGGGCAGGTTGCTCGTGGCCACATCAATGACGCCAGTGACGTCACACACCAGGTATCGGATGAAGAACTGGGCCAGAGGATGGAGAAGGGGAAAACATAAGGATAGAGGATGGTTAGGGCACAGAAGATTGTGTCGACTGAATGATGACTATAGGAATGGCTTCCCAGGGTTTTTCTTCCTCGAGGTGAAGGTCTTTTACGTGTACAATATAAAGAGGGTTTATTTATCCTATAATGTTTTTCCATTCAAAAAAACAATACCACTGAATGTGTGATAAATCTCTAGAAAATTTTGGATCTAAAAATAGCCTTGATGGTTTCGGTTACTGGTCTTTTTATTACTTTAGTAATGTCTTTTCTATTTCTTTCATTTCCTTTGTATAAAATACAATGATTATCGATCATTATTAACGACATTGCATAAAACATCTAATGTTTGGGAAAAAACTCCTTTCTTAATTTTTCCCATAATGTTCTAGACCTTTTTCAATCAATTTAAGTTTGTATTCTTGTAGTGGCTGTTAAAATCTTGAGCTTGATAGGATGTATTATTTTTTATAAAGCACGAATGTAGTTCATTTAAAGTAAGAAATTAAAAATAGTTAATTCTTGTAAAAAGGTCAAAAAGCTAGATAATAAAGTTCAACTTGTATATTTAAATCGAAAAAAGTTAAAATACTGTATTGCAGGATATCAATGAATATATGATACACAGAATTTCTTGGTTGTCGAAATTCAGGTTACGCGGTAGGGTCGTGAATGGAATCGATGACGTCATGGAGTGCAAGCTCCGCGAAATAGGTCACTCCTTGGCCTCGCCATGGCCACTGCGAAATATCCTCATACTGTGTGATCAGTCACGTTTATTGTTTTCATGACTTTCCGTGTATGTATGATGTTTATTATTTTTAAATCTGTGTTAATTTCTATTTGCAAATGTAATAAAATATTGGAAAAAAATGACATTGACACTAATCATTATTATTGTTGACATATTTTAAATAGTTTATTTTATTTTATTACAGTTATTTGGAAAACAATTCCATTTTGATTGTCATTGATTAATGTAATACAGTTTATCGTGGATTTACTGGAAACCAATTGATTTAATTATTATATTGACGTTCAACATGTCACATCATTAAAACTGCAAATAAATTATTTTAAAAAGAATGATATCTTTTTGTAGAGAAAAATGGTTATACTTAAAAAAATTTCCACTCGTAAAGGGTAAAATATAACGGGATTTTGACGCGTTATTAAACCTTTCGGATAATTTAACTTTCACCCCCGTCATAGTATTTTTCCATGAATTCAGAATTTTTTTAATAATTTATTTTTTCTTAATTGAATATTAATTATAGCATGGAAATTTTATAATCACATTTTTACTCATCAATTGAATTTTTCGTTTTAAGAAAAATTTTTTTTTTTTTTTCAATGCCGTCCATTCATGGTTTTATATTTTTATTCATTCAATTAATTCTCGATACCTTCAGGCATTCTTGTACATAGATTCTTTTTTTAATTATGACGACCATGAGAATATTTCAATTAAAAATTATTTATTCCAAATTCAGTAAAAAATTTTTAGAGGTTATATCCACAGATTGGGCTGAAAAAAAAAGATTTTATTCAATTTATTTATTTATAAAATATTTTTCATTAAAATTGATATATTCATTCACATTAATTACATATAAAATCCGAAATTCAATAAAAACTACGTCATGTTTAATCGATCAAGGGCACTTACCTCTAGGGATTTCACTGTTTAGAGTAAAGGCAAACTCGGCCAAGGATTTATCCCTGGATTATTATATTTTTGCACTCTAATAGAGCACATCAGAGAGCATACACGTTGTATTATGATCCAAACATGACAAAAATTCTTTAAATTTTCTAATTCCATCGATATTAACTCACCACTCTTATCAATGACTTTTTCCTTATTTTTTTTCAATTCTAGAAATTTCATTTAAACAAGACTTAATGAAAAAATATTTTCTATTGCGATATCTCATGGTCGTTTATTTCCAATGCAATATAAAGTTGAACAATGACACCACCCTATAGTTCTCACAAAGCACAGCTGATGCACATCCAAGTAGTTTGGATTGAAGTCAAACCAGCCCAGTAGCACATAATCGGGTCAGGACTTGAGTTCGATGTCCTTAAGTAGAAGATATAGGATGTAAGATTGTAAAAGAAGAAAATTTACGAAATAGTAAGCTATTACATTCTTTTTTTAACTTTTAGTTTAAACTAAAATTAAAAATGTACTGCCTATGAGTCTTATTGCATTTGTCTGACCTATTATTTATCTTTTCTACTTACTATTATTACAGTGAACAAAATATTATTACTATTTTTTAATTATGAATGAAAATAATTAAAATAAATCTTTAAAAAATTGAGTGAAAAAATTGTTATAAACAAATAATTATGATTGTAATAATATTTTATTTATTATTGATAAAAGGAAGGTTGAAAGTTATGAAAAAATGCATAATATATTTATATTTATCATAAAAACGTTTATTATAACGTACAATAAGTCTACATAAATTTGATATAAAATACTCATACCTGAGTTAATATTTTTACAATTGTTAAATTACATATTTCGAGAATATTTCTTAATGAATTATTTATATAATAATGTTAGGATCATCACATTCATCATTTTTTAGATTGGAAGTGTAGCAAATATTATCAATCATACAAAGGAATTATCTACAAAGGCACTAGCGTGGATCGTACAGTTAATTGGCAATAAGGGAAGATACATACGTACTTTTTTTTATTAATGACTAAAAATTAATTGTGTGTAGATTAATGATAGTTGAATAAATTTTTCCATTAAGTGTGATACATTTGAATGAATATTTTTGTGAATATGATGAATCATCATTTAATCACATTTTATTAATTTTCAATTAATTGAGTAATCCATTATTAAAAGTTATAGATTGAAAGGTAGAATTATGACAGTATAGTTAATAGTCTTTTTGACAGACAGTCATGTTGTGTAATTGACTCTGCTTTTGGTATAGTTAATAATTGATGATAGTTATTACTATCAGACCACTGACACTCTCCATCATTTTTATAAACATAGTGATATGCTATCGTATGTTATATTTATTTTAATGGAAAAATTACTTTTATTAATTTTGAATATTTTATTAATGCGAGAATAAATAGTAAACTATTATTAATTAATTAATTAATTATTATACTTAAGCTCGCAAATATTTTTATTTTTATCAAGATATATTTTTGAAATTGTTCAAAAGTTGATGAAAAATTTTGGTAAACTATCAATATTTAATTTTTAATATCACTAAGTAAATGATTCTCATGACTAAAATGAATTAATTTATATCATTCAAATTAATTTAAATTTTAATTGAACATAAAAATGAATTTTCAACTTAAAATACGAATGATGATTTGAGCATTCTACACTGCATTCACGTTTGACCAAAAAGCCATTGTTCTCCTTAATTCTAAGTGTAATAAAATTGAATCTATAGTTTATCAGCGATTCTTCTTACTATTCAAAGGTCTTTTATATCAGGATAAAATTACCACTGAACTTATTGCACACTTCTTCTTGGTACTCTCTGTGTTGGTAAACCGGACATTCCTCTAACATAAGTGTAAGGAATGGGGTCTCTTAAGATCCTCTTGGGGCTTTTCTTCGTATGTTTTCTTTCCTTCGAGTTGTTTTCCCATTTGACAAGCTTTAGGCATTGTAGAGCACGTCGGACAACTTCAATCTTTGATGCACGATTAAGAGAATCGCTATCTGTACTTTGGACATCTGATGGACTAGATGAGTAAGAAGGTGATTCTCGGCTTGAACTTTGTCTTATTGCACTTGGACTCCAAGATCTTGATGATTTGTTTGTCCTGCCACGTTGATTGCAAATCATCACCCTCGACAACCGCTCTTGAGATTGGGTCAGAGTTTCATGGCGATGGTGATGAGATCGATGATGATAACGATGGAATGATGAATTTCGGTCATTGACACGAGGTCTAGATAAGTGTTCAACACTATCAGTATTTTCTCCACTACTGCAACCACTATCAGTGCTGCATTCATCTTCAATGGATTTAGGACGTTGTTGACCATGTCTTGAAGACTTGATGAATCTCATTGTCTCCCCCATGATCAAGGAAGTAGGATTTTTTGAATCTACTATTGTTCCAAGGACAACTATTGTATGATCTATTATCTCACTCTAAATAAGATAAACTTGATAATTCAACCCACAACAAAATTATTCACTTTGGTGGATGTAATTTCAAATCACTGAGATTCTTCAAGTGTTTCAAATTTATTTAGATGATGTTTATTTCAATGAAATAAGCTTGGATTATTTGTTGTTATTAATTGTTCAACTATGCTAGTGATAGTTGATATAACTCAATGGTTCGAGTTAGACTGAGCTTGCAGGGTATGTCACACACCCTTTTATCTTCTCGCGCCGTACAAGGGGTACATACGCCTGCGCTCTAGAATCCACGTGAGAATCTTGTTCCGTCCACGGTCGACGTACGCAAAACCCCTTCACTCGTTGTGTTTAAGCGTAGTAGATGTATTATTATTACACATATAATTTTTTATTTTGATTATGACAAGGGTGATATATAATAACAGTATTTTCAGAGTTACGAAAGGTAATTATAAATGATTACTGACAATTATTTATACCTAAAAATAAATCACGATAATATAATATGTTCCTCAAAAATATCATTCAGTATCAGGATAGATTACCCCGGAATAGATTGAATAATTTCCAAATGAAGTATAATTGTATACTTGTGGATTAATTCAAATAGGATTATTATCTTTTTAATCATGTGCTCGATTTCAAAAAAAATAATCAGTGGTTATTGGAATAATTATACAATCTTCACTAGGATTGAAGGTCGGTCTTGATGTTCTTCTGAGTCTTCAATCCGTCCTCGGCAGACTATTGTCACGTTGCCACTAGCTATATAAGTTCGGCCCACGATTTCACGTGTATTGTAGTGCGACTTACAAATACTTGAACAATTTTCTCAAGGAAATGGACATTGAAAATTTCCCTTTATGCATCTTAGTGTACCACGTGACAAAACACGCGCAATTTTTATTGAAATTCTTTCCTGGATCAAAGTACTACATCTCTGTGCATTTTCAATCTTGAAAATCAAACATCCTGGAGCTTTCATAAAATCACAAGAAAGCTCTACTGCTTAGTGAGAATCAGTGCTTTTGAATTTCTCCAACAGGATATTAGTCATTTTATATTGAATCTAATAATACTATTAGTTTCTTGTTACTATTGGTAACATTTTTTCAATTATTTATTTATTTATTTATTTATTGCACACTTCGATTGACTAAAAATATTTCAATTTTTTTATAATTTAAAAAAGAGTGAATATTGTAATTCATTGAATAAGCTTCTCCATTGGTTTTCATTATTTTCTGAGTTTTTATTTATAATTAATTTCAAATAATTTATCTTTTATTTATAGAAGAAAAATTTATGTAAAAAATATCTAATTAATTGGTTCCATCCTGTTAAAAAAAAAAATTAATATTTATTAAATGTTGCATCAATTTCAGTACTAAATAAAAAACCACAACTCAATGTGCTCCAAATACCGAAATAATTTAATCAATTTTTTTTAAAGCATGACCACAAGTCCATTCCATCAAATAATTAAATAATAAAAAATTCTATTGAGTTACCTTATGAAACTATGATTTTTCGAATTGGATACAGAGGTTATTGACCCTAGGTCAATGCACCAAGGTGTAGAAGTGCAGCATCTGTACTGATCGATAATGACGCGCCTGAAATGATACATGTCTTCTTTTATAGTGCAATGATTAAATTTAGCATCATAAAATATTCAATGCATTATTCATTGCATCATAATCTGATTAGTTAAAATTTGTGTTTTTATTCTGAAACGTATAACCTTTGCTTATAAAATAATGATTGGCTAAGGTTAGTATTTTGAAAGTACGGTTCCTACCTTAATCAAGTTGGATCTTTTGAATAGGAGATGATTAGCTAAATACGTTGAGCATTTGATTACGCAGCATGACGAATCTTTCAGAGCAGTTAAAATTGTTCATCCACTTGAGAAAAATAAGTTAATAGGTATCTTATACTATTATTGTTGTTATCATTATTTATAATAATCATGACTAGATAGATTGATTGTGTATGATGAATAGTACCTGGAAAAAAACCAAGTTTTAGATTTCATCTCATTTGTCATTTAATTTTTTGATAAACAATGAAATTCTTGATAAGTTAACTTCTGTTTACTTCCAAAATATATACTTTATCGATTATTTTTTCTCCATAAACATTTATTAATTGTAAGTATTATTTTTTCATTAATCTATGACAAGTTTTCGTGAACCCTAAATTCATTTTTCCGTATTCATAACAAAACTAATGCTATAATAATATTAAGATAAATCGTTTTTTTCAGTGTAAACTTTGGCAAGATCGATGTTAATGTACTTTGAAGTATATTATATTTTTTGACTAGGAGATGATAAAAAGTATGATAAGAGAAAAAAAATTTAGCAAAGCTTCCTTACTACGGTTGATAACTTCTGCGATGTTTTCAAGACGTTGAAAAATTTATACATTTATTATGTTCACGGGTGTCATTTACTTCTCTTTTTCCCTCGTGTTTTTTCGTTTATTTTACACCTTCAAAAACATTTGTTTAGGTTCATCACTGTCTTAGGTCTTAGCAATTGGAGAATATTAAGTCCAAGCTAGCTAACACTAGTGTACTGAAGTTTATTATCAAGCTTGATGATGTCTGAAATGAAGAAGAAATTTTTTTAATTAATTCTTGTTTAAAGAATGTTTAAACTTGAATAATTAAATTTTTATTACCTTGAATCAGTTATAGTCCTTATGATGATAAGAACTGCAGTTTGGGTTTTGAATTAGATATTTCTAATAAATTTAAATAAAATAAAATAAATATTTTATTTTCAAATAAGGCTTAAAGCAAATGAAATGTTTTGTTTTAGATGGTAAAATTTTTCTGCTATTTTTCATGAAGTGAAGATAATTATTCACAATATTCATTTCAGGAAATTCGTTAAGTTCAGGATCCCTTTTGCACGCCAGAGTTTCAATGATAAATAAATTACAACAAATTTATCTTTACGCTCGGGTTTCGTGTCTGTTATCTGTTCAAAGTTCATTGGTCTTTTAGCAGGAAGGAAGTAATAATTCTTGTCACGATCTTTAACCCCTGTTTTACTAACTTTAAAATTTTTTTTTTCAGTTGTTTTCACTATCTTTACCCTATTACTGTCACGTTCGTGTGCCTTTGATGGTTTAAATATTCACCCTCGAATAATTTGTTATCATTTCTTTATTCGCGAATTGTAATTAAAACTTAGAGAATTAACAAGGATTATTTTAGATAGAATATCATTCGTCTTTCTTTTGTCTGGTTTGGTTTACCTCCAGATGAGCTTCATTTGCACTACATCCATCATCTTGAATCATCTTTCAATTTCAATTCTTTCCATCACATTATTTGCCACACCCACGATACTCTACTAAGGTGCACAAGAATATTCTCTTGGTTTATTTTTTTAAGAGTGAGTGAGATCGAATTACTAGTGTCTCAAGATTATATGAAAAAACTTGTCTCAGGACTATGAGAACCATCCGTTGAAGATTAATTTCTGTTGGATCTTCGTACGTTGTTATTTTTTTGTTAATATGATGACATAGAGATAAAAAGGGATATATCATCACACATACATAGATAAAAGCATTTACCACTTGTCAGGCCATCAACCCCATCGTTTTGGACCAAGTCATTGAACTATTGGTCATATTGATTATATTCATCACTATAACTCTTCCATATGATATTGATTTTTTCTTCATTTATTCCAAATAATTCCCAAAGGTCAACAGAGCAATTTTTATCGGATTATCTGAAAAGAAAAAAATGGTAAAAATTTTTTAATTAAAAAAATCTATGCAAAAATTAATTAATGATTAAATTGAAAAGTGATTGTCAAGTAAAGTTCAAAAGATAAAATGTAAGTTTTGTTCCTTTTTGCCATTTATTTAGGATTTTAATAATATTTTTACTTAAATTTAATGGATTAGTATAAATAAATTATCTGAATAACTAAAAAACTTTAAAAAGATTTTAAGAAAAATTTTTTACATTCACAATAAGGAAGCATTTTTATGCAATCTTGAAAGAATCCCCTTAGGTTGGAGAAACAACCTTTTTTTTTTAAGTGAATGAACTCTCTGTATACATTTGAACCGATTTGAAATATTTCCACGTCAGTTTAAGCGTTCAATGCTCCTCCTTGAATGATATTTCAATGAATGATAATCTTCACTTTTTTCTGTGTTTCTTTTGAAACTTTGAGTTCATCTAATACATAGACCTCCAAGATATATCTCTCATTTATTTTTATACCCTGGACAGTCTTCTTTAATGACATAAAAGTATCCTATAACTAGAATTTAATTTCTCCAATTCACTAAGAAAGAGTGAAAAAAAACCTCTATTCAACCCCAGTTCATTAGGTCAAAAATTAAAAAAAGCATTGAATAAAAAATTCATTAAAATTCTCTTGAAATTACTTTAAAAATAACTTCCTAATAAATTTTTTAATCTAATGATTTGAACTTATTTTTATTTAATGAAATAGCCATAACTACATCTATTGATTTAGATAGGTTAAGTCCACTAGTTATAAAGCTCCACTAATTTTATATCATTGCAAATATATACATAGTAAAACATGCAATTTCTATTACGCAATATGTGATCGCGTTATTTCCCAAGTTCTATCAGAATAATTATATAATAACAACAACTTATGATACTGGATTAAAAAAAAAATTGATGAACACAATTATTATTTCATTATCCACATAAATGATAAATTCATTTATTATTATTGGCATACATCTAATTATAATGAGCCTTCATTTAATTAATGTTTTAAATATTTTTCACGTATAAACCAATACTGGTAATGGTGTCAATCAAGAGTATTGATTTATGTAATCAACGAAAGAAAATGTAATGTCGAAGGATAAATGGTAAATTTAAATACTTTGCACATCGATGCCATACTTTAAATTCTTATATTGCCATACTTCCGATTGATTACAATATTAATTTGATATTCAATAGCCGTACAGGAATGTTTTCACAAAAATATAAAACTTTGACATTATTTTTATGAATACTAATTGTAGTCATTTTGTCATTATATCATTATTTGAATTTTAAAGAATTTGTATTCTTATATATTAATTAAAATAATGAAATAATGTTGATTAAACCATTTCTTTATAGTAGAAAATATCACATGTACAGTTTGTCAAGGATGTCCAATGAATTAATTTAAATATAACCGGCTTAAAATATTAAATTAAACATTTTAATCTGATTTTTATAATCATCTGATAAAATATTCATGTATAATCATTCCATGCCATCCAGTTTAACCGGAAAAGGTTTTTCATTTTTTTTAAGTTATTTATTTTTACTCGATTGCTGTTTTAGTTTGAAAGTACAAACAAAGATATCATTAATTAATAAACGAATATTTTTTTTTCCTTCTCTTACAAGAAGTTAATTAATATTCATTATATCATTTATTTTCTTCAAAAAATAAATATTTCTCTGTAAAATGAAAGCATAAATTAGTTTTTTTCGTATTTATAATTATTGTATTTGGCAATAAATAAATGTAGCAATGTCTTATTACTAAAATTGCAAAATTGTGGAAACTCACTGAAATATAGTTTTTGAGGTTATTGCAGTTCTATAAAAAATAAAAATGTTTGTGGTATATAAACATTATAAGAATTATTGATTGGCTAAATTGGCATGATGACAGGAAATAAAAATTTCACAAAAAAAAAAATATTGCTGAGATATTTTTAAACACATTTCTTTTATCTCATCAAAGAGCGAAACAGACTAAGATAAATGCATGTACGCAACTGCAAAACGACATCCGGAGTAATTACGAGTAGTGATAAACAGGTGGAAGTTTTTAAAAATTGAGTCAAAAAGGTATTACAAAAATAATTAGGTTACCGCCCATTAAATTGCAAGTTAATAAATGAGATGTTAAATCTTCTTTTTAACGTGTTTGTAAAGTTCTTGAAGTTTCCTGTTGAAACTTTCAATCATATTTGTAGTATCGAAAAAAAATTCGAAAATCCTGTCGATTGAGACATCATAAGAGGTTTTCGTGTAATCAGTAAATCATTTGAGAAATCACTCGAATATACCCAATTGCTATTCGACAATTGAACCTTCCATCATGTATTCACTCCAAGTACAACAGTACATATAATCATGCAACCAATTTCTCACAAAGATCGCGATAAAGAGAAATAAAATTATTAGAGCATAAAAGAAATGCAAGATGAAGGTTATGTATGGTTATTTAATCTTCCGATGAAATAATAAGTCATTTCTCTTATTCTCAAGTATTTGCTTGGAATATCAAGTTTATTTATGCTCAACATTATCTTTATATTATTTTTTTCTAATTAATCATTTCAACTTTTATTTTATCAAAACATTTATGAAATTTGTTGAAAAGCATTTGAATCTTTTTTTTAATTGTTTATCATTGTTGAATATGATTGTTTTAATTTAGAATGTTTCAAATTAATTAAATTCTGATCAGAGACTTTTGGAATTTCCAAAAACTTTCAAAAAATTTCTAAAGAAAATGTTCTTGTTATTTAAAATGCAGTTAACAATCAAACTAAAAATACTCTGATCCATTTTACAATCTTTCAATGCTGAAGAAGAATACAAAATATTTGATATTTAATTTTTAATTACTGTTAATTAATTTTTTAGTATTTAAAAAAAAAAAATTGTCAAATGTTTATTGACTATAATTGAGTGAAATAACTAATGAACAGTTTCGTTTTTATCCCTCATTTATTAAGTCATAATTATTTGAATACCAGTTTATAAATAAATTTGATTATTTCATAATAACTATTATGATAACTGTAACAAAAGGATTTATTTCTAAAAGTACACCCTAAAATACTCAACTTATTTTCATTTTTCATAATAAGTTATAAAATATGTATCCAAAAGAGAAAACTGTCACGTAAATTTCAACATCATAGCTAATTTCATGTAAGTCATGAATACAACCATTATGTGCACCAGTGTTTACCAAAGTCTCAAGTTCATTTCACAAAGTCTAATTGAAATTGAATATCATTCTTACGTAAATTTTTTGTTACCACGAACAATCATAACATGGTCAATGGATAATTTCACCTTGACTGACCATAATTTCAGGACAAAGCAAGTAATCTTAAACAATTTTCGTTAGCTGGCAATTTTTGGGAAAATAATTACAAATAAGTGCACTTTTTACGAGGGAGATCATCAAGGTCGGAATATACTCTTGAACAAAGAAGAAACAAAGTGTCTAGTGGTCGTTGATTTACCATCAAAGTACAAGATGCAATTGCAGATCTCAAGCATGTATTAAAGGTATTGCTAAGTCTTTGTGAGAGATGGAATGACCGGATGATACGTTCAAGTCCGATCGTAGTATTGATCTCACTTGTTGAAGACTCCCAAGGCCAGTTACTACATTGGTAAAAGATCTACCTTTCGCTTTTGCATTGTATTAATATGTATTAATCTACTTTCGAAATTTATTATGTGTGATAAGTGTTTTCAATTAACACAATTATATATGTGCCAACGTGATCAGAATAATTATACTTGGAATATTGTTATTTCCGGGATTTACGAAAAAAAAATCATCGTCCAGACTAAAATTAACTGGTTCATCAAGTTTGTGAATGTTTTAACAAACTAACTGATATAATAATAAATATCTAGATTGAGGGCATAAAAATTCTAAATAATTAAATAATTGTGAAAAACGTGTTCTATTGTAACTAGTTTATCTCTAGAATAGCATCTGATAATTGTCACGAGATATTATGTAAAAAGATTTTCAGGTATAACAGACACTTTACAAATTATCTCGTGATAAAATAAATGAGACATAAACTCTCTACTTGAGAAAAAATCACGTGGAATATTGTGTCAAAATGATTAATTAATTATGAATGGATGAATATTTAAAAGAAGGTTTCCTTTACATTTTGTCACTTTATAGATAAAATGAAAAAAAAAAACAATTAAACTCTTTTTAATCACCATTTTTATGATGTTTTCTTGATTAATTTTTATTAATATAATTATAATTATACTAATTTATTAGACGAGTATTATTAACTGTTTCTCTTGTTATGTATAATAGATTATGAATTAAAATAATTTACATATATAGAATAATCACTCTAAAATCTCTTTAGTAAAGCACGTAATTTGATTGAATCACATACAATTAAAACAATATGACAATTAATAGTAGACCCACTCCTGTTAAAAATTGTTATATGTTTACTTATATCATTATTTATTAATAGACCATTGTTAATAATTCATTCAAATTTTAGAGTCTCTATTGATTGGAAATATGCAACATGTTATTCAATAATAATTCCATTTACTAATAATATCTACAGATTTAGGTAAACAACTTTGTATGTTTATTAATATATGCATGATGATGCAGTTTTTTTTGTATGCATATTAAACGGTCCATCTGAAATTAAAACATTATGATAATTATTATGTAAGTGTCTTTTGGAACAGATTCTAGTTTATTTTCGTTAAATTTCAGTTTCGAGAACAGTATAAAAAGAGGATGATATGCTGAAAAATGTATCAGTTCTCAACTCTAAATCACTTCTTGGAGAACTTGAAGAAACTCATCATCACCACCATGTACAAATTGGTAAGTAAAATATATTTAACATCATTGATTTTGAAATTCAAACTTTTTTTTAATTATTAATAATTAATTTAAAACAATGTATTTATTGTTTTGAGAAGAAAATTAGATAAAATTAATCCTAATCGAATTATGTCTAGATCATTATTTCTGCTGTCCTGGCCTACGTATCAGCCGCACCAAAACCCAGTCTTGTCCACGGAAGCACAGTTCCAGTTGTCAGTGGTGAAGTTGTTGACGCCTATTCATCAGTAGTTTCCCCGAATATCGTCACGAGCTATTCAAGTTCTCTTTTGTCATCACCGTCCCTTGTTTCAACCTATTCAGCTCCAGTCGTCACGCCAGTCATTTCCAGTTATACTGCGCCAGTCGTTTCGCCTCTGACCTCTACTTATTCGAATGTTGGAGTTCACTCTTTACGCAATACTCCCGTTGTGCACACATACTCCAGTGTTCCAGTAGTTACTTATAAAAGTTATGCATCCGCTCCCCTGTTGCACCACACTTACACAGCACCAGTGATCGTAAAAAAACTTTTTTAAATATTTGTTTACGATAAATAATGAAATTTCTTTTCAACATTGATTTAATTGTTGTTATTATCTGAAAGTTTAAGTTTATGGCATACTACCGTGTTAAATGATGATTATAAAAATAGTTTTTTAATTGTAAACAATGAATTTTTTAGATTCGAGACGATATTTCAGGGAGTAAAATAATTTTTTATTTGGTAGGATTATGAGGAATTAATTGTATTTGAGAAGTAATAAATTTAATAAACAATTTAGAAGAAATAAAATTTATTATACAAGCAAATTGTTTTTATATTGTACAATAAAGTATAATTTTGACATTAATTTTGGAAGTATAAAAAAATAATTGTTCTCCATAAAGTAATTTTTGATATTATCTAAGATTTAAAGATCATTAAAGCCAAGTTTTAATCAGTGGTCGTCTGGAAGTCGTTCAAATCAAATAAGCAGCAGGTTTGGCATAGGCATATGGAAGTGTATAGTGAGAATAGGCATAGCTTGGTAAACTGTAGGCACTATAAGCACTATAGGCCACAGGTGTACCGGCAACTAGTGGAGCTGAGTAGGCTGAATACGCTGTAAGAGGACTGATGAGAGCTCCTGGTGCAGCAGCAGCGAAAGCCAACAGGGCAGCGAACAAAAACTACAATAAAATTTTAGTTTCCATTACTCCAAAATAATTTTCAACATCTAAAAACACTTAGAGATCAACACTCTAGCTAAGCAACATCATCCGTCCACAAAAAGATTTTATTGGGATCAAAAACACTTTGGAACTGATAAAACATCCAGTCAGAACCAACAGATAAATAAACTCATAAATATTACATTTTTTTAATTATCAAAGGTCCAATTGTCTAAACAATTAATTCTCTAATGTTTAATAAAAAAAAATGAATACTTGAAGATTCATAAACTCTATTAGCTAGTTGGAATTTAATGTCTGGTAAACATTAGTAAATAATAGTACTCACCAGTTTGAACATCTTTGTGGTTTGATTGCTTTAGTGGTGCTAGAGCAAGTAATGCTATACGATAGTATTGCACTTCTTTATATACCACATTGAGACGCCATTTTTGCTTTGTTTAGCATAAAGACAAGGAGTAGGATCATTGATAGTCTTGGCAACAGCACCAGTTTGGAATTTTTCTCGATGAAAACTCTTAGCCAATGGCCGATGATACCTGAAAAAAAATCCTGAATGTTGGATTACTGAGGGAAAGAAATAAAGTGGAAGGGCGTAAGTAGAAGGATTCAAGGACGTAGAATTTTGCAGGCGTGGTTGAACTTGAAGGTTTAAAATCCCCATGATTTTTTGTTGAAATTTTTTCAAATTAATCTATTGAAAAAAATGATCAAAAGTGATGGAGAACATATGTTTATCAACTATCATTATTTTGCATATTATAACCATATGGTTTTTTTTATTGTAATTATTATAAATGAACGTATAAGATGATGTTTCCTAATTAAGAGAATAATGGATCTTAATATTGAAAGATAGTATGAAATACTCGAGTAAACACAAGTGAAATGCGTCATCCAATTAAAAGTAAGAGGTGATTGTAACCGAGTGAACTGTTCTCTGAAACTGGTTGGCTACCAACATTAGCAGTCCAGCATGTGTGTACTTGGTGAACTTGAACTTGAAGAAAAAATATATGTACTCGTGTAGAGCAATGAAAAAGGTCTAAAGATCTCAAGCAGTTGGTTGTAATGATCAGTATTTTCAAGGTTTTTGCAGACCTTCACCTGAAGTCAATGACCGGTTGGATTTATGTATCACCCTTTGAGAAAATTATACGCTTTCAAGTCTCTCTTTATCAAAGCCGCAATACTCTTGTTAATTTTAATGATGTTTATCAAGTCAACTAATTTACCAATTCATTAAACAGTTCATTCATCATATTTCTACTGTATAATAATTTTTGGGATTTAAAAAATCAGACTAAAAATTACAAGTCAAATGCATCATTTATTTAAATTTAAACATAAGTCTAATTTACAATGTGACAAAATATTTATTCAATGATTTAGAATTTAAGATTTTATTTATCAGAAAGCGATCAGATAATTTAGAAGATTCTCATAAGTCTAGATGTAATAGGCTGGAGCACTGTAGGCAGGGTAGGCGTAAGCACTGTAGGCGATTGGTGCTGAATAGGCATATGGAGCTGCAGCGAAAGTGTTATAGTTTCTGACGATGGATTGACTGCTGGATGCTACAGGCAAAGCAGCTGGGAGAGCATAAGCTGAGGCTAGAAGTGCTCCTGGTGCTGGAGCTGGAGCTGGGGCAGCAGCAGCGAAGGCCAAGATGGCAAAGAAGACGCACTAAAAAAAATAATGATAAATTATTTCACAACAAAAACCATTTCTTTTTAACAGCTATAATTGCTTGGAATAATGATAAATAGACTTACAAGCTTGAACATGATTGAGTTTAAAAGATTGTTGGCGAGTCGGTCTGCAAGAGAGTCGAGGGCTAACTGTGGCGATCTAGAAAGATCTAAAAGCTTTTATACCCCCAAGAAACAGAGACTTCAGGGTCATGAAGTATTTTTTTGTTTGAGAACCTGTCGAGTGGAGTGGGTAAACAGGGAGACAGGTATACCTACCACTCTTTGTTCACTTTGGCTCTTGTCAATATATCTTACACTTTTCTGATCGAATTTAAAAAAAATATCCGAGGCCTGCCTATCGAATCGAATTGCATATGGAATATATTATACATATGTTTTCATTTATTTCAATATGGGTAACCTTGTCACGCGCATCTCAATCTCTCGTTGCTTGTTACATAACTCAATTATGTACTATCACATTTGCTTCCGGCTTAGTAGAATATCCCATTTTCTGTTTTTTTGTTGCTTTTGTTTATCTCATCAGTGCTTTTTTTTTTAATAAAGCATAAAAAGTAAAGGGACATGTTAGTTAATTTACGTATTGATTTCATAATTGAGAATCATTTTTTTATGCAAGCTATTATGATTGATTATTTGAAAGTAAAAGCAACAAATATGTAAAGAATGAAAATATGATTTTTTAGATTTATAAATAGTTGACACAAAATTCTTGCATAATACGTAGGTGTGACAATTTTTATTTTATAATTTTAATTCAAATAATCTCCTTTTTATTCATAGAAATATATTTCTCCACTTTTCTAAAAATCTCTAGTGATTTGCCAAATTCATAACTTCGTTTCCACTATCAGAATACAAATAATTTTAAATGATTATTTTAAAATATCTATTATCATCTGATTAAGCATAAAAGCCACCCTTTTCACAAATTATAATAGAATTAATGATGATATTTTTATCTCTCAACTCATACATAATGAAACCACAAAGTATCAAAGTATCATTACATTATCACCTGTATGAGCAAAAAAAAGTACCAATGTGACTCTGGTGCTTCCGGTGTTGAATTTTTTGACACGTTGCAAATGGTGGAATGTGAAAAATAAAGATATATAAATAAAATTGCGCAGTTCGATCATTCGATGGCATTCAAGGTAATGATTTAAAGTACTTGGACATACGATTCGCTTTGAATTAAAATGCTTTCACGTTTCGTCACAAGTATGTACAGTTTTGCCATTATTTCGTAATAACTATTACACGTAGTACTTTGTGTACATTGGCGGGGTGAAGTTTGAACAAGTATAAAATGTTCCACTGACTCCTGGGTCTTCATTCGTTCTTGATTCCACCTAGAAACAAGAAAACTCATACAAAATGTTCAAACTCGCTGTAAGACTTTATCATCAAAACTTTATTATTTATTTATTATCGAAATAATTATTTTATTAATTTATTTCATTATTTTCTAGTTATTCTTTGCCTTTGTTGCTGCTGTGTCAGCTGGAGTTTTACCAGCAGCTCCACTTGTAGCTGCACCTGCAGTTGCAGCATTGCCTGCACCTATTGTCACTGCCAGGAGTAGTCAAGTGATTGCCAGAAATTATAACACATATGCTGCAGCTCCATTAGCTGTTGCTGCTCCTGCTGCTGTTGCTACTCCAGTTGCTGCTCCTGCTGCCTTTACTGCTCCACTTCCAGCAGCTCCATTGGCATACACTGCACCAGCTTATGCTCCAAGTCTAGCATACTCTTCACCGTTTGCTGCTCCTTTGACTTACTCTGCCTACTCACCTTTCTTCTACAAATAAATATTAAATAAATAATTTGTTAAATACATGATGCTCAAAACTTTTGTACAATATTTTTTTTTTAAATAATAAATAAATTTGTTGAATTGTATTCACATTGATATTATATTTCTTTTCCCTATATTTAGAATCTATATTTTACAAAAATGAAATGTATATTTGTATATCGATTTAGTTTCCACACACCATGCATGCGACTATATTATAACAGAAAATTTGCATATCTATTTTTATCATATAAAATATTATAATTCCACATAAATAATTTTAGTTAATTATTATTAAAATATTAATTTTATAAGTAAACAGAAAATCATTCTGATTGGAATTAATTTTTCCTCCTTATTAAAACAGTTCAAAGGAACTTTGCATTGATTCCAAAACACTATGTCATAATATTATTTATGATGTAATATTCATGGATAGATAATCTAAATGAATTCTATTTAAATACTTATTGAACAATAGAATGATAATGATTATACTGACAATTAAAATGCAAAGCTTATGCTGTACATATATCCAGTAATAAGCTATTGAAAAATGAAAACTGCAGGACTTTCAACATAAGCATGCAGTTTTGTACGAATTTAAATTGAGGATTGAATTTTCACGACTTATATAAATAAACAGACGTGGAATATTTTTTAAACTTTTCAAAGTTTTCAGATTCATTTATATTTTATCAGTCAGAATGATTTTATTCTGTCGCTAGGTGTTTCAAATAATGAAATAAAATGATTTAAATAAATTTAAATATCTTTATTAGACATAACCTTTTCCTTTGCACTCTTCTCAATCGATTGGAGATGTGCTATGTCAAAAAAAAAAAAATAATTAGAGGAATTTTTTTTTACATGATAGCCCTTGAGAACTGTTTTTAAGGACAATAAACAATTTTTCTTACTGAAACAAATTTTTGAGCAATAAGAAAGTAACATCCTGTTTCATTTATTAAGTATTTTCTTTATTTTTACCATCTTGATTTCCATATTATTATTGAAGAAGTCGTTGATTCTTTTTTCAGTAATTAATTCGTAGAGTAAAAAATATCCTTATTTTAAAAATCCAACAAAAACAATGCTTTAATTAAGCAAATAACTTTCTTAGATTAATTAGCTGGAATGTATAACACCAGAAAAGTTTGCTGTTTTATCATTCAACAAATACCAGACTGTCATATTGTCGTCTGTTCATCAATAAAAAGAAGCCCCTGCGTCATCAATTGAGTTGCATAACTCTTAGCTCATTAGAACTTGACTCACGTCAGGAAAGAAAGTTTCAAATGGAGCTCCCCAGTATAAAAACGAGTTGAATATGAACAATGTCATTGTAGTCTCAGTTTTGCACGAGCAAAAACAATTAACCCAGCACCATGATACTCAACGTTAACGTACGAATCTTATTTTTCTTGATCTATTCAATCAACTTGATTAATAAAATAATTAATAATGTAATTTATTGATTTTCAGATGTCACTTGTCATGTTCATGGCAATGATCGGTGTAAGCTTAGCAGGTATCATCCCTGCAGCACCAGTAGCATTAGCTCCAGCAGCACCAGCTCCATTGGTAGCATCAGCTCCAGTAGTTGCACCAGCTGCAATTGGATACACTAAAGCGGTTCCATACAATATTCCACCTTTCGCATCAAGAGTTGATTATAATGCTAGAGCTTTAGCTGCTCCTTACATCGCTGCACCAGCACCAATTGTTGCAGCTCCAGCTCCAGCCCCAATCGTTGCTGCTCCTGGAGTTGTTAGTTCTCCATACTTAGCTGCTCCATTTGGACCTTTTGCTCCTGCTGCTTACACTGCAGTTGTTGCATAAGAACTTGTTAAAACAATTTGTTATCTCCTTGCCTTGATTCCATGTTGAGTTTTGTTAATGATAAATAATTAGCTTCTCTTTGTACAAAATTTTTTAATAAATGAATTTTATGCTTAACTTCTTCTAATCTGATTCATCAATCTTCCATACCGATGATTATTATCTGTTTTTGATGAATTTTTTTTAGAAAGTACATTAAAAAGTTTATTGAAGAGCATAATAATGTGTTATGGATATGCATGATATTGGCTCTATAAAAAATATATCCCTTCACTCATCAATAAATTTAAATTATTATTTTTTCTTTATCCATTGTGATACGTGATTGAAATATATCGGTACATTTTTCTTGTAGACTCTGACAACCAATGAACTTTGAAGTTTAATAACCTTATCTACACTGTCAGAATGTTTTTACATGATTATAAGGGTGATGGATATAAGTGGCCAAGTACTCCGATCACTTGCAATTTTTGAGACGAACTAGTTTTGCCTTCTCTTTGACGAGAAGTCTCTTGAACGTCATTGTAAAACCTTGAATTACATCCTGCTTGCAACAGCCAGATTGTAGAGATACAAAATAAATTTCTTTTTTTGTTCAAATGAATTTCTCTTGAAAAATTCAATCTTTTCCACTGTTTATGAAAATGCATAGTCTAACAGTTTAAGACAATTGAACTGTTATATAGATTTGATTATTTATTGGTTAAAAATAATGAACATTGTTAGAACATTATGTAAAAAAAATCTTTGAACTGATTTCAATATGAAAAAAAAAGGAAATTCTCTCATAAAAATTATTATCATTAATCTTTTTTCTCACAAAAATATGAATCTGTTGCTCACCAGAACATGTTGAATTGTTTTGCTATATTTTAAAAATGAAACCCTATTTCTGCAATTCACATCCAGTGAATATTTATTTTTCTTCTCTTATTTCACTAAATATTAGTGTAAATTTTAAAAAGCTTTAAAATATTGCATTTCTTCTGATTCTTTTTCTTTCAATTCTTAAATAGATCTCCAATACTTCCTATTGATATAAAAGTAAAACCGAGAGGCTTCAGCTGCTCGAATATTGAAAGTCATCAGTAGCAGCAATAATAATTATATTAACCACAACGATCATAATAATTATTATTATCGTAATTCGAGGTTAAGGTATTGTTACTGATGATTATAATGATGATGATGCAATTGTTATTATCATGTCAAGCGGTGCAATAAATATTTTACTAAAGCTAAAAATATTAGTCAATTTTTTTGCATTGTTCTATAATTATTATCATCTAGCACAAGTGAGAATTGATTACACGAGCAATGTCAACATATCGATTAATATGGCTCAATATCATTCAATAGTCTACATAACAGTAATGCACTGTGCATATAAATTAGATTTATATCACCCACGTTGCAATAGAGACTATAATAAAATTTGAGAAATAAACTTTATTCTTTTAATTTATTCGTAGAGTCTTCTCTATTTGCATGAAAATGACTGTTGATACATAAAAAAATTGATTCAGTTATTAAGCTGAAAGTTCAGAACACTTTATCATCTGGTGTAGTTAACATGATAATGAAGCATCTCCATAGAATCTGATTAAATCAATTCATCACATTTGAAATAATTAATACTGAGTCACTGATGTCATTAAAAAAGTTCATTAACATGTTGTAATTTTATTGAAGATGAACTTCATGTTCTAGGTTATGTCATTTCCAAGTTCCAAGTAATTTTTGATCAGAGCGATTAATCGACTCTATTTAAAATGTCCTAACAGTGAAATTTCAATTTTATTAGCAACAATAAATTTTATTCATGGTCCGGATATATACGTGTATGGCATGAAATTGATTCCGTTGACGAAATAATAAAAAACTCAAGCTATTGCCCATCTACTTTCTCACCTTTCACACCACTCTCAAGAATTCGCATGGGATTGCAAACAAACTAATGTAATGAGAATTGAATTTTGATGCGAGGGTAAGACCTTGAAGAGTTAATTGCGTGTGACTGAGGAGTGGACAGCAGAAGAATAAGTTAATGTTCATATCACGTGCAAGTTTCGATTTTCTTTAAAATAAAATAAAAAACAAGTTATTGTATGAGCCACTTTGTTGTGAAGGTATCTCTCGAAACTCCCCCAGACCGTCTTGGAGGATCCAATTGGGTGTGGCCTTTGATCGACCAAAGGCCATCTAGTATGTAATGCGAAAGCATGGAAAGAATGATCTGCAAGGGGGAATCCCTCTATGGAGGGGATGTTTCTTTGTTAGTGGTGTAAACCAACAGAGTATATAATGCGCTGCTAAACTTCTCCATGGCATCGCAGTTTCCTCAGCGAACCCTATAAACAATCACTCCAAGCAAAATGATGACCAAGTGCATTGTAAGTTGATAACATTTATCTATTTATTTCTAGTTAAATATCAAAAACAATTCTAGATCAAATCCTTGTATTTCTATATATAAAATTATTCTGTTATTTGATGCTCCTAACATCAACTTTGATGCTAAAATAAATTAACTAAGAATATTTTTAGTAGAAGCTATTGCAAAATAATGAGTAAAAAGAATAAATAATGAAATAAATTTTAAAAATAGTGTATAGATCATTTAATTGATGCAATGATTTTTTTGATTGACTCGTAAAATGTATTCATCATAGCTCTGTCACTTTCAAGACAAATTTCACCATTAAAAAAAATTATTTCAACTTTTATATTAAAATTATAAATCAAAATCACTCAATGATTGATTCATTTACAGCTAAATCTTTCGAATTAACATTACATCATTCATTTCAATATCACGGTTTTCAATCTTGATATTAATATCCTTCAGATATTAAATATCAGATATAAAAAATTGTCTTTGTTTAAAAAAATCTCCTTTCTCAATATCAAAAATAAAAAACTGATTCCTTATAGCTTTGGACAATTGGAGCAATTTTTATTTCAATATAATTGCAATGATAATATTTAATTCAAGTTACTGATTATCGTATAATAAAAAAAAATGTTTCTTGATTGAATTTCAGATCTTCTTCTTCGCTCTTGTAGCTATCTGCTCAGCAGGATTAGTTCCAGCTGCAGTACCAGCAGCGTTAACAGTGGGAACATACGCAAGTAGTTACAATGCACATGCAGTGAACCATGCATACGCTGCACCATACGTAGCAGCACCAGCTGTTGCAGCTGCACCACTAGCCTACTCTGCTTATCCATACTCTTACTCAGCTATCCCAGCTACATATGCTGCAGCTCCAATCTTCGCCGCTCGTCGTTAAATTCTGTCCACCGTTTAACATCAGTCGTCAACAAATGAAGCTATTTTTAAAATCAACATCCATGTCAAAATTATTTTTCACCTGGTCCAGTCATCTTTGAGATTATTCTTCTGAAGATAATGCGAAGATTGAAGGATCACAGGTGTACCGTCAGGTGGTTTAATGATTTCTGTTCATGATCCATCGATCAATTTTAGTACTGATCTTGACTGAGCGATGGTGCTGCTTGCACTTGATCTCTTGGAAACCTTTCACTTATCATCAATGAGAAGAATAATAACAACCTCATCCAACTGGTTTTTGTAAAAATTTATATATTTGCTGTTCTAAAATAAATTAAATTTTATCCAATTATACATATTGTGATTGATAATTTCTATTCCTTTTCCTGAGAGCATGTTCAATACACAGCAAGTGGAAACTAATAATTTCTAGAATATTTGTTAGAAAAATGCACAGAAATTCTTGATGAATGAACAATCAAAATGTTTTGAAAAGGATATATATAAAAATTGATTTCATTTTTTTTTTATTTGTAGGGTAGTATTATTTAATTTTATTACGCAAATATTTATATAAAATATTCATTCTTGTAAAATAAAAGTATACATGTTTAGTATTTTATCTTACACAACAGAAATTATTGCATCGTGAATGGTGCAAAAAATCAAGTACTCATGTCACACTAGAGTGTGCTCACATTACGAATGACAAGTGAGTTGTCTATTCTGAATGAAATAATGTTTCCAACCAGCTTTTGCATAACAAATAAAAAGATAGCATTTTATAACGTAGTTCTAGAAATGGAAGAGATAAAAAAAAATGGTATGAATTTCTTTTTTCAGGCTATTTTTGATTAATTAATCAAAATGTCTTTAGAAAAATTTTTTAATCATTCCTTCTGATATTACATCAATTTATCCTACTCTTATACTTGACAAGTTATATTATTCCTACCATTTTTTTCTTTACTCATAATTTTCTATTTTATCCTCATTATTATAGACAAGGAATATTTTTTATTCGCCTACACAGGAAGAATTGAAAATTTTCAAATTTATTACTCATTTTGAGTATTTTATTTGCACAACACAAAAAAATACTTGTCTTTGAGTTTTAATGGCTCCTGCAACAGCTAGAGACCCTATCAAACCCCCCAAAAACCCATACATACCACCCCAAAGACCCGTTGCACCTGATCCAATGCCTCCACCTAGAACACCAGCTCCAGCAGATGAAGTTATAAAACCACTAATAACTCCAAAAGAACATGATACAAGCACGAAAACTGATAGCACACTGGCAATGAATATTCTTAAAACGACATTAATAACTGTTCCTATGATGACAATTGATGTAATTGTATTTGTATCAGATCACATATCCACAGCATCTAAAGTATTGATTGTTATATTAACCATAATAAGTTTATTGTCTTATTTTATCATAAAATTCTATGGCTAAAAGAAAATTTGATTATTGAATTATTATGAATGATGGGAAACTTGACATTCAATTGAAGATATAATTTTTGATGAATTGATATCTAAGGTCAAAGACCAGCTGGTAATATTGGATAATTATGGAAACCCTTAGATTTTTTTTGGAGAGAAAATAATGTACAGAAAAAAGATAAATATTGGGAAAAAATTCCGGCAATTTTTTTTTAAACAAAAATAAATTAATTCAATTTGGAAAATAAAATTGATCTTCAAAGGTCTGGAGATCCAGGTTGTTATCAGAAATAATAAAAAAAAAAATAATTTGCAATGAATCAAACTGTCATGTTTTAATTATAACAATTAATCAATGAGACAATGTTGGCTGTATGTTCAACATTCATGGTAGATATGTTTATTTGAAATTTTTTAAATCAATCACAATACAATAATGTCACTTCAGGCTGATGGTTTGATGCATTCAGTCAATCCATTGGCTGTCATGTACAACCAGATGGAAAGGAGAGTATTAAATGCAATATAGGCAGTTGATCCCCAGAATGCATAGACCATGAGATTTTCTTTCTTTACCTTACTGTCTGCATCATCTTTTAAGATTAAATGAAGATACACATATATACCTCCACATGCAACGGCAAATATCAGCGTTAAAGCTAAGCTTAACATAGCACTGATTTGTAAAGAACCTGACATGCTGTCACATTCTGGTGTAATTGTTACGTTTCGTAAAGCTGATCGAATTTTGTTTCCTACTGCGCTCATTTCTTGTTGGTTTTTATCTAATCAATTCAAGTAAATTTAACAGATTCAATTAAATAGCTTGCTACTAAATATAAGCAAATTTTTTTTTTTGCAACAAAAATACTTTTCTGGAATATTCTTATTGATCTATTTTTCTTCTATAGTAAGCTGAAAAAATGAAAAACAATTTCATAATCAAGATGCACTTGATTACTTTCTAAAACCTAAATCTTTCATTTCTCTTATTTTTTAATTAAAAATATTTCTATTAGTAAGGAGATCAGTTTCATGAAAAGAGTCTTTGATATCATTATTTAAAAGTATTCAAAATTGTGTAGACACATTGAACAATTAATCAATTAAAATGATGGAAAATATTCGTGTAAAAAAGTCTCTAACAAATAATATACAAATATCAACACCTAAGTCCCTTGATGATGTCGACAATAAAATCCCTCCTAGTTCTGGTAGCTCTGATTTGAGTACTTTTCTGACCATTGAAAATTGCTTCAATATGGGTACTGTTATTCTTCCTCTAGCTATTGTAGATGTGATTGTACTTGCAGTGTCTGAGGTAACTACTTTTATCTATGTACTAATCACTGTTCTGCTTATTGTTAGTGCAGTATTTTATGTTCTCCAAAAGAAAGACTCCAACTTTAATCCTTACCTCTGGATAAAAGCACGATTATTCTCAGGTTGAAACTGATCGTATTGATGATATTAAAAAAATTTTTAAATCTTTTTGAAAATATATTTATGCTGGAAACTATACAAGCAATGTCTTCAAGTCAATATGTCTTTTTCAACAAAAAAATCTACATTTTTACTTATATTTAGATACAATTAAAATAACTGTGATTGATATAATTAAATAAATATAATATATCTTTAAAAATGTCTCTGGTTGCTGCTGGAAAAAAAATTGCTAATGCTGTAAGAGATGTTAAAATTACGCCAAAATGTGAAAACATGGCAAAATCATTACATTTTGGTAGCTACACATTTCTAATTACAACAGTATTGTGTATTATTGCTCATATTGTTATGCATTGTTATCTTTATGGTGTCAGAAATAATACTCCTGAATCAAAAGAACATGAACAAAATGTTTTATACTTTTGGAGTGTTGCAGCTATTGCTTTTGGTGTGTGTAATATTGTGCATGCAATATGGTTTTGGAAATCAACTTCAGAGTTGAATAAATGCATTATACCATCATTACTTGATATATACTATGATGATGAATGAAGTTGAATAAATAACACAAACAATTGGTCATAATTATTTTGATTTGAATGCAAGTACAGGATTGTTGAATTATTAGTCTGAAAATTGATCATATATAATCAAGTTTTGTAAAATTTTTTTGTTGATAAATAATTGTAATATTAGAACCAGAAACTTTTGTCTATTTCTTTCTTTGGATCTCTTGATAGAAAACATTTTCATTGAAGAGATTGATTCAATAATAAGATTGTGATAATTGAGCTAGATATTGATAAGGAATAATTTATTTGAATAAGTTAACTGATAAAATGATGGAATTAGAAAAATATAATAAAAAACAGGCCTTAAAATGTAAATTTCATGTTGTAAAAGCATCGAGCATAATGAATCAAGCAATGAAAGTTCATCGCATGAAACGATTACTAGAAGATAGAGCTAGAGAACAAGCTAAAAAAGCTGCTGAAAATAAAACTCAAGATGAATAAATTGATAGTGATTAAGAATTATCAATTACATACAAAAAATGAATCTTTTCAAATGAACAAACTTGATAGAAATATTTTTTAGCAAAGACTCTAGACTTGTTACTAATGAAAATATACATTTCTTCAAAAAAGGAAGAAAATGTTGAAGTTAATTGAAATTTCTAGCAGAATTTCCAATCTACTAAAGAGGCAGAGAAAAGTATTCAGAAGAAGTGAATACTTCTGAAATAAAAATAAATAAATTTTGTTTTATATTTAGACCCGACCTTGTTTTGTTGAGTTCATCGTATTTAATTTAGATTCATTAGATCATTCAGACATGGAAGCAATCAGAAACAAACTCCGTGCAGTTGGACGAAACGTAACAATTACACCAGAATGTGACAGCATGTCAGGTTCTTTACAAATCAGTGCTATGTTAAGCTTAGCTTTAACGCTGATATTTGCTGTTGCATGTGGAGGTATATATGTGTATCTTCATTTAATCTTAAAAGATGATGCAGATAGTAAGGCAAAGAAAGAAAATCTCATGGTCTATGCATTCTGGGGATCAACTGCCTATATTGCATTTAATACTCTCCTTTCCATCTGGTTGTACATGACAGCAAATGGATTGACTGAATGCATCAAACCATCTGAATAAAAATTTGTCAAGATGAATTAGAAAAATATCAACTGATTATACAAACTATGGTTGAAATATACATCAACATTTCATGATTGACTAATTTTATCAAGCACTTTCATTGATACGAATACCATGATTCATTAGAACAATTTTAAGCTTTATTTTTTCATATTGGAATTCATGGAATAAAAATACTTTGAATCCATGTGATTATATTTTCAAAAAAATCATTATATCTGAGTATAATTAGACTCATGAAATTATTGGAAACATTGAATGAATAATATAATTATATCAAAGTTATGGAACCATTATCACGACAGTTAAGTAATCTTAGCGAAGAAAGAAATGTAAAGATAACTCCACAATGTGATCAAGCAATTTCTTCTGTACGAAATAGCATCATTTTATATGTTGTTGTTGCTGTGTTGATAGGACTAGGGACAATTTATGTGCTCATAGAAAAATTCATTAATAATCCAGCTCGTGCTAAGCTTGTGAAAATCATAGAAATGATTTTAAATTATGCATTATTAATTGCTATAGCACTCCATTTCATCAATTCAATAGTATTAATAGTAAAATTCTTTGCTTTGAAAAAATGCCTAGAATAAATATTTCAATGTAATATTTTAATCAATAACAATTGCTTTAATCTTGGACTATTAGACCAGACATTTTCCTTTTTGTCTTCATTGAATAAAAATCCAAGACATTTGCAAAAATGTCTACATACCAATTCTCTATTAAATCATCATGATGTTTTAAAATGAAACATTTTCTTGCTACTGATTTATTCCTGAACTCACTATAGATCTGTTCACTTGTGGTTCCATAATATGAAAAGAAAACCTACATTCGCAAAAGTTGTAGAGCCATCATCATCACGTGAGCAAAAAATAATTCCACATGGATTTCGTGAGTTTACTAAAACACCTATGTTACCTGGAAAACTATTGAATCAAATAAAAACTGAAGTGTCTAGATGTACTGATCAGATGGATAAAAATATGGAGCAGCCAGTTACTTCTAAACATGTTGAGAATGATCAATTGAGTGCGAGTATCATAAAAATTGGAGATCTTTGTCCTACACCAACTGAGTATAATGGATATGAAATTAGAGAATATAAAATAATTAATTTTGATCGTTCTGTTCTTGATGATTAACATAGATGATCTATTATCTATCTAATTAGCAGTCTATTCTTAAATAACTTCACATGTCATTTCATTTTTTAAATTAATAATAAAATATTTCACTGCTTAAGTCATTTTTTAAATTGGGAAAATAATCATCTATTTTTTTTTTATTATTCAAGTTAGAAAAAAAAATATTAACTGTTGAGTTTGTTTTGTTTTTTCGACCTATTATTCATTTTAAAAATTCGTATAGTTCCCCTGGTGATAGAGAAAGAAACAATTGCAAGTTGGTTGTAAATTGATAGTTACATCTTGAGCGTGCAATTTCATCAGCCAATAGTTGGAATAAAATTGCTTTTACTGACCTCCAAGACTTGGAATAAATTTGTGATCACATCTCCATCTCACAAAAAAAGAGAATACTTGGATAGAATTCAAAAAAAAAATGCGTGAAATTGCTCACCTTCAAGCTGGCCAATGTGGAAACCAGATTGGTGCAAAAGTAATTACTATTAATTTTTTCATTAAACAAATTATTTACAAATAGTTAATAATAAAAAATTATAATTGATATTATTAGTTTTAAAAAAATGTTAAATAAATTTCAAGTACAATCAGCAAACTAAAATAAACTCCATAAATTCTTTTTTAGTTCTGGGAAGTAATATCAGATGAACATGGCATTGATCCCACGGGTACGTATCATGGAGACTCGGATCTTCAATTAGAGCGAATCAATGTCTACTATAATGAAGCAACCGGTGGGAAATATGTCCCTCGAGCAATCCTAGTGGACTTAGAGCCAGGAACGATGGACGCAGTACGTTCAGGACCTTTTGGACAAATATTTCGACCGGACAATTTTGTGTTTGGTCAAAGTGGAGCTGGAAACAACTGGGCCAAAGGTCATTATACTGAGGGCGCTGAACTTGTTGACTCTGTTCTTGACGTAGTTCGTAAAGAAGCCGAGAGCTGTGATTGCCTCCAGGGTTTCCAATTGACTCACTCTCTCGGTGGTGGAACTGGAGCTGGAATGGGTACTCTTCTTATCTCAAAAATACGTGAAGAGTATCCTGATCGTATTATGATGACTTTCAGTGTTGTTCCTTCTCCAAAGGTAATTTTTCAATAATAATTCTATCGAAATCTTTGTTTTATTTAATAAAAAAAAAAATCTAAAAGAAGTCTAAAATAATTTTTTCTTTGCATTTTCAATATTTGTAATTAATGATGATTTTCTTTAGGTTTCAGATACAGTAGTGGAGCCTTATAATTGCACTCTATCAGTCCACCAATTAGTAGAGAATACAGATGAGTCTTATTGTATTGATAATGAAGCTCTTTATGACATTTGCTTCAGAACATTAAAGCTAACAACTCCGACTTATGGAGATCTAAATCACTTAGTTAGTGCAACTCTCAGTGGCGTCACGACCTGTCTAAGATTTCCTGGACAATTGAATGCAGACTTACGGAAACTAGCCGTAAATATGGTACCATTTCCTCGTCTACATTTCTTCATTCCTGGCTTTGCACCTTTAACATCCAGAGGTTCACAGCAATATCGTGCTCTCACTGTACCTGAGCTCACTCAACAGATGTTTGATGCAAAGAATATGATGGCTGCATGTGATCCGAGGCATGGGAAATATCTTACTGTTGCAGCAGTCTTTCGAGGACGTATGTCCATGAAAGAAGTTGATGAACAAATGCTTAATATTCAAAATAAAAATAGTACATACTTTGTTGAGTGGATTCCAAATAATGTTAAAACAGCAGTATGTGATATTCCACCAAGAGGTCTCAAGATGTCAGCAACATTCATTGGAAATTCAACAGCAATTCAAGAACTCTTTAGACGAGTTTCAGAACAATTTACTGCTATGTTTCGACGTAAAGCTTTCCTTCATTGGTACACTGGTGAAGGAATGGAAGAAATGGAATTTACAGAAGCTGAAAGTAATATGCATGATTTGGTTTCTGAGTATCAACAATATCAACTTGCTGCTGCTGATGAAGAGGGTGAATTTGATGAAGATGAAGAAGCTGAAGGAGATGTTTAAATATTACCAATTTATTCATATATTCTAATGCTGATAATAATTAATTTAAATTTTGTTGTAACTTATTACTATATTTTACATTACTTCTCTTTAATGAATAAATTAAAATTAAATAATGTAATAGTTTTAAATGTTACGGTAGCTTTATTAAGTTCAATAAACAGACCACTTTAAAATATTATTGCCACTCAATTTCATCAGACTCTTTGTTCAAAAGAAAATTCAGTTTTTATATTCCATTTTAGTAATTATTCACAAAGATTATTAAAAAAAAAAAAATAATCATTCTATTATTTAATTGAATTATTATATTAAATAAATAATTCAATATTCTTGAATACATATTCTATTTATTTCTATTAACCTTGCATAACTCTATCACCACAAGTTGATTATAAATGTCAATATTATTACCTTTTTTTCCTATCATAATTCAACTACTTTATCCGATTAACTAATTACAGAGTTCAGTTGGCTGAGTAATATAAAGATTCATTTGTGATTAAACTAAACTTAATATTAGATATTAATCAACAATATCCTCATTTGTCTACTCACTTATTCTTTTCTTTTCTGAATCATTATAATTATTTTATCATAGATAATAACATCACGAACCTCATTCTCACAGATAAAAATGGTAAATACTATTCAAAGAATCTTGCCATTCTTATTGTAGGTATTATTTAATATTCAAATGTGATGGTTTACATTTCTTCTGTAAATTTACATAAAACAATAATAATGTTTTAATAAAGTTAAGATTTAGCTAATTAATATTCCACTTTGATTTTCCTTTTTCTCTTGATTGATTTATCATTTACAGTAAGATATTTATTTACATGATTAAACAATGAGTAAATAGATGTAATGAAATTTTATTAGTAAAAAATAGACAATTTGTAGATAACAAATAGCACTGGTATTTTCTAGAACTTGAATGATAATAAAAAATGAATATCAACACTATAACAATTCGTTCACACTTAATGATCTCATTGCAATAATTATATCCTTTATTGACTAAACATCCGTAGCAAAAAGTTAATGACAAGAAATTTATATTACGTACAAAAAAAAATGAGTCAAGTACTAGTGCAAAAAAGGCGTGTCAAGTATTAATATGCCAGCTCATATGGACACTATTATTGTGGCAAGTGAATTTTTTGCTACAGAGTTGTTTAATAAATAATATTCTATGATTAGGCCCATGATCTAGATTCTTCCTTTTTGCAAAATTGAGTAAGTTTTCACGACCTCGCATCATTGGTACGGTTGATTGCCCATGGTCTCCTCCGTGGGTGTGTCTCTTCAACTGGTCTTCATGCTTGACAGCACCAGGTTCTCAAGGCACAGCAAAAATACGTGTACGATAATTACAGGCATGCAGGAGATCATGTCTTTTGTTTCAAGGTACCGTGAACACTTCTTAAAGTAGTAACTAATGAACATTGTATTTCTCACGACAAATGTGCCAACAGAACTAACCGATTTCTTCTGATAATGACTTTAGCCTTCATGACATTACCTTTGAATCTCCCCCAGTTTAATGGGTACTAGATTATCAAGTATCAATCCTTGGTGATTTCTTGATCAAACAATGACAATCTGCTATGATATTGATGATGATGGTAAACGTGACAAATGTTATAAACATTCTAGTTGCTTTGTCAGATGTTGATGTTGTCCTAGACACGCTCGCATGCTTCATGAGAGAGAGACTTGGAGGACCGCGAATTCTTGCAGAATGGGGGAAATTTTTTTCTAGCCTTCGTGAGTTACCACTCTCTTAAATGTGCTTAGAATAGGGTATATAAGCACTTCTAAGGATTAGTCTCGTCAGTCTACGATACCTCTAAGTTATCATCGACAACTTTAGCAAAATGTTCAAATTGGTATGTATACCTCTTGAAACAATGAAGAACTTGAAGAAGTGAAATTGTTCTTAGTCAATATAATTATTTTGATAATAATTATAAAACATCATATGATAACATTTTCATTTCAATGATGATCATGTTATTTTTTGATGTTCTACTCATGTTGCAAAATTGCAACAAGCAATCATATTTATTATTGAAATTATTTTTATTAAGTTAAGTGCAATAAAGCATGTGGTAATAATAAAATTCTATGCTTGGTGTAAATTTCAAAACTACCAAGCGGATATGTATAACTCAAAATTATCATTAAATTTATTGCAGTTGGTTCTCTGTGCCTTAGTGGCCTATGCCTCTGCTGGAGCCATCGCACCTTATGCTTACTCTCATGCAGTTGCTCCTGCTGTGCATTATGCTCCCACTGTGAGTTACGTACCCTCTGTATATCATGCCCCACTCGCCACCAGTTATGCCAATACTTACAAGGTATTTATTTTAACATAATCTTAAATGTTACATTAATCTATCAAGATAATTTTTTTCTCCAATTTTTACAATAAATTACAAACTGTTGCTTTTAAGTAAATACTCAAGCCTTATTCTGATCAACTAAAGAATATTCCATTTGATCTTTAGTTTATTTTATAACATTGTTCATCATGAAATATTTAACGACAAAGGTTGTTAATGAAATTTGAATTCCAGGTTGCTCTTACTGCCCCTCATGTGACTAAGTTGGTCACTCCACCAGTAACCAAAACCATTTACTCTGCTCCATATGCTGCCTATTCACCATACTACTCATATGGCCATGGATATGGTGGTCTCTATGGATCCTCATATGGACTTGGATATGGACATGGATACGGATATGGTCTTGGATATGGTCATGGATATGGCCATGGATATGGATACTATCATTGAAAAAATTCACCATCAAGATATTTCAAATATTTCTTAAGGACGGATGTAAATACAAACAATTGGATTTTTTCCTTTTGATAAATAAAACAATTTTGGATTATTTTATCTGAAAAAAAAGGTTCTTTATTGAATAAAAATTTTTTCTATCATATTTGACTTTTATTGGAGTTTAACAGAATAAAATAAGTGATTAGTGACAGCTTGGTGGCAAAAGATCGTTTACGAAAGATTAGAATCGTTAGAGATGTGGTAATTGAATGTATCAATAACTCTATGAGGGGCTTTTGTTATTTATCTTTCAAATGTTGGCTTTGTGTTTGATACTTGAGCAAGCGATTGGTACAAAGGTAGTTGCCGTGGCAATGAATAAATGTCTATGTATGGTAAACGATTCTTTAGAGAGTACAACTGCCGATCGAGATACTTTGTCGAAAGTGAAAAAGACACAGTTGCGTATAGAAAGACTGATGAGATCGAGAAGTACATAAATGACGTGGAGTGGATCAAGGCTGAGGCGAGGCTCCTTCTCATATTTATCTTGTAAATAAATCTTTTTCATCGACATCTTGATTCTCTATCACTGCATCTTGATATTCTTTTTCATTTATCCTTCGTAGCTTGCAGATTTTTTATGATATCATAAACAATATTTATGTATGAATATTTTTTTTATCAATTGAGTACAACTTTTCTTTCTTGATCATTTTTGTTTTTTTTTATTCTTTACTTTTTGTGAACATTGAAATTACGAGATCACCTTGTTGTCAAAAGAGGATTTAATATGTGGACCAGTTTATGCACCAAAAATATATAAGAAAAAATTCATTTAAGAATTGCACAATTTGGTAGGAACGAAAGTAGAACAGCAGTAGTAGGATTGTTATCATTTTCAAGTTTGAATAAATTAATGTTATGACTTGTTTAGTTCATTCTCTAGTTTATTAATCATTATTTATGTCCATAATTTAGTTATGTTGAATTAAAACTAAAAATAATTTACATTAATGCTCACTGAGTATTTTAATTTGTAAAAATAATTTTAATAGTCTAGATTAACGAAGAAAAACAAACAATTCTAGATTATATTGCTAAATTTATTACTGATATTGAACAACAATAAATTTATTTACGATCACCTAACAGATTTAAAACACTAATTCATGAATTTCAATGTTGTAAATTATTAGCAGATAACGAAACCGGTTTACATGCTAATTTTCTGCAAGTACTATAATTTATTTGCTGTAAAATAAAGTTGATTCTTTGTTCAATTTTATTTTCTATATATTTTATTAAATTTCATACTATCATGTAAATATTGAAAGAAAAATTTCAAGTGTAAAAGATGATTATACTTTAATAATTATAATTTAGTTAAATTCTCTATTGATTTAAATAACATTTGAATAAATTTGAAATATAAATAGTAATAAAATCAGTAATTAATTTGTCTACTTATTTAAAGTATTAATTTATGAATGCAAATAGAAAGTTAGTTATTTATTAATTAACATAATTCATGAATTGAATGATGTATTTTATTTGTCAATAGAGAACAAAATATTATAATCGAACAAATTAAAAATGCAATAATAAAGCATGAACATTATAATCATGAGGAGATTAAGTCTCCGATTAGAGGGCCCTCGAGCGTTGAATTATACTGAAGGAGACGGGCCAGAAATATCTTTCTCCAGGTCCAAGGTCGTGCAATAGGTGTTGTGTATGTCGAGGGTCGTTGGGCTAATTTTTTTTGTTCTTTTCAAAGTCGAGAGTAAAACTGACACACATATTAATGTCGAAGGTACAAGTTACGAGAGATCCACGCGTGGTCTTTGGTATAAAAAGCGTCTGCGTTACCGAAAGAAGCATCAAACAGTCGACAGCCAAGTCGAAGATAAGTTTGCCTTTCGTGTGAGCCAAACAAAGTTTTATCTTAACAAAATGTTCAAGTTTGTAGTGTTGACCGCCTTGGTTGCCTGCGTAGCAGCCGCACCAGGAAACTTAGTCATTCCAGCAACACCTGTTGTTGCTGCTCCAGTGGTTGCCGCACCTGCAGTTGCTGTGCACCATGTTCCAGTTGCTACTAGCCAACAACATCTCTACAAAGCACCAGTTGTCAAAGCTGCACCATTACTTGTCAAGACTCCAGTTGTTGCTCCAGTAGTCCACGCTGCACCAGCTCTTGTTAAAGCTACTCCAGTAGTCCATGCTGCACCAGTTGTTGCTTCAGCTGCCATCGTCAAGACTGCTCCAGTTGTTGCTGCTCCAGTTGTAGCTGCTGCTCCAGCTGTTGCTGTCCACTCACCAGTCTCCTATGCCACCAGCTACTCCAACAACTACAAAACCCATGTTGTTGGTACACCACTCGCTGTCGTTCACTAAAATGTTTTGAATTTTATTTGTAATATATTTTTATGCATAATGATCCTCTGGATTTTTTAAACAATAAAATTGCAGTTTATCATATTTGTTCTGAATTGTTATTTGTCTTCTCTTTATATATAATCGAGTAAGTTGATGCTGAAAATTTTAATTATAAGTAAAATAAAAGTAAGTATTTTTTATGAATAATTTTCTCCAGACATATTATTTTAAAGTATTCAAAATTATATTAAACAACTTTATTATTCATTCTTATAGGAAATTTTTTAAATACAATATAATTATCGTACATTTCTTAATAGAAATGTTGTATAAATCAGAAAATAAAATTTTATATTGATTAAATTTTTTTTAAGTATAAAATTAATCAGTAATAATTAACGTATGCTTTAGATTGTAAAAATTCACTAAAGTATACTTAAAAAAATTTTTTTTTTTTAAATTAAAGAAAATAATGACAAGTTTTTATTTATTTAAATTTAAGTAAATTTTTATTTCCCAGAAATAAATATTTACTAGTCTTTTGTTCATGATGTTTGAATGGATAGCTTTGATGAAAAAGATTTTAAAGAACTTCTGCTTCTATATGAGAATTGCAGAATTAAAATTTTGATTATTTTTTAATTCAACTCCCACAAGAAATATACCTCTCGTTGATTCTAAAAATATTATATTGAATTAATAATCAAGATTTTAAGAACAATTTTTTTCACGATCAATTGAACATATTTTTCATAATATTGTGAATAAAACTATGTGAAATATCATCAAAAGAAATTATTTTTTTATGAAAATTAATATAAAAGAGATCAAGTCCAAAAGAAAATCAACAATTACTTGTTTAAAACACAATTATTGAATTATTAAATTCTTGTTAATTATTAATCAACATAAACATCAATTAATTTAACAACTCATTCAATCTCCAAGACAAAAGAACTAATATTATCAATGTTATAATTAAAAAATTATTTTCATAAAATAAATAAAAGCTTGTACTTAAACTAAAAGAGTTGGTGCAGTAGGATGTAGAATAACAAAGACAATAGTTATGCTTCAAATAAAAGATTTTATTTCATTTAGATCAAAACAGTGAATAATTTTGTATCATACAGAGTATTGAAGTTCTTAGTGAAGATAAACTGGTGAAGCATGAGCGTAAGTGTATGAAGCTGGGTGTACAGAGTAGGCAGCACTGTGAGCAACATGGACTGGAGCATGAGCAACCACTGGAGCAGCCTGGTAGGTGTAGGCTGGTTGAGCGATGTAAGCTGCACTGTTGTCAACTTTGTAGGTATTGGCGTAGCTGGTAGCAACTGGTACACTGTGTGCTACAGCAACAGCTGGTTGAGCGATGATTGGAGATGAGTGCAAGAGTCCTGGTGCTGGTGCAGCAACGGCACAGGCCACGAGGGCGAACAAAGTCACAAACTTGTACATGTTGATTGGTTTTGAATAGCTTTCGATAGTGTTAATCGAATTGTGATTTGACTGTAGAAAATCTAGACAATTTATACCAATATATCCCTTCTTTTTGTCCAACAAATTTTTCGTCCGGGGAGGATCGAGGGCAGAAAAAACGAGTTCTCTTTCTCTTTGATCATATTGTCTGACAATCTCTATATTAGTATTGCGTTGAAACTCTGGTAGATTGACATGGCCAAGGCTCTAAAAAATTTTGTTGACCTGCACAAACTTGATTGCGTGATCATTTGACTATGAGAGAAATGAATTCAAAAAACTTGTAGGAGTGATGGTAAATAAAAATATCAGATAAGACATGATTGCTTTGCATAACACATGTTAAATTCAATTGCATAAGAAATGCTACCAATTGTCTACTTCTAAATCAATCAATTTATTGATTTCAACTATCTATAGACCAATAGTTTGAGTAACATTATCAATTTAATTGTTATAATTTTACCCATCGTAATAATCATTTTCAACATTCAAGTTCATTTCAGTCCAAAAAAGAAGAATATAACAAAGTATAAATTTAGATCAGAACAAAAAAAAATTCATGACAAAATTATATAAAAATATATGTCTAGTCATTGTTATAAAGATCAAATAGATAATAATGATCTGAAAATGTAAAAGTAAGCGGCTCTTAATTAACTTGAAAAGGTCACTCTACTGTACGTAATTTCTTCTAAAAAAGAGATCTAGAAAAAAGTACAAAAACTTATGAATATTAATATAAAAACTAACTATTGTTTTATATTAAGTACAAAAGGGAAAAAATAACCAAGTAAATTAAATACATTAATTTTATTATTATTAATTATATTAATTTTTTAATCTTTTTTACTCCATCAAATATAAAATAAAATCCTACTTCATCATCATCAATAACAGAAATGTAAAAAAATTGTTTGCCATGAAAAATTGATCATCATTTTAATATCTCCAAATATTCTTCTTATAGTTATTTATTCAAACTTAATAAAAAATATTTACAATAACATCTATTAATAAAAACCACAATAAATTCTATTTTAAATTCAGTGACAGTTTTAGAGTAATGTTACCATAATTACAATATTACAAATGGACAAGAAATTGCAACACTAAAATAAACTGCAAGCTTATACGAGTAATTTCGTAAAACTAAAGCATTACGAATTTACATTGTCGACATAATAGGCTTAGTATCAACTTATTTGTAGATTACATATGCGTTTGTGTTACGAGTAACAATTGTATCACGTAACAAGAATACATCTGATATCTGTAATTAGAATAGAATACCCGGATGCTGGAAAATTGACCTTGATAACTAATTAGTCTTAAAATGATTACCCCAAGGTATCTAACATAATCAACAAGGGTTGAATAATAATCATTAATATATTGATAAAAATATGCTCTCATACTGCATTTGAAACCAGTAGACCAGTAGTTGGAAGTCTGACATACAACTGCTTCAACCACTTACTTTCTGACTCGATTCATCAGAAATTAATTTTCTCTATCTTACTTGCTTTAATAATACAAGTTGTCTCTTGGACTTCATTTAAATGTATCTCGATCAACTGTGTCTATATATTTTAAGTAAATACATTAGCTATGTGTCACATGAATTTAAATAACATAGGTGTGATAAGTTTATTACGTCATTAAATGATTATATTAGGAGATTTCATGAATTTTAACAAGGTGAGAAATTTAATACCAAAGGTATTTAAAGATTGTACATATTTATTTCTATATATGTTATTATTTTATCAGATATGTATAGAAATTAATTGACGTTATGAAAACAGGATATATTTATATCTATAGCATTTGATTAATTATAAATAAATTTGATATTTGAATAACAGCAATTAAAATTAAATTGATCATTAGTAAATTGTTGGTTTCAACATAAGGACTATTCATAATCATTTCAAGCTAATTTTGGATAGATTAACATATTGAAAAATATTATTTTGTGGTTGAAAATTGATGTGTTTGCTTTAAATCAAAATATTATACATTGCAGGTGATGTATTAGGTGAATTATTTGTGCTGGATATCTTAATTTTTATTAATATATTCTAATGTAATCAGGTATTTTGAAGTGAATGATAGATTGTGACAATAAAATTCTTCAATAAACTTAATTTATCTTTAATCAATAATTTAATTATTCAACTTAAAATTTCCTTGTATTAAGAAGAAGCTAAAAAAAAAGAAGTGTTTACATGTAATAACGGTCATAAGAATGATAATTTCATACTGGTTCATTTTCAGGACATTAACTTTATTAATATTAATTTTTATTTATTATCCGGATCAAATTCTGGAACAAATTATTTAGCAATTTCTTAATAACTCGATATCCTTCTTTGATATCGTATTTCTTTGTAGAAATTTTTTATCAAGGAAAGCGGGTTACTGAATTAAAAGAAAAAAAAAATGAAAGTTGCACAAAAAGTGTAACAATCTTTTGTGTCATCTATTTGTAGTCATTTTAAGCTACTGAGCAAATAACTATACATGTTGTTATTCGATAATATTGATTATCTTCTTAATCCTTCTTTAACTTCAAAAAATCTGGGCTCTCATCAAAAGGGTGTGGCTTACAAGAGATACTTCCTGTTTCACGTACGTTATAGGGAACAAGTTTTTCAACTATATCAGGGCTTGAGACTTTTATTTAGATCACAAGATAGAAATAAATTGGTAAACATAATTATAAATGCAGAGTAGCCATTTATGGTAAGACATATACCAGTTAATATAGCCTTGACAGTGCCCTCATGTTATGGCAACGTGAATGTAAAAATAAAATATGTTTCCAAGTCATTATAAAATTAATACAAATGAAAATAAACTAATGAAACATAATATTTCTTTTAAATCAGCAATTTTGAAATATGATTTATTCATATTATTGTGTATTAAAATACAGCAAAGGCTACTGGCAATATAGCAGACAACAAAAAATAGAAATCGAGGGTCTAGAGTCCTTGGTAGTGCTTGCAACGTTGAAATAAACGAAAGTAGAATTCTTGAAAGCAGGATGGTAAAAGCAACTGGGCTAGGAAGTATTTGGTGATGGGAGAGGTCATATCATTCACGTCTGGGGTTGGTTTGTGAATAAAAGCAGCAACCAAACGCTCTAGAAGTATCATTCGATCTTCAGTCTCGAAGTAAGAATAAACTAAACAATCAACATGTACAAGTTCGCCGTACTTCTCGCTCTCTTCGCCTGTGCCATGGCTGCACCTGAACCTCAACCAGGTTTCGTCGCATCATCTGTGCCAGTTGCAACCAGCTACGCCAACACTGTCAAAATCTCTTCCTCCTACAAGGCTCCAGTCGTAGCTGCACCAGTTGCATACGCCGCTGCACCAGTCGTCGCACACGCACCAGTTTATGCCCATGCACCGATCGTCGCATCTGCACCAGTCTATGCCCACCACGCTGTTGCTGCTGCACCACTTGTTGCTCACTCACACGTATTCGTCAAATAAATCCATTTACTGTGATGACAGATCATCTGGCTTACGTACATCTCCAACACCTACAACAATAATAAGACTTCTTTTTTATTCAATCAACGTTCTTTTTCTAATTTATGTTTGTTCAAATCCGTACTGAATAATAAACATCATTCATTCAATAGAAATTTTTGATTTTTGTTTGACTTATCCTTTTCTACCACTCTAATTTAATAAATTTTAAATGTCTTCAAAACCTATTTCTTTGCTTTAATTAAATAAATATAAACAATAAAAATAACTATCAATATTCATTGATTAGACAGGAATTATATCACATAATGATAGAGTGATATTTTAAAATTTATTTTTAATTATTTTTTTATTAATAAAAAATTTTTTCAAATTAATAGAAACAATTATATATAAAAAGAATTATTGAAAGTACTTGAATATTAATATTTTACATTTAAATAATCAATGATTGAGATTTAAAAAAAATATTTCATATTCATAACTCTAAATATAAATCTGTAAAATTGGAGTTACTTGTTTTTTTAATGACAATTATTACAATAATAATATTAATTGATAGTTAGGAAGATATCTATTAAATACTTTGCTTCTTCTATCTCTAAAAATAGACTCTCTAAAGATAGATTGATATTCTAAAAATAAATTTCATCATAAAAAAATGTCAAATCATTCTGATAGCAATCTCCTAAAATTCTAGTATAACAGATACATTAAAAAACAATGGTTCTAATTGTTGGAAAAATATTGTTTTTTTTTCACTGAAACATTTCATCCTAGTGTTTAATTATTATTTAATATTAATGTAACAACTTTTTTTTGATAATAATCATTTGAAACAAATTTTCCATCATGACCTATCCAAATGAACATATGATATTTCGATTGATATATTAACCAATACTTTCAGTGCACAGTGAGTTGATTGACAGACAATTGTTAATTAATACAATACCATGTTGCAGCAACAGTAAAAAAGAATCTTCGCCTTGTCTTTTTTACTGTGTTATTCAAAGCTAGTACAAAGTTCACTCTCATGAGAAAGTACATAAAAGTGAACGTTTCCCGTTGTTAGTATGATGTCTCATGGTTTGAGAAAACATACTTTAAATTATACAATAAAATATATAAAACTTGGCCAATTGTTGCATTGCATGAAGTAAAAAGAGAATGTGGATTCACATAATCGAGTAAGACTTTGAAGGTAGAAAATTCTTGTCACGTTTTTGAGCTAAACAGAAAGACAGTGAGACTTATTATATAGTTGTTAGTATACTTAACATTCAATCGATGTGATTAGCTAGTCGACATGGTGACCGACTTGAACGTAATAGAATACGTCGATCGCTAGAACATTATTACACTTGAATGAAACCAATTCCCATCAGCTGGAGGTGAAAGTACTTTGACTCCTACAATACACCGTAACCTTCGTAAGGCACTTTCAAGGTCGACCTTACATTATTATTTTTTTACAAATTTTTCTCGTAGAAATGTCAAAAGGTCTTAGGAAATAATATTTTCATCATACACTAAAACCAACTAAATCATAGACTAATCCATCAAAATTAATTGATAGTTGTATGTATGAAGAAACATATATGTACATTGGTGCTGATGTAAGAAATGAGTCAATTTTACAACAGCTGATTACAGTGACTAATAAATTTTCATCTTATTTATCTCCTAAGTGATGAAATTTTCGCAATAATATATTATTTATTTAATTTAATTACAGTATTTGTTCCTTCCTATTAATGAATAGGTATTATCCTGATGCATATTTTTTAAAATATTATTTAATGTGAAGATTGAATGAGTTAAAACTCATTTAAAAAAATATTGCAATAAAAATAATATTTGCAATTCATACTTGAAATTTTTTTTAAAAATATTCCATTTATTTGTTTGATTAAAAATCTATAAAAAAACTTTAGTCATTCATCTATCGAATTTTCTTGCCTACTCTCTGTGAGAAATTTTAAAAACTTTTCTACTTTGTAATGGTAATATCAAAGTGGAAAATTAGTTTTTTGTATATATTCAATTTAAAATACATTACTTCTCTGTAAAGATAAGGCTTAAGGACTTTGAAAAGTTTGACAAAATGTTTAGAGACAGATTATTTGACGTGAAATAATTTGAAAACTATATAAAGGAGTCGTTAAACTTATGTCCTTGCTCCTTAGAATCAATGTAAATCTATCATCTTTATTATTTCGCTATTCATCATTACATTGACCTCGTGCAAATTTTAATCCTTTGTAAATGCTCGACATCGACTCTTACAGGAGTTTCAAGGACACCGTATAGATTTTCAACATGACAAATATATTCTTGACATACGGAAGGGATTGTGATTGGAAGATAAAAAGCTGTGAGAGTTGGAAGGTTTTGCTATCGTATGATTCTTTTCCTTATTCTCTATCTTTTTCTCAACCGCTCTCTCTCTCTTGCTCTCGGTCTCTTTTATGAAAAGATTCGAATGCATTTGAAGGTTTCTTTGATCAATAGAAGTGGACAAAGGTATATAAAGTGAACATCTGGGCTCAAATAGTCAGTCAGAAGGTTCTTGAGACCATAACAGACACATTGAAAATTTATCAAAATGTTCAAACTTGTAAGTTTCATTCATCATACTCCAGACAATGATTATTAATTAATCCATTATATAACTGAAGATTCTTTCATTTTTTTCTCTTTACATCTATTATACTTTTAACAACCGACTTGTATTGTTTTTATCCTGAAAACTTTTTTTCTTCTTAAAATGAAAACCACAATAACTATTAACATCTTGGATTCCTATTTATTGCAATGTTTTCTGTGGTGATCAATAAATTTTTGTTTTTTTTTGCAGTTCGTTTTCGCTGCTATCGTTGCTGTTGCAACTGCAACCCCAGGATACTTGACATCTCCATTGATCAGCACCTTGATTGGAGAAAAAACCATTGAATCCCATGGCAACTCTGTTGTCCATGCAAGTGCACCACTTGTTAAAACTGTTGCCGCTGCACCCATCATCGAAACTTATACACCAGTACACTATGCACCAGCAGCCAAAATCGTCTATGAAGCTCAACCTGCTCTTCTTGCTGAAAAAACCATCTCCAGCCATGGACAAAGCATTGTTCACAACTCTGCCCCTGTCATCTCCGCTGCTTATGCTGCACCAGTTACAGTCTGGTAGACATCCAATGGAAATAACTCTCCAATAGCCCGATTTAAATCTGCAAACAACAGCCATTAATAGCAATTTGTCATCTTTTGTTCATTAACTTGATTCAACAGTCTCACAGGTCTCTGAGAGGTTAATTGAGTTATAAATGTGTTTGTTAAAGAACCAGAACTGATTTATTCTTTGTTTGTAAAATATACATCAAAACCCTGTTTTTAATTCAATAAAATAATACACTTTACTGCCTAATTTCTGAATTTTATTTACTTCATTAATATTTAAGCATCCTTTTGAAATAAAATACAATAATTATGATTCAATAATTAAAGAATATTTTATATTTACGATGGAGAAGAATTTTCTTATGGTTGATAAGTTTATTGACTAAATAAGTAGCATTTATATAGCGTCAATAAATTTTATAAATCGCAAATATTAACAAAAAATGTATCTGACGCAGTTTGACAGTAAATACAATTTAACAAAGATTGCAAATAATGAAAATACGTCAGATACGTTTTCAATAGCTTCTTAAGAGAAGGATAAGTAAATCGATACGTTTTTGTTTACAGTTCACGAACTTTGCAATAAAAACTGTAGCAAGAAACTGATTTTTATGCAAAATAATGATAATTTATTATCATCTTAAAACATTTATGATACCATTGGCTTGTTGCTGCGGAGGATCAAAGAATTATAAGACAACTTGAGAGTTCATAAAAATTTCTCCCTTCCTTCCTTCCACGCACTTTTACTGAACTCAACGACCTCGACGATGAGGAAAAATATCGATGATATGTAAATACTTTGTTTTTGTTTTTGCCTCGTAAATTTTCTTTAATGAGAGGAGAACAATGCTCTTTAAAAGCCATCAAAATAATGATAATAATATCAACAGATCCTTAATGTAAATAGTCACACAAGTAACTGAAAAAAAAATATAAAATCATAAAGTCAGTGACGTTAATTGGAGGGAATATTCAAACATATTGAAAGCACAGGATATATTTACCGAACATAAAACTTTTGGTTGAGACGTATAGGTGATCAAGCCTTGAAGCTGAAGGACTCTTAATTTTTATTTTATTTTTATAACTTTATCCGTAGAAAGGAAGGGAAACCTTCAGCTTCTCTCCATATACTTTGTTTCTTCTTCCTTTTCTCCTTCTCTTTATCCTTTTCCTACCCGCGATCTGGATCTGAATCTATGTACTACTCTTAAGTATCCATAACAAGTAACATAGAACCTCAAGGTTCAGGTGAATGAACGCAACCACTAACGACATATGTTTTTGTTATATTTTTTATATTCATTTTCAAGTGATTTTTTTTCTTTTTACGCCATTTAATCAACTTTATATACTACAGATATTAGAGCATGTTTTTGTTAATAATCGATTCATGCTAATTTTTAAATATTCTTTTTAAACCATGATAACAATAATCATAAATCAAAGCTCAGGAGAAATAAATGAGTAATTAAGTTAATTGCTTCAAGAATCTAATGTGTAATTTATCAATGAAGTAGTTTCTAAAAACATTTAATTAATTGATAAATGAGATTTAAAAAATAATATTATTATTTATTTTTTTGATGCTGACTTGGCAAATGGAAATATCATGTATTAAAGGATACATCTTAAAACTCTTCCAAATGCTTCTTGAAGAATAGAACAAACTTAGGGTCATTTTATAGTACAGTGATATGTTGGTTATTCAGAGGCATAAATCAATGGGGTAATGGCCGATGGACAAAGTAGCCTTATAGGCCGACAACCTCTCGTATCTTGACTATCGGGAAGCGAGAGTACTAGTTTGTGTTTCTCTTATATACACTTATACGATACAGATAGGAATTTACTGGAAGCGATAGGAATTGCAGTCAGGGAAGCGTGTTTGCTATCAAGTTCCCTGGCCTCTTCTGCTGATGAGTCTGATATCAAAAGCATCTGTTTGCATATGTTTTCGTTGTAAAATTCTCTAATGATAAGACAATGAGACTTGATCTAGTACGTTATCAGTAATTTATTTCTTGACTTGAACTAATAAGTTTACCAGTAGAAATGAGGAAGGATTTTCTTGATGAAGATCCTGGAATGTACCTATGAGAGCCGGCCCTGCCAGGATTGCAACTGCATGTACTATGCTTGTATTGGACGAGACGAGTTTTTTTTATCAAGTACATGCTCTCGCCTCTATAAGTAGCTGGCACTGAGAATCCTAGCACAGAATAACGAAAGCTCTTCTGCAGCAAGTTCATTCACTTTCTTCACTCAACATGTTCAAATACGTGAGTATTATTCTAATACGATATTCTATTCCAGTGATTTTATTTAAATATTATCTAGTCATTTCTGATCAGTTTGAATAAATAAATAAATTTCATGTGCGATGATTTTATATTCATTTTAGATTGCTCTCGCCGTTTTGATTGGAGTTGCCACCAGTGCTCCAGCAGAAGATCTAAAATCTCATGCTGAGGCTGCGCCTCATGCGGCTCCAGCACCAGCTCACGAAACTTCCGCTCCAATTCCACAAGCTCCTGAAGCTGTTCAACATGAAATTAATGACCAACCACCTGCTCCTGCTAGTGCTGCTCCAATCCAAAGTGCTCCAATTCAACATGCTGCTGAGCCAGCTCCTCCAGCACCTGTTCCAACTCCAAAACAACTCTTCATCGCTGATCTTCCTCTTGTAAAGACTCCAGCTTCCACTGCCAAATTAACTCCAGTTGCTACTTCTTTCGTTGCTCCTGTTGCTTATGCTGCAGCACCACAAGTTTTAGCATCTGTAAGTACTTAAGTTTAAATTCTTAGCTTTGTTATTTGAATAATTGTTTAATTTATTCTTGTTATTGTGATTTTTAGTATCCTTATCCTGGACTTGCTGCTCTTCCTGCCAGCTACTCTATTGAACAACATGGTTATCATATTGTTTATTAAATAAAGGATTAGAAGATTCCTTTAATTTTTCAATAAAAGTCTGACTATGTAGTGGATTTTTCACTATCCACTTGATAAATCAGGATCAAAAAATTGATTGATCCTTTCTTTTCTTAGCCTGGAACTGATAATTTTAATTTCTTCTTTATGCATTGTTGCTCATATCATTCATTTATCATTTTCATGTAATGAAGTCATGCACATAAAAAATATGAATAATAAAAATAAAAAACATCAATAATATTTCTTGTGTTTGTTATTGTCATTTCCTCATAAGAATTAATTATAGTTTGACTAAAAGAGAAACCAAGTTTATGTATATTAAAACCTTGAAATTTTCCCATTGATATTCACTCTTTCAATAAAATTTGAGTCAATCATTGAGAAAGTAAGAATTCCAATTAGATTGAACAATAAATCAGAATAATATAAAATAAAAGATGTGTTTAGAAAAGCAGTAATAGAGAGAAAAAATTAATATCAGTACAGTTAATCGTGTATCAAAAAATTAATTCTTTATACTATTAGTGTCATTGGAACTTTAGTTTACTTCAGAAAAAAGTGAATATTCAGTGCTAATTCAAATATATTTTTTATTTAGTTTGTTAGGTAATATTGAAGATATCATAGCAAAAGGTCTTACACCTGATAATGTCAGAGGACATTAGACACTATTTTACTGAAGGAAGAAAAAGTTGACACATCTAACTCAATGAAAACATGATTGCAATCTATTTTCTAGTCAGAAAAATAATGCAAATCACTTTTAATAATCAATAAAGCAGCATAATATAATAACGAATAGTAATCATGAAGGTTTTGTATACCACAATAATGTTGTTAAATATTACAGGGTAACAGTACAACAATGAATATGATGAAATGCAGCATATCACAGCGGTACATGTGTAGAAAATAAGATCTCCATGGAGATCTGCAGAAGTATGAAGACAGAAAATAAATTTGAATACATTAGCGACAATTGAAGCTTGTAGTCAAAATGATGTCGGTAATGTTGTATCATTTATTGTCAGTCGAAAACTTATCTTCAGAGTAATCTTATTCTTCTGTTGATATGGCAGCATGAGAAATGATCAAATAAAACTCTACTATTCCAACGATAAACAATATCGGTTTGAAAAGTTTAAATTGTCAAAAGCAATCAATGCAGTCGAATAAATGACAATTTTACCATTTTTGAACTTCATGATTGATTTATCGAATAAACGATATTGTTATAGAATTTATTGACGTAATTGAGAAAAAAATTGCAAATAATTTGTATCAATAATAAATGATTTGCTTCTAATAATAAAGCAAATATAAATTTTATTATTTCAAGTTGTTCAAGTTCAATTTATTTCAGCAATGCTCATGAAAAACAGCATGCAGTAGTCAGACAAGCTATGGTGAAATCAGGTTTATTCTTTAATGCAAATCTCAATGAATTATCGTGCATCAACATATTTATCTTTTTAATGCTATTGCGTAGGTTTAGCCCCAATACACGTAAAGTGATATTTATTCAAAAAATATCATATGGTTATTTCTTGATGGTCTAAGAAATCTAAACATAGCCATTAAGTAAAACTTCAATTAAATACGCATGTTTTGTTTTTAAGACATAAAAACAATAGAAGTGGACAATGGTTGGTTACAGTGAGAGGGAAAGTCGAATCATCCGTATACTTTCTCGACTTTTTAGTACTCTTATCACATCTCTAGTTCAAATACATGTTGAGTGACTATACAAAGAATTGATATACTGTAATTAACTCTTTTAAGGCATTACGAAACATAATAAACAACCTAATTTCATTAAGGCTTCCCACGGAAAAGGAATAAAAATACCAATGAGATACTAAAATAAAATATTTACATATTTACTCATGTTTTCTATCAATATTCATTCAGTATTTAATTCTTTATTTAGCAATGGATAATATATTTTAAAGAATAAAATTAATTGTAAACATGGTTTGTAATTCTTAATGAAATTATTCATCAGAATAAAGTGTTCTGAAAGTGGTATCATAATAAGATTTATTGATCAAAGATGTTGCTAATTATGTCTGATAATATTACTCTAATTAAAATCGCCAATTATTCGAAATAGTGTAATGGGTTATTAAGAATAAAGATGCAAGATAATTATTGAGTGTAATCATCAGTATATGCTGTTTGGTATTTTTAATAATAATGCAAGTCATAAGATAGATAATATAAGAGGCTTATTATTTCTTCGTACTTACCTAAATCAGGTCAAGTCAGTCTTTTATAAAATCTGAAATGTAGAATTCCCCACTTGCAACAGCTAGGAAATCCCCTGTTAGGTAATCCAGTGGCGTTCCAGCAAAGCTATAGAATAATAAAAATTAATCGTAAACATAAGGTCATCAGCCATAGAATAAACAAAGATTTTTTTATATCTATTCAAAGATGCAATACTCATAAATAAGTATCTTCTAAAATTTTTTCTTTGCTTTTATGACAATTTTTTAAGTAATTTATGAAGCTGAGATTTCTATTAGTCTTTAGAAGACTTAATTTTATAAATAAATATTATTATTACTAAGAATTTTTTTTAAACTTACGTCAAACTCTTAATACATATTTTTATGATGGTTTTGGTAAACCGAACATCTTTAAGAACACTTTCTCCCGGATACATGTATGGTACAGTCTGCTCTGTGTAATATCAGCCAGCGATCCTTTATCTACCACTAGAAATTTGTATTTCTATTTTTCGCCCTTTCTATTGCTTAATACGATTACAAGATCCATTCACGTCATTGAATAAAGAAATAAAAGTGGTGATAATTAAAAAGTCATTACACTTGAACTAAAAAAAAAAAAATTGTTCATTTAGAAATTTTTTATTCTCAACGGTTTTTTTGAATTGTCTTGATTCAGTTACGATGTCAAGGTTGGCATCAGCTGAAGAACCAAACACAAGTAAAGAAGAAAGTTCACTCTCGCATCGAACAACTGACGTCAAGATATAATTTCGCTGGCATCGGAAGTAGTAATTCTCGTGGGCAGTCAATCTTGACTTATTCTTCTAGATCCTTTATTTTAAAAAAAAAAAAAATTTCAACTTTTGATAACAATTCAGTACAAATAAATCAAATTTAATTAACATGTAAATAAAAAAAGTAATAATTAAATTTATATTAAAAGAAACAAGACTTACTTTTATCAACAACAAAAAACATTAGACAGCCATCATGATTTTTGTTGAGTTCAAATACTTTCAATCTTTCTTTGTTGGTTGGAAATTTGATGAGAATATTGAAGCTTATTATTTTTGTAAATATTTTGAATTTTTTTACGGTGGAATACCTTCTTGATCCAACGGCTTCTTGATAATGAGTATCACAAAGTCAATAACCTCCAAAAATTGAGGTATGGAAATATTGTATAACAATTACAGAGGTCATCTTCTCCATCATTAATCCGACCATGACTCAGAAGAAGTAGCTGAAGGATTCATTTAATCCAACAACTAATGATTCTCTTTTCACAATCATTAATTCTGTCATATTTATTTTTATTTTATTTTCAATTTCATTATTTTCATCACTCACGGTGTTACTTTCGAGAGCGTTTTTTTAAGGCCTTTCTTTACTCTAATGACGCACGAACTTTTTCCCGCGTTCGGTAACCCGAGAAGAATAATTTATAAGCTGTTGGGTATAAACCATGATTTTTGTTAAGTAACGATTCATTGACGACAATCTTTATTACATAATTCTCTTCATGGTACCTAAAATTTAGTAATTTATCTTATGATCATCCCGCAAATGTGAACCATTGACGTCAATAATGATTGGATAATATAGTTTTTGGTATAATTGCGAAATGGCCACAAAAGAAGGAGGGTTATTTATGTTATCCGAGATGATCTTGGTGTCGAAATACTTGGCAGGATTGAGAAGTTCAAGTTCTAGGAATGTGTCCTGGATTGAGTAAAACTGTGCTAATAAAATTATTTATTTAATATTAAACAGATTAAAAAATGGTAAATAAATTTGCACATTAAATTTGGTTTTGAGGTTAAATGAATATGTTTACAGTAATTGAATTAATTTTCAAGCATCTACATTTTTTTTTTTGGAGTAAATAATGAAATAAAAACAAAAATTGCAAATGATTAAAAAATGTAAATTTGTTTACATAAATAACAACAGTTAATAAATCACGTATTCTTTATTTCAGAGATGATTTGCCATTTGCAATGTATTTTTTCACCATAAATTATTTCTCTTTATTAAGCATAATAGACGCTAAACAATAAAAATAATTGTGGAAGAGCTGCAGTTATTGGTGAGCATTACTTAAGACCTCTGTAGTTGTGCTGAATGCAAGGGAAAACCCCAGGTTAAATTCCGGTTGTTGATCTCATGATTTCTTCGTCGCTTTGCGAATAAAAAATAAATTTCCCTTTTACTTTTATTCTATATCTATATAATCTACGAATAATATTTTTATTCGACTTTATAAATAGTTAATATTTAAATTTATTAAATTAATTGGATGATTAAAAATGCCAATTTGAATGTCAAAACAATCAAAGATATATAAACATACTTCGTATGATGAATGTAATCAGATATGCTTGATGAACATTGTTAAAGAAAAGTACTTTCGGCTGACGAATGACTCATATTGTTCAGGTACCCCACCTTCAGAACCACCACATCCCCGCAGCATCCTGAATTCACGTATATAAGTTGGTGATCGTTCACAAAAGCTCAGAATAACAAGACGGTGTCCAGGAGAAAGTGTTTAGGGAGAAGAGAAACAGGCCTATATAAAGACACCAATCCAGTGCTCAAAAACTTAGTGTTGTGACAGTGATCGAACTGAAGGTAAGCAAAATTCAAGAAACAAAATATATTGGTCAAATTTATTAATTTAATTAGACAAATGATCAATAATGTTTAAACATTTCAATCAATTAATTAATTTAAAGTATTTTTAATAACAGTTCATCTTCAGAGAAAATTAGCAATATTTCAATTATTAATTTAACTTTATAAATTATATTTTTTATTTAATCACTTTTAGATTCTCGTTAAACTTAATTGAGTTGATTAATTGAAATTAAATAATAAATGAAATGAAATGTTCTATTAAAGGGAATTATAAATTCTAATTCGATAATAATAGTATACATTTCTTAATTGATTTGTCTAATGTAAATACTAATTTATTCGTTATACGTTCAAATTTTTTTATTATGTAACAACTTTCACTGTCGAAATATATCGAAAATATTTATTTCAATAATAAAGAGCACGAATTACACAGAGGTGTATGAAGAAGTCATGCAGCTCTTCGTCGTACCGGTCAAACGACTTTCTCCAACTTCCTCTCACTTTCGTTGGTGGTTGGATCAGAATATAAATAAGTTTATTGTCTTTTAATGTCTCATTATTCGCTTTATACAAATACTACATTGTTTTCATCGATTGGATTCTCAAAATAGTGTACTGAAGAAGTAGAACAGACATGAATGTAGTGAAAAAAACAATTAAAAGCAGATGATGTAGATATTTAAATGAAGAAACGAACATCAGTTTAAATAGCTAGAGAAAGGTGATATGCACTTTCTCAAGGATCAAAAAGATAGAAATTTGTATTCTTTTATTTTTAGACTAAGAGTTGTTAATTTACGTATGGATTTTAATTTATCGTTATCTGAAGAATAGAGAAAATAAATGGAAGACATGTGTTTAGGGTTTAGAGTAAACAAAGAAAGCATTGGTATGGAAAGTAGTATTTCCGGAGAATAAGTAGTACTTTCACATACTGAATTTTGTACTTTTTTTTATTCTCACAATAAGAATGAAACAATCAAACTAACAATTAAATTGTCATCTATAGAAATTATTATTAAATAGAATGATTTTATTTTGTAGGAAAAAATGTGGTTCATCTTTTTGATGGGTCTCTTGACCCAGGCACTTGCAACGCAAGTATCGTATCAACCGTCAGGTTCACTGTCCACTCCTGAAGAAGATAAAAATGACTGGACTTACACTCAACATAACTCCAATCCATCGAAATTTACTCTTCTTGATGCTAAGTCTACGGCATCTTCAGTAAGTAATCAAATTTATTTATATGGAAAATACTTGATATATTCTTTGTATCTGAGAAAATAATTAATAAATTTTATAATTACAGAATGATGATCTTATTGAGAGAATTTTTATATCCAATCGTGAAGGCCGTCATGTTGAAGGATATGATGAACTCTATGCTGATCCTGGTGTCAAAAATGCTCTTCAAGATACAAATGAAACAATCGCTCGAGCTTACATCAGGGACAAGCTTTGCGATCTTGGATTAATGAATGTAAGAAATAATCTCAAAAATATTTTTATTTCGTTTTTTAATTATTCAAATATAGAAGATTTGTGGAATGTTAACTTAATAAAATTGTTTTAGTGTGAAAATATCGAAGGAAGACGTCCATACTTCTCCCCTCATCATTATGATATTCATCCTCATGAAGTAATTTATGCTCAACCCGTGACAATTAAGCCAGTCGGCAGACCATTACCTGCAATTCCGGTCAAGAAACCTTTTGGTTATGGACCACCAAAGCCAGGACTTGGCTTATCTGGACCACCCTATGGACCTCCTGGACCCGTTTATGGTGCCCCAGGTCCCTTCTCTGGACCACCTCCTTATACTGGCCCAGCCACTTTTAATGGACCTTTCTCAACTTTTAAGAAACCTGGATCCTATATTGGTAGCAAACCTGTTTACGAAGAATCTCCATTTGATGGAGAATACGATTTTGGACCTGAAGATAAACGAGAATTCATTGAAAAGAAACAAGTTATTGTCCAGCCTGCTTCATCAGTTCAACAACACGTTCATCATCATTACCATCATTCTGATGGAAAACCTTCATCTGTGATTGTCGGAACCCCTGGAATCGCTGGACCGATCCTTAGCCCTAGCTCACTCGGTGGACTTGGTAATAATCATGGTTATGGATTAAGTGGTACTTATGCTAATTCATATGGAGAATTCAACGATTACAAAAAAGCTTTCAAAGTCAATTCTCCATCTGCTGGAAACAGTCTAGACCCAATTACTACTAGTGGTAGCTATGCTAACCGATATCCTTCTTACGAAAAACCAAAAAGAGATTCTTTCTTTACTCCAAAAGAAGGTGGAAAAATTTTAAACCCAGGTTTCGGTAATTCAGGAATTGGATCTAATAATTTCGGAAACAATTTCAATGTAGACTCTGGTAGCTTTGGATCTAATGGATTTGATAATGGACTATCCAATGGTTTTGATGATTGTATTTGCGTTCCTTATGATCAATGTATTGCTATCGATCATGCTGGACGTAAAGATGATTTGTTCCTTCCTATTGATCCCCGTAATATTGGAAAGAACATCGAAGCAGAGAGTGAAGAAGTAGTTGTTACTGATGGCAATGGAACAATGAGCATTATTAGAATACCTAAAGGAGTTAATATTACAGAAGAAGCACAGCATGTTGAAGAACAGAAGAATTTATCTAATACTGCAGAAAGTGATAAATTAACTAAGAGAAGTAAACGAGAAGCTAATCCTGAAGGAAAGAAAGATAGAAGCATTGATGACGCTCAAGGCGTAAGTTGATTTTTTAGATAATTCTTTACTTCTTATACTTGGCATGAAAAATTAACACTGGTATATATAATTTTCTTAACGTTTTTAAAATAAGAAGCAAAATTATCAAATGACAAAAATTATTCTGATATAATCTAATAATTATATAATTTAAAAAATAATATTATAAACATAATACAGTATTAAATCTTAAAAGAAATAATTAGATGAAAGATATGATTAATTAACTAATTATCACCTTATCTAAATTGCTATATAACACTTTAATTGCACGATTACTATCTAATCTCACAATCCAGGACCTCGGATCGTTTCCTCAGCAGACTTTCAATGCTTTACTTAGCCTTATTTTTTTTTATCTTTCCTACATTTTTCATAAGAATACGTTTAATATCGATTTTTCGTTATTACAAATACCTACATCCTTGCAATCTTACAAAGTTTTTTTTGTTTTAATTTTCACTTTTAATTTTTTGTCAATTTCTTCTTAATCAATGTTTGTTCAGATAAACACAAGTTATAAAACTTAAAAAATTTATTTAATGGAATAGATTTTACTTGACTGACGAATACAATTATAGAGCCACCAAGCCACCGTGAAGAGGTCCAAGAATAAAAAATATCAATAAAATCTAACAAGTAATCTAACAATTTAAAAAAATGTATATTAAAAAAATAATAGATTAAACTGACATTTATTTGGAGCTTGGATCTTTACAATGTGGCTTTGTGACTTTCAGCGACTGATCGGTAACTTTGACAAATCAAAATTGAACTTGAAACCTACTTGGGGTGTCAGCTTTGGTTTACCAAATAGCGGACCTTATCCAATCAATCCATATGGCGGGAATCCACTAGTAAATCCTTACTCAGGCTATGGAGGTGGTAGCAATGGTCTAAATCTTGGTATAGTCTCAGTAAATCCTCTTGTATCAGTCCAAGTATCGAAAGACGAATATGGAGACAAGGTTGTTAAACCGTTTGTTAATCTCCATGTAACACCAAATCAAGGATTCGTACATAAATTGGGTCATATTCTTGCTAATCAAAAGCAAGCTTTCCTTGGAAGTCTTCATGGAGGTCATGGAGGTCATTACCATGGAGGATATGCTCCAAATTATTATCCGCCTCACTATCATCAAAAACCTCAAAGTCATTACCACGACCATCATCATCATCATCATCACGGACAATTCCAACCTTCTTGGACTGGAAATAATTATGGACACTATGGCGAACATGGAAATCATTATGGAGAATATCCCAGTGGATATGGAGGCTATGGAGGATTTTCAAGAGATAATAATTATTATAGTGATGATGAAGACTATAACGATTTTTATAGAAGCTCTAAAACTGATGCTAATGAAGCAGGAAAACAAGAAGGTTTCCAACAAGGAAATACTGATGGTCCAAGAGAGGGAAAAGTTGCCTTTCGAAACAGAAAGAAACGTGAGGTGGATCAGGTGAAAAAAATCGAAGAGGTAAGAAAAGGTTTTTAAGGACTCTAGGATGAAGAACTTCCCTTATTTTAGAAGAAGAATTACGTCGGAGATTCCAGACTGATTTAATTATATTGATTACTGAGGAGTATTAAAAATACATCAAAATGACTAGACCATAATTACCATTATTCGCTTTATTTTATTATTTTTTAAGCTTATTGCACGTGATAAAACTTTTAAGGCTACTTTTAAAAGCCCAGATAGCTTCATGTATCTTACCTTGTAGTATTTAAACATTTTAATTTTTACCTTATCGATTTATAACTCTCCTTGAAGTTCTTTAATTCCCTTACTCGCTTGGAATATTCTGACTGAACGCTACTGATTTTAGTAAAAGAAATAATCGGGGTTCTTATAATTGATTGTAATATATAATTTTTAAAATGCTGGACTGGTGTAAATGAGCATCTGGAATTATGATATTAATTTAATCCAATAATTTCTAACTTGAAAAGAAATTGAAATATTAATTTTTTCTTCAGAGACGATTTGGTAGACCACCTGTTTGTGGACCAAGACATGTTTGCTGTCGTAAGAATCAAATACGCCAAGATCTTCATCGTCCTAACTTTGGTCAATGTGGAGTTAGGAATAGCCAGGGAATAAATGGACGTATCAAGACTCCATCTTTCATTGATGGAGATTCAGAGTTTGGTGAATACCCTTGGCAAGTTGCAATCTTAAAGAAAGACCCTGCAGAGAGTGTTTACGTTTGTGGTGGAACGCTGATCTCTCCAAGACATATTTTGACTGCTGCTCACTGCGTCAAGACTCACAGTAGCTATGACTTGAGAGCTCGTTTAGGTGAATGGGATGTTAATCATGATGTTGAGTTCTATCCTTATATTGAACGAGATATTGTCAGTGTAACGGTTCACCCTGAGTTCTATGCTGGTACTTTGTACAATGACATCGCTATTTTAAAGCTTGATCATGATGTTGATTTTGAGAAGAATCCTCACATTAGTCCAGCCTGTCTCCCAGATAAACACGATGACTTCACAGGATCCAGGTGAGAATGATTTGTTAATTATTATTTAAATTATTTTATAATGACTGTATTGACTTTTTTATGTATTAAAAGAACAATCAAAAAATCATTTTCAATTTTTTAATCATTCTCTAGATGTTGGACCACTGGTTGGGGAAAAGATGCCTTTGGAGATTTCGGAAAATACCAGAATATATTGAAAGAAGTTGATGTACCAGTAGTTAGCAATTCTATTTGCGAACATCAGATGAGAAGAACTAGATTAGGACCAAGTTTTAATCTTCATCCAGGATTTATGTGTGCTGGAGGAGAAGATGGAAAAGATGCTTGTAAAGGAGATGGAGGTGGTCCAATGATCTGTGAACGTAATGGCCATTGGCAGGTGGCTGGTGTTGTCTCGTGGGGAATCGGTTGTGGTCAGCCTGGAGTTCCTGGAGTATATGCCCGTGTTTCCTACTACCTCGACTGGATTCGCCAGGTTACTGGACAGTATTAAGAAATAACTTGAATATTCCATTCTGGCCTTAAATTACACTGATGACATGTTACTATTTATTCATCAACTAATTAATGTGGATTTGCGAGAGCAAATTATTTATTAAATATAGTATGTGAGCATACTTATTTAAGTTATAATAACTTATATTGTATATAAACACTTTTTTAAACTATTTTATATTGTAATATTAATACTAACTTAATGAATTATTATTGTATTTAAATATTCTGTCGAAAGATAGATCTCAATAAACATTATTCTAAATATATTTGTTTTTTTAAATACTATCATAATTACGTAATTATAACAGTTAACTGTTATAAACCTGCTTCTATTTTCATTATTAATTTCAATTTTTATTTTTCATTAATTTAAATATCTATTCATAATCTTTTTCTTGAACATAGGGGTATTTTTTGAGGACAGGTTGTAGAACAAGTCTTCTTTTTTACAGAAGAATATTTACTTGTTCAGGATTACGAAAGAGTTGGTTTACTAGCAAACGGTATTGAGGAATACCAGACCATGGAGTCAATTGTTATGAGTTTTCTTTACTTCAACTCTTTTAATTTTCAAAGGAATCCCGCGTTTTATATGACACGCATGCGGTCTAAAGCACGTTGGCGCATATGTGCACATAACCTACTCCACCATCTAATAAAACGTTTGTTGTTATAATTAATATTTCTAATTTTCTTAGTTTTTTGTGAAATAATATCAAGTTTTTTATTCATAATCATAACATCATAGAAGTGATTTATTTATTATTTGTTTAATTTTCAGAAAGTGTCATGACAGCTTATAAATACGTTGGTAGAAAAACTCCTTTCAAAGGAAAACCTTTATGGGAAATTATTGGAAACCTGAAAAATTATGGAGTAGGAAGATTAATATTTAGAAATCAATTTCAAAGGTACGATGAAGTATGTTTTTATAAAATTTTAAAAGCTGCTGCATGGCCAAATCCAGTTTACCAAATTAGACCAGAATTTGTGAATTTCTTGGTAAGTCAATTTTGAAAGAACTTTAACTTTTTATAATGTTTTTAAATTTATCAAACGATAATATTTAATTGTTTGGAATTTTTCAGTTTCCAAGACGATGTATAGTTCTGGTAGAGGAATATTTCAGAGGCGTGAAAAATAATGAAATAGTTCAGTTATATCATGAAACATACAAAGATGACTTCCATTTAATACCAAAAGATGAAGAATATAAATATTTTGAAAGAGTTAAACCAAGGGAAGAAAGAATTCTACCTAAAACTATGGAATTACCTCCTCTCATGAAGATAGTTATGGAAAGACAATTCAAAGCTAAAGGTGTTGATGGACCACTTGATATGGAAGTTGTTTATAATTTTACAAGAGCTGGAACCAAACCTTATCGAATTGCTAAAGATGGTGAAACACCAAATGTAAAATTAAGTATTAGTCTTGGAAAACCGGCTTCTCCAAATCTTTACGCTAATGTAAAACCAATTTAAACATCTAGGTATTAATTAACTTGTAATATATTTAATAAATAACATTTGTTTAATAAATTCATGATTAGTGTTTATTGAAATTGACGAATACATCTAATAAGTATCTCTTTTCTGTTACTTGACAGTGTAAAAAATGTTAGTCTTAATTATAAAAAGAATTCATTTAGATATTTAGATGATTGACGTGAACATATTATTCAATTTGAAAAAATCCACGGAGAACGATTTTCTTTTCTTTTATTTAGGATTGACGGATTTAAAGTTATGTAAATAGCAAAAATTACTGGTATAATTTTTGATAAATATATTAATATATATTAATTAAATTATTTTTAATTAACTTTCATCATGTTAGCTCATCAATGTTCACCACATTGTTCAAAAATGACAGAACGTCGAAATGGTAAAGCTAAAATTATTTTTTAACTCAAAATTTATGCTTATTTAATTCATTATACTTCAAAAGTACATTAATTTTAGCATACGAAGAAAAATTAGCAAAAAAAAAACGTGTAAAAAAGAAAACTTTTGAAACTGATGATGACATTGCTACAAGTGCTCTAATAAGCAAATCATCACAAGAACATCTTAGTATAGATCTGTCTGATTTATCAAATGAAACTGAATATCTAAGTGTCCCTTTAGGTGATAGCTCTTCAAAAGATGTCAAAGAACATCTTAAAAGACGTGTTGATCGTGCTGACAGAATAGAAAAATCTCATAAAAAATATCAACAAGAATCTCATAGAAGACCTCGAACACCTACAGCGAGAAGAATCAGTATGGATAGTGTAGAGTCAACTGATGAAATAACTTCACGCGACGTTTCATCTTCTCCACATCGTTCACCACGCCAAGGGAAAAAATTTGATGAACCAAAGAAGAGTGATCGATCATGTGAAAATGAAGAATGTTCAGGAAAACCTAAACGTCAAAGATCTCCTTCCTATTTAAGTGAAATTTCATCATCAGATCCTTCTTGTCCAGAACTTTGCGAATTAGATGAATTGAAAATTCCAGAGCCTAAACAACGGTGTGAATCTTCTTGTCCTTCTCAAATTATAGAAGGTAAGTAGGAAATAGATGTATTCATCAAATTTAATTATTAACTGCTTCATTTTATTGAATTAAAAGTTATAGATAGTTAAACTAAGACCATTAAAATAATTTATTCACAGTTAATTATGGTATTTAATTAATTATCGAATACTGTAAATGCTAGATGAACAAAGAGAAATGGATCAAGCAGAAGTCGATAGATTCGTGTTATATGGAGGATTAAGATATTTCGATGACCTTTGTCATTGTTCTCTCAAATGTCTTTTAATCCAAATTTTTGGAGACAAATTTGTACAAAAAACAGCATCTTCAGCATTTTTTTTTGCAATGGGTATGAAACTTTGCTATGAACTAGATTCTTGGTTTATTCCATTTTAAATAAAAAAATTAACATTAAAAACCTTATTTAGTATTAAATTTTTTAAATGATTTTCTCAACATTTTATCTGATTATTCGAATTTTATTTATACATACAATTCACAGCATTGATTAAACTTATTAAAATATAATAATTTTTTAAAAATATGCTCAATAAGGAACTCTAATGCTTTTCATTTGCTTATAAACAGTTTTTATCATACAAAGCAAAGCAATGATGGATATAAGAATAAAGATAGATAGAACATATGGAATAATTAGATGATTATCTACGGAATTTTTTAAATTAATTTCTGGCTTAGGTAAAGTTACTCTGAAAGAAATATCATCAAGCCAATCGAAAGTTTGATTATTTAGGTTTATTGAGTTATTTAAACTCCTGCTTTTTCGTGAATGGCCTCCAGGACAATTTAAAACACAGTCATTACCGTCTAAACATCCTGTGACTTTAACATTCATTATCATCTCATCAGTTTCTTTCATATTATCAAACATGAAAGCCTGGAATATCAAATAACTCTCCAGAGGATTAACCCGATATTGTTCTCGAGAACAAACCTCTCGAATATCTGGATTGAGACATCCATTCGAATTTAATATCCACACACTATTCATGACCTTTTTTTGCCTGCTATTTTCAATGTAGTGAACAGTTACATCGCTTATTCTTGAATATCTCCAACCTTGCAAAAAAAATTTGCATTACTTATGATGGTAAATAAGATTTGTTAAAGATATATGTTAACAATACTCGTTGTTTCATATCAATAGAGATATAAACCACTTACCGTCACCTTCACGAACTGCTGCACGCAGTAAAATTTCCTCTCCAAGAATTACCGTTCCACCTGGCTGGATTTTTGTATCGAACAAGTGCTCAGAGCCTAGAGTTTTTCGGTACAAACCCACTTCTGTTTCAAAAACGTTGTTATGTCCACCTGTGGCTATTCTTGGAGCCATTCTAGCTAACCTGAAGTTTAAATAAATATTTATTCATTTAGAAATTTTTATTTGTAATATTATTGATTAAATATATCATAATAGTATTCTGAAAGTATCTTATTAAAATAAAATAATTAATTTTATGAAATCAATAATTTTATCGACAATTTGTAATTTTTCTTGTCTTAAATTATTTATGTTTAATTGATTTTTATCTTTACAATATCCATACACCTGACATTATTTATTATCATGTGTTTGTTTCTTTTTAATAATTCAATGTTGACATGAAAAAAATTAAATATGATTAACATAAATTTACTCATACGTGTCAATAGGTTTGATATTAATCCTTTTCGTATGAGAAGTTGTTCTTTCTTGAATCCGACATCGTAATATCACTTTAACATCTCCATTAAGTCTAAGTCCAGAGACACTTGGAAATCTGATGTTCAAGCAATAAAATTTACCAGCTTCTGTTGAACAATCTTGTACTCCACAATTCCAGAAGAGTTCATTACTAAAATCAAGTTTATATTCATCATTAACTTTAACCACTTTACATGAATCACTACCAGCGCCTTCAACAACAGGAAAATCTGATAACTTGGGTGGAGTAATGGAAGCTCTAAAAAATATCTCTTCATCATTTCTGCAGGCCATAGAATTGATCTTGATAAATCTAGACATCTCTGAGCCATCACCCTCGAGAGTTCCACTTGTTTTAACACTCGGTTGCTTTGGAGGAGTAAGATAACGAAATTCACTAGCAAAAGGAGTCTTTAATGCAACACTTGAAGGAAGAATATTTATTGGAGTTAGTAGAGGTTGAAAAAATGAACTTCTCACTCGATTGTCGATCACTTCTGGTAGCACAAAGTCTGGTTCAGTTGGAGGTGATGGAGGTAAATATAAATGTCTTGCAACAATTCTATTATCATTAGATTGGGTAGAAAAATTAAATATCTCTGTTCGTTGGTTATTTGAAGGTTCGAAAAAACTATTTTTAAGTTTGGCTCCATTGGATCCCAATATTGTCATCAGAATGAGTTGAATGAATGTAAGTAGATTCATTTTTTTCCTCTAAGGACTTATTTTGAACACTTTACGAAGCACGACTGATTCAATAATCGAATGTTGAATGGTTTTTAAAGGCTTGAGTTATTAGTAACTCTCACATGTGTATTGTGGTCTCATGCTGGAGAGATCTGCTGTCATTGTTTTCGATTAAAGACATACAGAACACCAGCGATGTCCATTATTAAGTACGTGGCTCCGTGATTTGGGCGACGATCAGATACTTAGCATAAAACATCGGTCTTATCCTCAATTTAAAAACTTGCTGCCATTAGCGACGAGCGATAACACCTTTTCAACTCTCTACTCAATAACATGATTGGTCTGGTTTTATGATTAATTTGGGTTAAAGGGTCTTATGGCATTGAAAATCATCGTTGTGACTGAATTGTATGTGTCTAGATTATTGCCTTTTGGCATTATTTCTTTTCTTTGTTTACAATCCTTGGATATTCTTCCCTCATTTTTATTTTATTGATTAACTTTACTGCTACGCAGACACGAGAAATAATTTTTTTTATGATGAATATTTTTTTTTCAGTTTTCAGAATCTTTGTTGAATAATCATTTGATAATTTTTTGATCTTGAAAATTACGTCAAAAAAGTATGTAATGGTACAAAAAAAATTTTCAATTCAATGAAGCTTGAAACATTCGAGAAGATTCTAGTAATTTGGGTTGTTTATTCGACCTGCAATCCGTCAAACAATGAATGATATGCTTCACAAAGAAGACTTCACCTAAATAGTGCAGTATGTCATCTAACTGCAAAAATGATTTTAAAGTTTAGAGTTGGAATAATTTTATGATAAATCGTCGGACAATTACTAAACATTATACGAACATTTCAAGCGATATTTTAAAATGTCGGATATCTTTTCGATCCAAGTGTGTTTACTACGAGAGCAACTGGAAGAACAAGTGGGTTAAAGACATCCTTGAGGGTCCTAAGTGTCGTAAAAACCAACGGAATTTTGTCAAAGCCAAACGGAGCATAAAATTTATTTCTTCATCGTCATTTTCACATATTTATTGTTTTTTTTTAGATATTCTATTTATTAATTTCTTAAAAATTCATGAATGAAAATACTTTAAAAGGCATTCACACCTGTAGAAATGCATGGTTTATATCCTCATCCTCCTCGACAGTCAATCCTTGAAGCATTACAGCTTTTTGTTGCAAAATATACTTATATGTGTGGTTTGAAAACTTCTCAACTCTAATGCGATTGTATTTAGAAAAAAAAGCAAAACCATTTGCACTTTACTACAAAAGGCATAAAGAAGTTATTCTCGTTAGCTGGAATCTTTCTACTTCTTGCCTTCTTCCGACTATATTATAGTAATCATCCACAGCATACTTAATTTATTTTTTAACACTAGACTTATTGCAGTCTAATAACTCGTCTGAAAATTTATATTAGGTAATTAATAATGATGCATAATATTATAATATACGTTATTAACCGTAAGATTATTTCATAGTGAATAAATAATTAATTATTTTATCAATTTATTCATTAATCTGTTGGATCAATTTATTTCTATAGAATTATAATATTACATTATAATAACAAGTCAACAAAAAATTGTTACTCACCAAAAACAATGACACTTCTGGAACATACGGGATAATAATCCATTGTTTTCGCATTCATACATGATGATATTTAACTTTAAAAAAATAATCCATCAACTCTTATTTTTATTATGACTTCATGAATGTCATGGTTCCGCTTTTGGCACAATTAAGGCCAGACTCAGTGGAACATCGAGATAAAGCTCTTATTTAAAAACAAAATTCTCTTCAAGATAAGTGACTTGATCTGCACTCTATGGATTATTTATGAATATGCTGTCTACTTTGCGGGTAATGCATCAAGCAAGTTTTCTTCATCACCTTAAGCCTACTCTCCAACCTCATATGTCATCATTTCTCTTCTGGATCCTATAAAAGATAACATGAATTGAATTAAACATAGTACTTCTACTTCAAGGAAGCTTTTAATGCTCAGATTTCAATGGCAATTAATGAAATAGATTTAAAAGTTCTTAATGATGTTAATGATAATCAAATTGATGATTATGAAATATTCTAGCGGGGAAAAAAAGCTGTTAACAGCAGCCATGGCCCGTAACAAAAACTGCTTTAGACATCGGTCAGCACGCGCCAGCTCTAACGGATAATTATATCTTTAATCTTGCCTCGTGCCAGTATAAAAAGTCACTAGAATATGCCTTAAAAGCAAAGCATCGAGCTGGAAATACGTAAATCCAATTCTTAAGTATCTAGGAAAAATAAAACTCAATAATTATCTCCAATGAATAAAGGAAAAAAGCATGTTCATCGAAACGCTCCCTTGCCTCGTCGGAACGTCCAGGGATCAGCCTGGATAACAGTAAATCCCTGCTAGCCAAAGTCACAATCCATGACTGGGTGGTGACGCGTCGATAGTTGAATTAAAAATTCATTCATTTGATATGATATATAAATAAATAATGATTCATATTACAGACTTATTGCTAATCAAAAGTATAATGGCTTTGGGTGGTCTTTGTTGGTTAAACCTTTTAACAATTTTATGGTTGTTTTAACGAGATTGAAAGCAACAATAGAGATTTTTTAAAGCAATTTTCTATGAGTGTAAAATGCGTTGAAGACTCTAGATAACATATTTGACACAGCCTCTATGCAAGAAGAGACTAACGGAAGAAACAATCTTTCGTTGATGGCAAATAACACTAAAGTGCGTGACAAAAGTGATTTAACGCATTCAGTCAGTGACAAGTACAGTAACTATACAGTAGGAAATTATTTAAAGCCATCTGGAAATTTTTGAATCATTTCCTTAATTATTTCTTTTTTTTATTTTACAAATGAAACGTGATTGTTCAGTTTATAAAATAACGACTTTACTCATAGAACTTTGGAATGCTACACCTTAGGTTAGGAAAACATAGCCTATATGTTTTTAAAATAAATATATTTTTAAGTTAATTTATCAACTAATGAAAATTTTTAATTAAAAAATAATTAACTGTAAATTAAACAAATTGATACATCTGGTAAAAAATACTGTCAATACTCCAAAAAAAACGGCAAATAAACTGATGGGATAATGATCACTTTGAAACGTATCGTTACAATAAGTATCAGTAGTAAAATACCGGTTTACTCGTACGCAAATTCGTTGGTTCAATGTAGACACTGCAACTAAAAAAAAAAAAAAACTTGTTTTTGCGTTCAAAGATCAGTTATATCCCAAAAAATACGACATTGACCTAGAATTTAGTCTTGGAGTTGATGTCAGTAACCGCTTAACTCATTCCTTTTATACATATCTCGAATCGCGTAGCGTTTCGCGTCTCGTTGATTTTCCATCTTTACCTGATCTAAACAGCCAACCATTGCACCTTAGGAAAAAAATACTAATGACTCACTTTGGCTATCTAAAAATGACCGTTGAAAATAATATAATAGTATTTATCTCCATAGCCATATCTAGTTAATTATTTCGTGTTAAAAATTCTTCTTTCATCGAAACTGTTATTCAAAATTATGTTGTGAATCAACATAATGATAATATCAGAATAAAAATGAGTATGTCGAAACCATAGAATTAGCAAAGAAGGTCCTAATGTCGTTGACAGACTTATTTGAGACCATCAATAGTGTCTTGCATGTGGAGAGGACACACGTTCGCGACTAGAATGGTTGTTAGCAGAGGCACCAGGCATGCATTAACAGTACTCTACGAATGGGCTGGTGATTCCCTGTTTCTCTGCTTCCTTTCTTTACCTCTCGCTTTGGTTATCTGCAGGGGGCTCAACAACTGTCTTTACTAGAACGTTCAGTCCATCAGGAACCTCCGTCAAAATTACATCACGCAGGTTTTATCAAGTTTTTGTATCTCATTGCAAGCTCGATTGCTACTTGAGATCCTTTAATCAGTTATTGAGTGAATATCATTTAATTAAATTTAAATCATGTGGAGCATTTTCGTCGTTGGATTTTATACGGTTTGTTCCTTGTGTTATTAATAAATATTTATAAAAAAATATATCAAACAATTATTCTCAGTGTAATTTTTTTTTCTCTTGAAAGTTCAATTAAACTAGCATCAATGAGTAGCAAGAACGTGTTGATTGAGAAAAAAAATATTGTAAACAATGCAAAGGTGGAAGGCTAATTATAGATTATGAATGAACATGAGTGTTTTATGCACGTTCTTGTCAGTCACGTGTTTGATAATAAACAGTAATAAATTGAATAAAAGAATGTTAATTCTATTAAATTACTTGCAATAGATCGTGGTAACGTTAGCTCAAGATTACGAGGTATCAGACATCCAATGCAGCGCAACAACGGCTACAACAGATCTTCTCACTGCAAAAATAAAACGCCCTGTTGGTTTCAAAGGCGCACCGCTCTTTGCTGATGACCGTGCTGCTGATCCTCTCACTGATATCCAGTGTCAAATACGACCTGATCCATCTGATCCTCAAGAAGATCATTATTTTTTGAAAGTCACCGATTTTTCACGCTGTGGAATATTGAAACGAAATGTAAATATGATAGCAATATCTTTTTTTCATACAATATTTTACACTTTTAATTAACAAAGAAAAATAATATGCATAAACTTCTGTTGTATAATAATTTAAAAATAACTTTTATTATTTAATAATTAAAAAAATGCTGAGTATTAGTTTTTTAATGATCGAATTCCTGTTATATTTTAGGGATTCATTCACCTTAGAATATGGTTTCCGGCATTTCCTGGTGTGGTCATGCTGGCAGACCAGGAACTAATTCTCATGTGCAGGCCTCCGGAGCCAACGCTTTTAAGACACAAGGCAGCAGGATTTGCTGGAACATTGTGAGTTTATTTTTACTCACCTAACTCTATATATACAACAACATAATAATGTCTCAATTTATATTAATTAAAAAGTGACAATGACCTTCAAGATTCCATTTACATTTTTTTTTCTATGAAATCTGATTCTTTTTTATCAAAAAATTCTTCCCATTTCTTTTCATAAATAATATATTATTAATCTATCCTTCCGTTTCAAAAGTGCATTGATTTTATCATGATCTACTGTATATAATATTTAAAAGATCAAAGATATGGGTAGTGTAAGTTGATTATTATAATTTGGGGTTGATTACTATTTACAGCCCTCATGGTGCACGAGTTTCGGGAGTGGTTGAAGAAACACCTGGACGTTTAGAGTACGAAGTGGCTCTGTATCGAGAAGCTGTTGGCAATGCATCAGAAAATTCTCTAGGTTCTGAAGCAGTAGATCAAGCAGTTCCGATAGGCACAAAGCTTCAATTACGAGCAAGAATCAGTCCGGAAAGTGCTTGGGGATACATTAAACTTCTGGAAGTAACTGTGAGTCCTGATCCTGATCAACCACATTCTCTTGGAAGTGTTACTCTTGTCAAAGATGGATGTAGAAATCGTGACTTTGCTTCAATAATCCCACATCAACCAGCTCGCTACCGTGATAGAAAGAATGAAGTTTATCTTGACTTCGAAGCTTTTCTGCTGAGCTCCATGCGTGAAAGATCAACACTGTGGATTCACTCGCAAATAAAAGCTTGTATGGAGCCACATGATTGTCAACCAGTGAGTATGTTTTTCAGGCCAGAAAGTCTGAGGAAAAAAACGATTATTTAATTAAATATTTAATCACTGTGAACATGAAATTGTTTTAGGATTTTTGTTTGGATCTCTTTGAGCCTTCTGGTCATGGTAAACGGAAGCGACGAACAGCTGGACTGATTGAAGAATCGTCAGAGAATAATCTACCGAAAAATGATCGAGCAATAAAGAAATATAATGACTCGACACAATTTACAAGAATCAAAGAAAACATAGAGTACACTGTTATGATGCCTAGTGGTAAGAATTCAAATATTCATTTTATTGAAAATTTCAAAAAATGTTCATTAGTGATTTTATTGGTCTGCTTCAATGCCCATCCGATCCTTTAAAGCATGACGCCCATTGATGCATCTTTGATGAGTTAATTTTTATGATTCTTATTTTTAATGATGTAAAATTATCTTTTATGTTCGGTCAAGTTTTTCCATAAATTATTTTCATTTTTCTTATGTAAATCCATGTGCATAAAATGCGATTAGCACATAAATATGAAAATTTATTCATAGTTTTTCTCTCGCTTCTGATAATTTTTTGTTGTTGTATAGCTCATTTGAGTGTGAAGAAGCTAATTGCCCTTTAAATTGTTCAATACATGTAGTAATTAATTTTCAGAACACATTATTATACATACTCATAGGCGGAGTAAATCGTAAAAGAAATGATTCTCGTCTTCTTTCGAGTGTCACATAACTTTTTTATTTTGGTTCGATTTATTCATTTATTATTGATTGATAATTCATGAGAGCAATTGTTCTATTTACATCTTGTTAGAACATAATAATCTTATCATAATGTTATGTTATCCTGTAATTACTGATAACTTTTATCAACAAGATTTATCTGAATTTTTGATTTACTGTATTGTTTATATTTTGACAGATATCTATGATAAAGTGGCACTTGGACTAGAAGGAAGTTGTGGAAGTTTTCTGTACGTGGCAAGTGGTTTAGGCATACTGCTAGTTTTTTCTGCCTTTATCATGTGTTATCTGGCTTCAAGACTACACTATACAACTGCCAATGTTCCGCAAAATAAATCCATCGACGAGCTTATCAGAGAAAGAGCAAGGAAATACTGCGAGCCAACTTCTGGCTATACTGGTCGTTCAACAATGCAGTAAAGATAGACTTTAGTAGTTTTAGTAAAAAAATTTTTTATATTTCTTGTAAAGTAATTTACTTGGTTTCTACAATTGGAATCACTTTCAATAATGAATTCTTTTTATAAATTTTATTACAAAATAATTTATTGGAATCTCTTGAAAGAGATAACAAGCAGAGCTATGACGTGACCTGATAGATGGTGGAAACTTGTGACGTTTGCTCATTTAAATGAATACTTACAATGTAAAAAAGTCGTGATAATATGAGTCAGTTTAATGATAAACATTTTAATAAAAAGTTAAGGAAAAATACTTATTTTTCGTTGAATAAATAAACTAAAAAGACTCAAATTAACACTACTTTGCTTAATAGTATTAAAATATTTTTCTTTCTGGATTGGGCTGGACAAAACCAGAATTGGGTGGTTGTAGGTAATCAGACACTTTGTACATAAGAACACAAATATATTTAAATTAACAATTTAGAATAAGTAATTATTCAAACATAAATACATGTTGACGATATTCATCATTTGAATGTACATAGACGTGTTGTACGTCTTTTCAATAAAAGTAATAAGATAAAAGTTGTCGAAATAATTGTAAGTAAGCTTATAATATAAGCTTTATGAATAAGTTTAACTCAATTTTAAAAGTATTACATTTATATAAATATAATATATATTAATATATCGATCAATTTAAATGTACTACATTTGACTGATATAATTTATTAAAAATAAATAGAGAATGGTTAAGTATTGTTTTTTTTTATCCATTGATGAAACTTGTTAGGATTTTTCTGGTAACAATAAATTTACTCAAGAAAAATATGATACTAAAATAACTCAGAGTATCAAAGAATAAATGGATTGGAAACTTGTAGATAAAATCACTTCTTATTTGAACCATGAAAGAGTATTACTCTTTTTATTAGATCATTTTAAATTGAGGTAGCTATTTCCAACTCAATCTAAAGTCTTCCTTTTAACAGAGTTTTAAGAAAGTTCAGTATCTAATAGAAGCATTCAACTTTTAACTTGAATACATTATCATATTTTATTGTAACAAAGTTCTAAAAATTATCAAATTATGTAATTTATGTAATACTGATTAACTCCAACATGCAAATCAAGAAAGGTTATCGGAAATGTTAATTCACAGATATAAAACGCAATTCAATTTTCCTGACAATTTTTAAGTTGAACATATGATGAAAATTATTTGATTAAAAATAGCTTATAAAACACAGGAATATATTTTATAATTAATTGAACATTGAGTTTGTTAATCAATAAAATTTATTAATAATAAACAGTAAAATAAAATAAGTGTCTTTATAACTTTTCTTTTCAGATGTAATAAATTTCAAACAATTTCGTGTCTTTGGTAAAATTTTTGTTCGTTTTGCTCGACAGAAAGCGCTTGAAATTGTATAAAACTTATCAATTTATTAATATAATAACATTATTCTTATTCTTTTTTTTTTATTAACAAGTGAGATTTAGTGTCTCTTTATTAATGATTTATCTTTAACGTAATACAGTTTAGTTTTCTAGAGTCTTTTGAGTCACTTAAAGCGTCACAAGGACTACTTTAATTAATGAGTAAGTTTGAGATAATCACACAAATCTGAATAAGAAGCAATAAATAAAAGATTCACAATTAAGAATTACAGTATACATTTACATAATCATTGAATTAATTAATAATTCCTTTGTAGGAACTTGTTATTCATTTTTACTCCGATGTTTCCTTTTTTTGTGATTTAATGTAGGCTTCATAAGCAGCAATTTCTTTTTGCTCCTTTCTTAAATTTCTATCCTCGTATGCCAACCTGCAATTTAAACGCTGAATAAACACGTAAAATCACTGAACGGAGCGAAATTATAAATCGATAATAACTAACTCAATTAATATCACTTTAACTTATTTTCTTACTTTAAATTGCAATTATAGTAATTCAAATATAAAATAATGAATAATTCATTAAAAAAAAATTATAAAGCACTAAATTAAACAAGAATATAAGATTTTTATTGGATTTCAAGCAAAATGGATACAAAACAGCAGGATGCAATGAATTATTATTTTTTGTTCAAGCTCGTAATTACTGAATAAAGCTCCTCCGACCTAAGAGGATTTGTAAGATATGAATGATGCACACAAATCTATTTAATAAATTTGCCATTTATCTATCGCTGTATCACGGAAGTGTTGTGATTAAATAAATATTTAAATGATAACACAATTAAGTAATTGTCAATAAAATTTTATAAATTGTATTAATTATATTTGATAAGATACCTTAAAATTATTATGTCTTTAAATAATCTAGACTTCCGTGTCATCAGCTTCAGAAGAGGTGCAAGAACTGAATGATGAAAACGTTATTGTTAAATAAATATTCAATATTCCATTCAATGTTTTAATTTATTATTAGTACTGATTCGAATTATTTTTTGTGTTAAAATAATACTTGTTATTTATATAAACACACAATTGAAAAATTATACGTTTGTGATATGAATATATTCACATAGAGTTAATGTACTTAAAAGATAAAATGAAAAATTATTTTTTGTACATCTTATCCATTATTCATCCATAAAAAACTCTTCATGAAGAATAAATAAATTATCTATAATAATAATAAATAGATAAGCTCTTGCATCTCTTTCTTTTTTGAAATCGAAACAATCGTACGTTACCTGTGCAATATTATTCTCTCGATGATTTTCTCAGTCGTCATATCATTTCCACTATCAAGTAGTTTAAATTTATTTTGTCTTTTGGGTTCCGCATAAGGATCAGTACCTCCTTCACAAGGCATTATTGGAGTTTGTCCATGACATACGACGGAAACATTAAAATGTTCCATAAGATCTTTCGTCACCTCATAAGGGGCACCAATGACAACTTCATTCACATACTGTAATGAAAAATGTAAATTAATATGCAAATTATTATTAATGATATTTCAATTATTCCAACAGCATTGGATTTTGTACTCATATATTCACCTTACACGCTAATACACTAAGCACTCGTTCATGAAGGTTCATGATAGGATGATTACCACATTTATAACGATTTACAGCAGGATCTGTATGTAATCCAACAATTAAATAATCGCCTTCTTTCTTGGCGACCTCCAAAAAGTCTAAATGTCCCACATGGAATAAATCGAAGGCACCAGCAACGTAAACAATCTTATCTCCTGGCTGCGGACTTTTTCCATCACTAAATTGAATTATTTTTTGTGTTGTAGGTAAAAACTGCGAACATCCCGTCCAAGGACTACGAGCTGTTCTATCTTGGCCCATACTTTCGCTTGGTTCTTTATCAACAGTATATTCGCTGTCCCCTTGTTTGAAATGTTGCCTCGTCATCAATAACATTCGACCTACTAGATCTGTTGTAGAGACGCCAGCTGTTCTTTGAACTTCTCTGCAAAAAAAAAGATCATTTTTTAAAAAATTTTTTAGATTTTTTTAGAAACGGAATTATAAATAATAAAACAATAACTCTAGTTACTAATTAGCTTTTACGACATTAGTTGAGTTAAACGATACAAATAATTAAGTTTTTCTCTTAATTATAAATAGTTCTATTTATGATATTATTAACAGTAGTCTATATAGTCTTTTATTACAACTGTTCTTGATCAAGTGCCAAGATACTCTGAACAATATTAAGTAACATTACTCCTTTTTCCTAGACTTCTACGTAGTCTCAGTATTATTAATTATATGCTATCATAATAACCATATCTATTTCCTAGACAATGTTAATTCTAAGATAAACAATATTTAACTTTTGTCTAATTATTCAATTTCCTAGACTAATGTTATTTTTTTTCTTCGATAATTATTGTTATCATAATCTGTTCATTGAAATGGAAATTTCATTTATGTTTAAGAAAAATCTATTTACAGTAGAAAATACTAGAAAGAAACAGTTTATCTGTCACATTTGTTCTACAGAATTTCAATCAAGTTTCAAAGTAAACAGTTTCCTGTTATCATACTGTGACTTAATTTTCAATGATAAAAATATCAAGATTTTCATTTACTACTTCTAATAAAGCAATGTAATTATAAGTCATCTCTTTTCTTTCTATCAATTGATTTAATTTTTAAATATTAGAATTACCGATATCTCCCAGCAGCTTTGACGAGATGATATGTATCAACTCCATCCGCTGTCACGGTAATATCATCACCGTGAACACAAAAATCACAATTGTATTTATCCAAGGTCTCTAAAGTCGTAACATAAGGAGCACCTTCTACAACTTCATCTACCCACTTGATGCCTTTGACCATTTTATACCTGGAAATAGAAACAGAAATAGTTTAATACAATGAAGACAGAGTAGAATATAAATTTAATCCAATTATTGAGGTTATCAATAAGATTATCAATCTTCAAAATATATCTAAAAAATTTTTTTTATAATGTTCAATAAATATTGTTTCAGTATATTACTAATACTAATTATAGCAATTATCATTTTGTAAATAATAATAAAGTAGTTAGTGAAATTATTCATTCAAGGAGCATACATTTTAAAGTGTATTTAAAATAATCAAATAATTATAAACAATTAAAAAATGGTTGAAATAATTGGTTCGAGTATATTCACTCGATATAAATGGAAAATTATCAATAAATGAGCAATTTGTTGCATCACCTTATACTGAATTTTATCAACAATACACACAGAAATTCTTGTTGTATAATTTTCAACAAATTATTTAATTTGTTTTAAAACGTAAAATATTAAAGTACAATAAATAATGATAGATAAATATTATTTCCTACATGTTAATTTATTACATTTGAAGGTGACTGGATAAAATGTATAAAATATTGAATCTAGATAATATTATTTTACAATGATTATGGATAAAAAAATTATTTAATTCATTTAAATCATGATAGAAAAATTGGACAAGAAATAATTGCATTAGATTTAGATCGCAAAAGATATTTCTTAAAAAAATGGAGTGTTGAAAGAATATTTTAGAATGATTTGCTGCAATATTTCTTTTTTACCGTGAATAATTGCACGAATTCTTTTAGTTGTCAAGCCTTTTTTGATGACTTTCAATTTTATTTTTCTGCTTAAAAAAGTCATTTTGATGTAATGTAGTACTAGTAATTATAAAAGCTATTTGAATACATGAATTACTTCGTGATCATAAAATTATATATGTTAATTCAAATGTTAGATTTATGACGTCTCTCTCATAAATTATAGTTCATTCAAAAATATGCTCAAGTTACTTGGTTTTATCAACTCAAGTAGAACGAAATGAAACGAAATACAGCAAATAATATGAGTAGCACTGAACAATATTTAAAATATTTAAACAATGCCATGAGGTAATCTAAAAATACTTATTTAAGCCAAAATTTCATGTCAACCAAATTAACAAAATTAGAAACAAATACATTATCGAAACATAAGAATTCGTTCTTTGATGCGTAATCAACTATTTTTAGTATTTTATTTTTAAAATGACAACGATTATCAGAATAATTTTAGTTCAATCAGTAAACAACCTTCATAAATGTAATGTTAATCATTAAGTAATTTCAATTCATTAAATCCAAAGCAAAGAAATTCTCTTATTTATTCAATTGATAATTGCAAAAATTCATTATCAAGGTCACGGAAAAATTTCAAAGTTAAAGATCTTTTCAGAACGACATTTTAACCAAGGTCACATACATCCTGTAGTTAATTAAGTTTCAAGAAAAAATTTTTTTAAATTTGTTACAGTAATAAATGGTAACTTCAATGACACATACTGATGTGAAATATGAATCTCGGATTCTCATAATGAATGATAAGCCAGTAAGTAGACTTTAATGTATTCTTGATAATAAAATATTAACGTGTCAGGTTTAGAACCGTGTACATTTACAAATTCTTTAATAATAAGTTTCTTATTGATCGATCTATAGTCTTAAACATTTAGGTGCATAAACCTGTAATATCTACATTCATCCTATTCTATTGATTAAAACCACTTGTAATAAATTATATGGGTTCTCACATTTATAGTTAAGTTAACGATAGTGAATATAAGGTCAAGGATTCATCAACTTTTCTCAATACTTAATAATTATTTCAACAAGTATTAATATACATTTGTCCTACATCAATTCCACTGATCGATGAATGAATTTGCACATTTTATAAAGTGTTTAACATAGAAGAGAAGTAGGATTTTTTTGTCAGTAATCGCCTCATGAATTTTACTTATTATCAATTTATTCACCTTTCTTCCTGAGTAAATACTGGAGGTCCTTTATGCTTTGTAATTTCTGCATCAGTGTGTACCCCAACAACTAAATAATCACCAAGTGCTTTGGCTTGACGAAGAGAGTTGGCATGGCCAAAATGTACCATATCATAGCTATAAATTAAAAATATTAATTAATATCATAAACTTGTCATTTTTTATTTAACAATAATCAATAATAGTAATTAATAAATACGAATAAATAGATAATTTTGTGTCAAGAATTAAATTAATCGAAGAATAAATAAATTGAGCATAGTGTCAGTGTTTAACATCAATCATTAAAATCACTAGAATTAATCATACTATGTCAATTTCAGAATTATTTTCACTATAATCAATTGTTTCTAAACCAGTAAACTATCGGTATTACAAATACATTGAAAAAAAAAAATTTAGAGCTATCAATCAATAAAGTTAATTAATAAATGATTTATTGAAAAATTATACTCGTGTATTTGACATAAATTATTAGACTTTCTGTGAAATTTTGATAATTGATGTTTACACAAATACATGTGTTGTGAATCATTTTGTCAAGACACTTACCAACCATCACACCACACACGCACTTCCTTCTTCTTTTCAGTCATTTTGTTATAAAAATATAGTTATTTGTACAATTAATCCTATTTGGAATGTTTTATCAACTAACTTTGATTTGACTGATGTTGCAAAATATAAATAATCCTTTATAATCAAGCGTCCACAGCAGACTGGAGGCAATTGAGACTGCCACCTACTATTTACTACCCGTGTATAGCCTCATGAATGACGTCATTAAAATAGTCCCTACAGCGCAGACGCCGGGAAATCATTCAAAATGACTAATCACATCATCTCCCATCAGTATCTAGAATTCTTTTTGCGATAGTGCATAACAGATAATAATATTTTTCTTTTAAAAATCAATAACAACGAATTTTCAACGTTAAGGGATTTCTACTCTCTATTTCTCTATTTTTAACCTAGTTACTCAGCTTCAAAATACAAAAAAAAAATCAAGGACAGGTTTTATGAAGTTTTTCCTCATTTTTTCTATTAGCATGCCAACAACTTATATCTCTGATAGGTAATTGACAATTAATGAATGTATAAAAACTAATCAGGTTTCATTAAAACTAAATAATTTATTCAAAATGCACAGTAACCCAAAGCATAATAATTACAAATGAAACAAAAAAATAAAATCTCTGATGAACAGTATTTTAGTGCGTATAAAATTAAAAATAAATTTCATTAGTTTTTTTAGCGCCAATATATATTATGTTATTGTATAAACAATAATAATCGAAATCATTATATTGGAATAGTTAAATAAAAACAAACGTGAACTACATATTTAACTATATTTCTTTAAATTATACGATAAACTCATGTTTATGTTATCTCCAATAACATTTGAAGAAACATAAGAAATAACTTTATCAATTGTCTAATGTCTAGACAATTGATGGATTACAAAGCATTTAATTGTGTCAGGCAAAACATTGGCCTATAGAAATACTTATAAGCTATTTGTATAAATGAAATATCAAATGAATAGAGTATTCTACGACATTAATAAAAGAGATATCAAGTATCGTTTGTAACTCTGACCATGTCGGATGATTTTTGATATCAATTGACCCAATCAAGTTGCGAGAATTCCCTCTTTACTACTTTCATATCCTGCAGTTAATGACATTATCAATTTTTTTGCGCTTATCAAAATATGTGAAAATAATCGAATAAATAGTCTAACAGTATAGGATTTTATAAAGTAATAAATTTTGTTTTTATCACATATTTTAGAACTACATGGTTTTAGGTTTACTTATTTATTCAATTATTTTGTTATAGTTTAATTGCTTTTAATGTATTTATATAATCTAACAGTTGGTAATAAAAGTGTGAATTTATTTTATTACAATGTACTTATTTTATAAACTTATTTACGCTGGTCATTCTTATTCTAAGGAGTTATTAAATTTGATTTCTTATAATTATTTTATCAGTTAAATTACTTTCTGGAGACATTTTTTTCCTCAAGGAGTAACATTAAAAATATTTTATTTTTATAATTCTATGACTTCTCTCTCTCCTTTCCTTTACTTTTATCACTAAATTACGTTAATCAAATGTATATTCTTTATTTTGTCCCTTTTTCCCTCTAATAAATTTATTTTCATTTCCACTCAATTGATTTATTCGATTATTTTATTTAATTTTCAATTTTTCTATCATCAATAACCATTTCGTTGAGTATATGATCCACTATTTCCATACGAATTTCCATTTTGGCCATAACTATTACTATTGGAGCTATTTCCTCCGTAATTGTTTGATGAAAAAGGTTTAACATTGTAACTGCTACCACTCATACTGCTACCACCACCTCCTTAAATCAATAAAACATTTATTTAATTCTAATTTTCATAGAATGTCATCAGATTTCAATTAAATCTGATTTATTTTGAATTAATTGCTGTAATAATAACTCTTTAATTTGAATTTTTTAGTTTCTTCATACAGAATATTTCAATATCTCTACACAATATGGTACTGATGACAGAGAAAAAAAGTACAGTTTTGCAACATAAATGTATATATTCATTCTTGATTATTGTAATATTCTGTTGAAAGACGTCTGCAGTAATTTTGATAATGAATCATATTCATTATTCACTATTTTTTAAAAAACATATTTTACCTGAATTATTTCCACTCCACTTATTGCTTCCACGATCTCCTCCGTTTCCGCGATCAAATCTATTCCTGTCTCCAGAATCTCGGCCTCCTCGGTTTCCTCCGCGGGAACCTCCTCCTCCTCCTCCTCGTGAATTATTCCCTCGACTATTGTTACCTCCTCCTCCATTATTTCCACCACTAGATCTTCCTCCATATCTACCTCCTAAATTTTTATTATCTTTTGAAATTATTTATTAAAAATAATAATACTTAAAATGATAGAAAAAATTTATAAAATTATGATTAAAAAAAAGTTTTTACGTTTAAATAGACTAGGATTTCTTGAAAGCTCATAGAGTTTAGGATTGACAACTTGTTTTGCTTCTTCTAAAACCTGAATCAAGTCATTAGCTTTATGTGCATTGCTTGGAGTAAAAAATGCATATGCTGTTCCGGTTCTTTGAGATCTTCCTGTACGTCCAATTCGATGGACGTAATCTTCTGAATTTGATGGGTAGTCCAGATTTATTACAAACTTGACATCTTCGACATCTAGATAGAAAAATAAGTTTAGTAAAAAATCAAAAAAAGAACTTGATTCTTTGTGGTGCTATGAAAAGCATGTTAAATTAATTTGTCAAATATGATGATGATTAAATAATAAATAGTATTTTTAATCAAATGATGTAAAAATTTGAAAGAGAAGGTCTATTAAAAAAAAAAATCTATAAAGGATTATAATTAATAAAAAATTATGAATAAACAATGCGTACTTGAAATTGATTTTCTATTTAAAAAAAATTCTATTCATAGACCTTCTACTTTTTTGTAGGACATGAGAATGAATTAAAGTGATAAAATAAGTTTGACTTGCATTGAATATACAGTGAGAACAAATGAGTCGACCACAAAGAGCAAGCACATTTGAATTACCTGTTTATTAAAAGCTGGAATGTAAATACATTTGTTTGGAAATGTAGAGGAATCAGAGCTCAGATGGTTGTCAAGACTCGCATGAGAGAAAAGCGAGCTCTAGATAAATGCTTTAGCAATTTCACACCCTTCTCTCCCGCACCAAAGTATGGATCTTTTGTTGAATAAAGTATGGATTTGTTGGACTTACTTTCCTAAGAATCTCTGCTCATCAGCTCGCCGTTGATGGAGTATAACAGAAGCTTGAATTTGGAAGCAATGTCATGAACTTCGTTGACGACGTGTTGAGGGCACAATTTTTAATTGATAATTATTACCAAATGATTGGTGATTGATTCTCAATTGTCGCCAATAATTTCATGAGCATTGCAGACGACAGTTGGTGGACGGCGTTCTCAAGAAATGACCGAACTACCTATGAAAAAAATAGCTGCTTTCTGGTGTAGATCTCTTGCCCTAACTCTTAGCTTCTATTCCATACTTTGGACCGTCGCAGGTACAGAGTGAGAGTGTGGTTTTTTGAGTGGCACGGTTCAAACCGAGGCACAGCGTTATGTTAGCTTGTTGCGAGGGGACGCAGTCACACCCCGATCATTTATTTTTCCAAAGCAAGCTCTTCCAGAGTTCTTATCATTGATAAAACTCCGTCGCATGTGCCTCTGAAAACACATAGAACAGCACGTTATTACCAGACTGACAAGACTTGTCTAGTTCTGAACTATTAATATCAAATCGACGCATTAACCACCCTCACTATCGCTTTACCATCCTTCGTTTTTCACCTGTAAAATGTCCAAACATTCGTCTAACCATGTAATATAATTGATTAAAGATAAAATTTTTATAAAATAAAATTATATGATAATTTGTTGGTATTTCTTTGAAGGCTAAAAAAATGTTTGGATTCCTAAATCTATACTAACATATTTAATTATAAATTAATTAAGTCTAATGTAAATACTAAAAACCAGCGTCAATCAGTCTGGCACATGCCGTCATCCGTGACCACGTTTGTTTATTATAGAATACTGTCAAAATTGTTGGAAACCGATAGTAACCATCGCAGCCTGACCCTTACATCTTAGATTATTGCACAAATACTAATTCTTACCTAACCCTCGAGCTGCTACGTCTGTTGCTACTAAAATAATTGATCGGCTGCTCCGAAATTCTGAAAAAAATGAATTCATATTATTATTATAAAAATCATGTTCGCATAATGTAAGTATTTTAAGATTAATACAGATTATAACTTAGCAGTTATAAGAATCAAAGAATTCAAAAAAAAATCGAACACTTACGATTAAGAACATAATCCCTTTCTGGTTGACTTTTATCTCCATGAATTCCAACAGCGTCCCATCCAAATATGCCGAACTTATTTATAGCTCTTGTAATATCGTCAACTTTTCTTTTCGTCTCTACGAAAATAATTGTCTTATTTTCAGGTTCATTCGCAATTTCTTCAAGTAATTTCATTAGTTTACTTTCTTTTTCATATTCTTCACAAACATCAACGATTTGTAAAATATTATGATTAGCTGCAAGCTGTAAAGAGCCGACATTTATTTGAATATAATCAGTTAAAAATTCTTCTGCTAAATTCCGAACTTCCTTTGGCCATGTAGCTGACCACATTAAGGTTTGTCTGTCAGGTCTAATTTGTTCGACTATTTTTCTTATTTGTGGTTCAAAGCCCATGTCTAACATCCTATCAGCTTCATCAAGAACTAAGTAAGTACATCTTCTGAGGTTAGTAGTCCCACGTTCTAAAAAGTCTATTAATCTTCCGGGTGTTGCTATGCATATCTCCACGCCTCGTTCTAGATCTCGTGCTTGGGGACCTTTTGGAGCTCCTCCAAAAATACATGTGTTTCTTACTTGAGAAGAGATCCCAAAATCAGCAGCAACTTGTTGGATCTGTTGAGCAAGCTCTCTTGTAGGAGCAAGAACAAGTGCGATAGGTCCATCACCTCTATTAAGTCTAGGCTGATGATTAATATGAACTATTGCAGGTAAAATATAGGCCAATGTTTTTCCGGAGCCAGTCTGAGCTATTCCCACCATATCACGACCCGATAAAGCTATAGGCCAACCTTGAGCTTGAATTGCTGTCGGATGGTTGAAACCTTGTCTCCTAATTTCATCCATAACATAGTCAGGAAATCCCCCTTCTTCAAAATAGATACTTGGTGCTGGTATTCCTGATCCTTTTACTGTAATTTCTCTTGATGATCTGTAAGAATCAACTACATGGGGGTTCCTAGAAACAACATTAGGATGTGGTTGATAAAAATCTTTACGAAATGGAAGTAAATTGTTCAAGTCCCAGCGAGGTTTTCGCAATCTTTCGCCTGGCTGGCGGTTTTTAAAAGAATTATTGCCAAATCCACTATCACGACTGCTTCCAAAACGGGATCCTCCATCTCTATTCCCAAAACGACTTCCACCACTACTTCCACCGCGAGATCCACCTCCCCCGCCGCCTGTTCCCCGTCTGTCATTACGATCACGGTCGCGAAAAGCCCTAAAAATGAACAATAAATATTATATTCAGAATGAATACACTTATAGTATGAATAGATACATTTTTAAAAAATTTTTTAACTAGTTAAAATTAATCATTTCTTGTTAATTTTGAATTATAATTGCTTATCAAGAAACGACAATCATTACTTAACATATAGAAAGAATGTTTTGTTCATATTTAAAGAATTTTTTCGTCCAACAATTGTTGTACTTACATTTTCTTTAATTATTTCAATTGGAATTCGGAGAGAACTAATTTAGAACCACTCCGAATTCGCTAGCTTTTTCTGTAAATATTGACGATAAGCGTCACTTTTATCACAAGAAGATTTCGCGGATAATCCAGAGCAGTCTTGATATCAAGTTGTACTCAATATTCTTCTACTTGTGATCCTTGTTGGTAGTAAAGATCCAATGGCGGAAACTTTTACAATGGAAAATAATTCTAACCTAACATAAATATTTTATAGTTCTCCGCTAGATGGATTAGATGCTAATTTTAATTATTAGCGGGAAGTTTTAATTTTGATGTTGATTGATTAAGTGGGAATTAAATTTTACAACACAAATATAATACTTGGATTAATGTAAAAACATTTTATATTTAAATGAAAAAGAAAATAATTTTATTATTTCTAAGTTTTAAATTTAATATACATCATAACCATATTCTTTTTTAGTGTACCAATCACAGAAACGTTAAAATCTCATGAAATATACTAATTTCAGTTCAAGAAAAGTAAAATTAATTTAAAGTTCTTAAAAATTGTCTAAAAACATTTTATGTTATTGAATGATATCTTTCTAATAACTGAGAAGCAGTAAATAAATTTATTATATCACGAAATTTTATAAAAAGGATTATATCAATTTCAATTATTACTTAAAAATAAAAATACTGATACAAGTGCTATTGAAAATGTGATGATTCATTAAAATAAATATAGTTAAATTATTCAAAGTGTTTGATTGAAATCTCTTATAATAACAAATATAATGTAACTTAGACATATTTTTTGTTTCAGTGAAACTATTACTTTTCAGTCTATTAGTAAAACTTTCTTTACGATCACATATGATTCATAATTGTGAAAACTAAGAGATCTTTTCTTATGAATGTGATTTATATTAATCAAGAATACTGACAGTGATATTTAAAATTTTTTTTTCTCATTATCTGACTTAGTTTTTGTATGTTTTCGTTTAACTCAATAAGAACTTGGAGCTGAATAATTACATTCATATCTTCCATCAGCAGACCGATAGTTGCCGTTATTTTGAATGTAATTTCTCTGAATATTATAACTGTATACTGAATTTTGATTGACTTGAGGTTTTGCCGGATAGTTATTATATGTAGATCCCACATAATTATTCAATGTCGATTGATAAGGCATTCCAGAGCGATAATTATTTTTTCTAGCAATGCTTTCGATTGGCTGGGCACAATTGTTAGTCAAACGTCTATCATTTCTGTCATTGTTTCTTGGAGCTTGTCCACCATATCTTTTACCACCTGTAATAAATGAAAAATATAAAATTATAACAAACGATATTAAAAAATTTCGTGAATGGAAACTCTAAATTACCTTTAGTGTTAAAGTTGCCGGATTTGGCAAGCTGTGCCATTTCACTCAAACGTGGATTAATATTTTGTCCGGCTTCACGTAATACCTCTATTAAGTCTTCAGCGTGTTTCATGTTATGTGTTGTAAAAAAAGCATAAGCTGTTCCAGTTTGACGTCTCCGACCGGTACGACCGATGCGATGAATGTAATCCTCTGACGATGATGGGTAATCGAAGTTTATTACATATTTGACGTCATCAACATCTAGATATTAAAAGCAGATTTATCGTATTTTCTATGACGGTTTCTGATTTTAAATCATGGAATCATAAATTTTATATTATACACACCTAAACCTCGAGCTGCTACATCAGTTGCTACCAAAATGGGAGCTCTTCCACTTCTAAATTCTTGAAGAACATGATCTCTTTCGTGTTGATTTTTATCACCATGAATACTTAATGCTTGCCACCCATCTCTTCTTATATTTCTTGTGATGTCGTCAACTTTTCGTTTAGTTTCTACAAAAATAATTGTTTTATTCTCTTTTTCCGTTCCAATTTCTTGCAACAGTCGTTGTAATTTAATATCCTTTTCAAATTCTTGACAAACATCAATAATCTGAATAATGTTATGATTAGCTGATAAGGTCAAAGATCCAATATTCAACTGAGTATAATTCGTCAAAAAATCTTCAGCTAAAGCTCGCACTTCTTTAGGCCATGTCGCTGACCACATTAGAATTTGACGATCAGGACGAATTTGCTCAATTATTTTACGGATCTGTGGTTCAAATCCCATGTCTAACATGCGATCAGCTTCATCTAAAACTAAATATGTGCATCGTCGTAAATTAGTCACTCCACGTTCCAAAAAATCAATTAATCGGCCTGGGGTGGCAATGCATATTTCAACACCACGCTCGAGATCTTGAACTTGAGGTCCTTTAGGAGCTCCTCCGAATATACAAGTATTTCTCACTGCTGCTGTTTCACAGAAACAGTTTGCTACCTCTTGAATTTGTTGAGCTAATTCTCGTGTTGGAGCGAGAATCAAAGCTATTGGACCGTCTCCAGCATTCAATGGTGGCTGATTAATTAGATGAACAATTGATGGCAACATGTACTGTAAATAACATCAACCATGTCATATTTGATAAAATAAAAAAAATATTATCATTCGATTTATCGAGGTGTTGACTTACTCCTAGAGTTTTTCCTGATCCAGTTTGAGCTATTGCTACTAAATCTCGACCACTAAGAGCTATAGGCCATCCTTGAGCTTGAATTGCTGTTGGATGTGAATACCCCTGTTTTTTGATTCCTTCCATAACATAAGAAGGAAAATTTCCTTCCTCAAAGCATTGAATTGGATTCGGTATATTCTCTCCTTTAAGCGTTATCTCAGCAGCTAGACGGAATTTTCTAATTTCTTCCGGTGACCTAGTTGCAAAGTAATAATTTTTGTATCAGCTTTCTGTCATTGGAGATAAAAACGATAGTTTTTAACTTATAAAAAATCAATTATCGACTAAAATAGGAAGTATTAAATAATTTTAAAAGTTTTAATACATAAATGCAATTAACGATGTATGTATTTTTATAAAATTAACCTGTTTTTTACTGCGGGATGTTCAATGTAGAAATCTTTTTTCAGTGGTTCTAAAGATTTAATATCCCAATTCAGCTTTTTTACAGCGACACATGACTGCTGCTTGCCCTTTATTCCACCATTGCTATTATTTCCTCGATTATTAAATCTTCCGGCACCGTTTCCGTAATTATTATTATCATATCCTCGTCCATTTCTGTTGTTTCCTGCGCCATGACCTCGGCCTTGCTCACGCTCCCGATGAAACCTAGAAAATTTGCCATTAAAACATTTTACTGTTATAACATGAAATACGCATTACAAGTTTGCAGAAACAATTACGTAAATGTGATGTTTCAATTGAATACACTCTGATATTTCCATTAAACTGTTGTGATGACGCAAGCTTACCACGGAATGATAATTTAATTATTATTTATACAATATCATTAATGTATTATTTTATCTATTTAGTAATTCTCTGTATTTTTTTTTTGTTTAAATAATACATAACACAATAGAGCTATAAATAAAGTTTGACATTTGCATATAAATTTGAAAGATAGTTATCTGAGATGAAAGTTTTTTTGCAAGAAATAGTTGATTTATGTTCAAACTTATAATATTCATCAGAATAATTAATAGCCATATAAACTAAATATTCGTAAATTTTAATAAATTATTCAATTAATTCATTTCATTCGATATGAAATGCAGGTCAAACAATTGGTTGTAATCGTAATCTTATGAAGATGTTAAAAAAAAAAATGGCCGTGTCCTAACAAATGATAGATAAATCTACAATACGAAATTACTGAAGTAAAACATACATGATTGATAAACACTCTTGTATATTGATTGAGAGTTGTCATTCATTACTACTTACATTATTGGAGTTTAATAAAAATTCACTTGGCAACACAATTTTTGCTTGTCTCTTGTATCCAAATCAATCAATGATCTGACATGGATGGAAGTCTGCGCGAGACTAAATAAAATCGAAAATAATTGATTATTATTAATAAATAGTTAGTAATGAATATAAATTTTTTCATCCTAAATTAATACACAAAAATAAATACGAAATTACAAGGTTGAGGTGATGGCCAATAAAGTTTGGACCAAGCCGGCAATCCCGCCAGCTACAAGACTTGACAAGTGAACTTCCGAAAGTAGTCCCTTGTAAACTGTTGCTATAGAAACGGCGGAGGAATACGAATATATTTTTCGTTAGAAAGATCCATATTCGCCCCAACAGAAAATACACCGAGAGAGCTCAAAATCAGTTTGTTCCATCAAATTCTATTGTACCTACAGAAAGCTATTAAATTTTCACATTCTGATTCAAGCTAAAAAATTAGATGGCGAAACTGATGATTTTTGTGGGGCTAAAATTTACTCTGTGAATAAAACAGGATTCAACAATTTTACTCATTTCTTTGCTATTCACATTCCTCTCATAAATGTTTTAGTGTGTGAATGTTCTGTATACAGTGTACTCGTCTTAATATTTACAAAAAAAATAATTAAAACATTTTTATTAACGTCCTAGATGATCATAAACAATTTGGAATTATTTCTTTTCAATTATAGATAAAATAATTGACATATTTCAGTGAACTAATGTAATAGTTTTATATTTTATTCGGCGTTTGAAGATTGATTAGTAATCAGCTACAAACATGGCTGCTGCAGCGGCTGCCGCGCTTCTTGATGAATTAATGGGAAGAAATAGGAATGTTTTACCTAATGAAAAGCCGAAGGAACTTAATTGGGAAGATCCTGAGGTGAATATTCATTTTAAAGTCAAACAAAAATCCATCTTCTACGTATATATTCATTTATTTCTCCATGAGAAACATTGACTGCTACTGTCAATTTTTTTTTCTTTGTTATTTATTATTTGTCTGAGTTCTTTATTTACTGTATTTCTAATGATATTTTTACAGTTCTGCAAGCTCTACTTAGTCAAATTCTGCCCTCATGACCTTTTTGTGAATACACGAGCTGATTTAGGAGCTTGTACAAGAGTTCATGATGACGAAGCACGAGAACTCTTTGAAAAAGCACCGTATTCTTACAAGAAACAACAATATGAAGATGAATTTATACGATTCTGTCAAAGCATGCTTAATGAGGTTGAAAGAAAAATAGTTAAAGGCAAACAAAGGCTCGCTCTTATTGGGAAAACAGAAGCAGTAAGTTTCTTAAAGATGATAAAATTAATAATTTCGTTCTGTTTTATTGCTTATTAATTATATTTTTCTGAATTTTATTTAAACAGCCTACTTTGACTCCAGCACAAACTCAGAGGAATGAAGAGCAAATAGCCTTGCTTACTGAGAAAATTAATAAACTTGTAGAAGAGGCTGAACAAAGTGGAATTCAAGGAAATGTAGAGCAAGCTCAAGGTCTCATGAGATTATGTGATCAACTTAAAGAAGAACGAGAGACACTTAGAAAGTCTAATGATAATAGTCATTACAATCAGGTTGGTAACTGTTGATTAGATGATTGGTTTCACTTAACAGTCATTTTACTATTAAGAAAATCTTTAATATTTTTCGTAGAAAAATATGTATTTTTTTTTTAAATAATATCTTTCATTTTAATCATGATACTTCCTTTGTTTTATATATCAAGAGATTATTTTATCTTTTTATTTGTTTACTTATAGACGGCGGAGTTAGCAGCAGCTCAAGAAAAGCAGATGGAAGTCTGTGATGTTTGTGGAGCATTTCTCATTGTCGGTGATGCTCAGCAACGTATTGACGATCACTTAATGGGTAAACAGCACGTGGGCTATGCTAGATTAAAAAGTGCTCTCCAAGAAATAATGGTAATACTATTGAAAGCTTTTTCTCACTTTATAATAAAACAATGAACTGAGGCCTTTCAATTTTTAATCGGTTGTTTTCTATTTAAACTAGGCCAAACGAGAACGAGCAAGGGATGAAAAAGAACAAAAGAGAGATGAAGACAGAAAAAGGGCTCGGGCTAATGAAGAGCTTGAAAGGAGACGTCGTGATGACAGAGACAGAGATCGCGATCGTGATAGAGACAAACGTCGGAGACGTGATGATGAAAAGAATCGTCATGACTCACACAGGTTTGCTGCATTTTACTCAATTTCGGGTATTCATTACAGAGGCTTCTGTTATTAGATTTGATAAGTAATGCTATTGATTTGTATTCCAGGAATTCCAATTATAATAGTAGGAGTAAATCACGCGATCGTCATGACCGTCATAGAGATGACGACAATTATCGTCGTCATAATAGAGATAAAGGTATAAGAATTTTTAATTATGAGTATAAATTTCGGTAAATTATTATTATGATTTTATTTACAGGAAGTCGAGATCACCGAAGCTCCAATAGTCACAGTCGTCGTCGCCACCGTTCTAGAAGTCGAAGTCACAAGTAACTACTCTTGATTGGTTAGTGAGTGAGAAATAAGCCAGGTATGCACTATACAATTAAATATTAACGTGTCAATTACTGTGCAGGTATTAAATCAGGTGAGTTAAAAACGCTGCACATAAATCAACATAAATAATAATAATTCCTATATTTAACGAGATTATATAAATAAACAACGTTCCAAAAATCTTCCAATATCAATTCAAATAAAAGAAAATAAAAAAATTTTTTTTAAATAACTACAATCTAGATAAAATTCACTATCGTCCAAAATATTTAGCACTTTTTTTAATGTTTAGTAATTAAATCTCAATCGCGAATAATTTTGAATGCGGGTTGAAGCCGTAAAGTCGCGAGTCAATTGAATAGTTACATAATGAATTAGTTTATATAAAAATAAAATAAACGCAGAGCAAGTTAGGAGAAGGTATACCTATACTTGCTTTCATAAGAAAATAATGAAAACTCCTTAGGAAAGAAAAGACGGCCGATTTTTTGTGAAAACGTCAAAACAACATACGTTTTTGTTTATTATTTTTTTACGTAAAAAAAACGAGTGGTTTAGTGGAGGAATCAGTGCCTACTACAGTAGACCTGCTACAACAGTGCCCTGTGTGACTGTGACTATATCCTAGCTTCTGCCACATTTATGAGGTATTTATGTCGGAATGAGTAATACCAAAATGTCTTTTTAACCAAAGGGAAATGTATTAAGTCCTCTATCAATTTGTTATAATACATAAATAGGTTTATTGAATTATTGACATTAAAAATAATCAGTTGAAGTCAATAAATGTTTTTTACGCAAAGCTGTCGGCTTAATCCCGATTGTCCAGTTATCTTTCGAACACTGACAGGATTCTAAAAAGTGTCGCAAAATTGGTGACGGTCTTGTCGGCGAAACAATTCTACATTTAAAAAATATTCAAATTAAAAGCGTCCAGCAGTGAAATTAAATTATATTGATATATTAATTCTTTATGATTATTAATATTAATTGGTTTATGTAAAAATTTTATTTTAAGAGATGTTTGAAACGTCTTTGTTTATTTCCAGAAATCCAATGATCATTATTTGGAGAGATCTGACGTGCAAAAAATCATGCGAGTATCCAGCTCAAAATATGTTTAAGGTAAAGATTTTATAATCTTGAAACTCCAAGCGCGAAATGTAAATTATTTGACAATTTACGTATTGTTTGCGACTAAATTCAAGTCGTCAACACGTGCTTAATTAACCATTTATTTTCCTTTTTTTAACTGACTGTTGGACAGTCGACAAATGAAACGATTTCCATTGATGGCCATGTTTTTTGGTCAAATTTCTAATTCCATGAATTCAAATAGAAGCTATTGTTATTTTATCAACACGGGTTTAACATTTCACATCGAATAAAATTGTTATTTTAGGACTGTCTTAAAACTGCAAATAAAGTGTAATTTAACTAAATTAACGTGGTGGATTGTACATTGATTGATAATTGTAATTTTCTTGTCGTAAAATAATTGTTATTTCTCATAAATAAACAGAAAAAAGAACAAAAATAACAACAAAAAACAATAGGAATTGTGTATAATTGAAATTAATTTTAACAATTATGTATAATTTACCGATCAAATATATAGATATAAATATATATACATCTTTGAATTATGTTCCAAACGACAATTACTTATGTGCTTAGTAAATAATTAATCACTTAATAATACACAACGATAAAATATCGAGTTTTTTACAGCCTTGTGCGCTTTTAATACTGGAATTTGAATATTAATGAGTTTTGTTGTATTTTTTACTTTAAACCCAAAGCTTTTGTCACCTGAAAAATAAAGAAAATTGATTCATTAAATAATAAATAAATCATTTTCTTATTTTCTTATTAAAAATTTCAATTTAATAATTATTTATTACATACCTGTTCGTAAACAGTCCATGCCATTGCTGTCATTAGAGTTCTTCTCAACATTCTTGGCACCATTCCTTTAAAAAAGCCTTTGTACCCGTATTTTTTATATATAAAAACAACTCCGTTGTGTAAACTATTAAATTCATGTGAATAGAGTTGCATTTTTGTTTTAACTACATCAGCTGGATGAGTTACAATTGATGCTAAAATTCCAGCAGTAATACCACAGCCAAAATGCATCACTATGTATTGTTTACCATCGCAACCTTTAAGAAATAAAAAAGGTATTAAATAAAGTTGATTGCTCGATAATTAAATAGTAAAGAAGGGTTTCTTTCAACATACTTCTATCAGAAATAGTTTTTAATTGAGTATAAAACATAAGGTAAAGGCCACTGTACGGAGCATCTCGCAATAAAGTTGGAACTAGACCACTTGAAAGTCCTCTAACTCCTTCATATTTGTAAATAAGTCTTAGAGCTTCTCCCATACTTTGATATTTATAAACTCCACTTTCGAATCGAGTTTTAATCACAGTAATTGGAATCAATAAAGATCCTGATAGTGTGCGAGCTGCTATCCCTAAAGAAACTGCCTGAAGGGGTGTGAGAGACTCGTCTGGACAGACTGTGTGCTTCAGCCAGTGAAGTGTAGAAAAATATAAACCGACTCCAGGAATCACTCGAGTTATGGACTAGAAATTAGGATTATTAATTTATTAAAATAGGTGGAATTAGTCATCATGAAAACTTTAGAGTCATTGCATCATGCTCAACTTACCGGAGTCATTCCCCTCCATAATCCAAAAATATTTTCTTTTTGAACAATATTAACAACTGTTGAGAGCATAGCATTACGAGGAGCACTGAAAAAAATATAAAATTAATTCTAGACCTTTTTTTTACGAATATTAATAACTTTATGAAAAAATTTTCTTACCTAACATGGTTGTTAACAGTATTTTGTAATCTGGTTTTGACAAGATCCAAAGGTTGAAATAAAATTGTCGAAAAAGTTCCTGAAAATGAGCCTGCCAAGAAAGATTTCAAAATCGGATACTGAAAAAATACATTATATTCGTAGATTAGTAATTACATTCATGGTTAATTACTTGTGATTATTGTTCTTATTTGCGATTAAGTATTGCATTACTACAGTCTGATTTATGACATTTTGATCTCATTATCAACTTTAAACGCATCATATGAAGTTCAATATAGCGTTAGGAAACGTACAAGATATTTTGCACGAGTTTGCCTCACGTGAGTTTGAATAATCTCAATAAGGGGTCAAAGCAACATCATAACTGTCTGTAGAATGTCAAGATTCAGCTATCTTAATAATGAGTGTAGACAAAAAGAACGATTGAATAACGAAATTAATTGATTCTATGAATAATTTTGAAAATTTTTTGTTGATAATATGTTTAAAGTTATTCGATACATCAAATGTAATAAAAAATATTATTTTCTATGCAAACATTACTTACTGCTGTCAAGGTATCCATATCCAGAAAAAAACTATTGAATTAGAAAGTTTAAAGTTTAAGAATAAATATTGAACTTACAACAAAATATGATAGTTTTAAAGAATTGAAAAGTATGCCAGAACAGTTGATGATGGACTGAAAATATTAGAGATGGACCAGTTTACTTACATGCTCATTTATCGAAGTTTCTTCATTTTTGGGGTCAATCAAATGACCTTCCATATCAAGCTATATGACAAATAAGTCGCGTTTGAGGGTATCAAAAGCAAACGTGATTAAAACGTGACTTAAGAGAAACGTGATGAACATACATTTCCCATTTTTGTATTAATAACATGTCAATTAAGATAATTTCAATTATTCCATTGTTTGTTTCATGTAAAATTCCTCTTGCCTTTCATTTTTGACCACTTTATATTTTTAACTGCAAAAAACAATATATTTTTATGCTGTATACCCAGCGTAATGAATAAAGATATTAATAAAGTAATTAATCGCTAGCTTTTGTTAAGATATTAAGAGGATTTTATTTAGATAATATTTCAAGTCTGAAATTAATTTTTTACTGATTATCAGACATTCTTATCACTTACTGTACAAAATTTACACGTGTATTCATGAGATTCATGTTACGTAGTCATCATCTTGTTTGGTTGATGACAACAATTGATTGCTTGATTATTCTTCTGAATAACATATTTGTCTTTCTATATTTCAATATAATTGCGTAAACTTGGCGTTATTTTCCAGGACTTTATCAATCCTTATCAATGCACTTATACTAATCGAGTGAAAAATTGCCTCATTCATTGTGATAATTATTTATAACTAAAAGAAACATGTTAATTGAGGTAGAAATCGTTGTTAACAATTGAGTTATGATTTATTGAACAGTTATCTATTTCTATTGTTAGATGACAGTCAAAACTAAGTTTTCAAATTTCCCGCCTCATGCAACTGTGTAACGTAATTTATAAAAAAAACCACAAGTTAGATGAGAAATAAAAGTAATATGAAATTATTACAAGTTAATATTAAATAAAAAAAATAGTATAAAAAATAATATAGAAAAATATTAAGTTTCGAAATGACATTGATTTGATTTGAATTGACGCGGGTAGTAGAATTGCTCTGGAATGACAAATGTGGCGCTCTTTACTTCCGGAAGAGCCACCCGAGATACCACGGTCATTTCCTCGGCCATTTTCTTCGCTGCTTTGAACGTAGAGTCGTCGTTTGCGTGTGTTTTGCAAGTAAGAATAATTTTTAATGCATTTTTATACATTTATTAGCGAAAAATATGTTAAATAAATACACTTTAGCTCAATACAATAATTGATACATAATTTTATTGAAATTTCGGTCTTATTATTCTGAAAAATTTAATTAACCAGCTATGGCGTGGGTGTCCACGTGCTGCTGGGAAATACTGTAACATGAAAAAAATAATAGTGGACTTTTATTCACTTGGAAATTGATATTATTAGATAAAAAATCTTTAATTAAAATTGAAAATTTTTCATTTTAATCCAATTCATAATTTGAAATATAAAATAAGTTGGATAATTCGTATGAATTAATGATTACATGCTTAAATAAAATGAATTTATATTTATTTTCTATAAATTATTTTTTAATTATCTGCTATTATTTAAGGTGACGATTCAAGATGGTAAACGGTAGGATTCCTTCAGTCTTCTCAAAGACTTACGTTACACCACGTCGGCCTTATGAAAAGGCACGTCTTGACCAAGAGTTGAAAATTATTGGAGAATATGGTCTCCGTAATAAACGTGAAGTATGGAGAGTAAAATATACTCTTGCTAAAATTCGTAAAGCTGCCCGAGAGCTGCTTACACTTGAAGAAAAGGACCCAAAACGTCTCTTTGAAGGTAATATTACATTGAAGAAATAATATTAATAGTAGCGATCGCTAAACATTCAATTATCTACGATACATAGAAGAAAATGATGTAAAATTATAAACTATTCTGACACTTCTTGTCTGAATAACCGTGTAGATGTAATTATCCTGATTATTATACTTCTTCATTAATAAATCCAATTAGCCCTTGAATTGATATTTAAGTTAATAATATTGTAATTTGTGTTACAGGGAATGCTCTTTTGCGTCGTTTAGTAAGGATTGGAGTACTAGATGAGAGCCACATGAAACTTGATTACGTCTTGGGTCTTAAGATTGAAGATTTCTTGGAGCGTCGTCTACAAACTCAAGTTTTTAAGCTTGGATTAGCTAAATCTATTCACCATGCTCGTGTTCTTATTCGTCAGAGACACATTCGGTTAGTTGAATCTCTGAGGAATAATTTTTGAACGCCTTAAACTGAGTAGGAAGTGTTGATTTTTAAGACAATTTCTAATCTTTAAGGCTAAATTAAATCCTGTTTAATCAATGGAAAAAAACCTTGATTCTTTTCCATTTTCATGCTCAGGAAACAAATTGAAATAATTTAAAAAAAGATATCCACATTGCATTAACTATTTGAAGACTTTTTGCAAGTTTATAAGCAATTTAAAAGGTGGTCTTTATTTCTACAGATACTCATAAAGTGTACTCAAACTGAATAATTGACTGGAAACACTTATATTTTTTTTCATTAAGGCCACTAAAGTGTCTGGCTGACTTACCGGCACTTTACGCCTCGCTAAAGTAACGTTCAGATGCCAATGAGCAGAAATATTTATCAAACAGACCACTTAATGCGTCTTGAAGACGCTTAACGTCTGGTAGATTCCAAGAGGAATCTTATAAACAGCTCGGGAATTGGTACGACGTTTTGATTAATGATTCTTGCTATTCCATTCATTTTGAAACAAAGATTTAATGTTGTCCAACCATTTATCTTTTATTCGTATTCTCTTTCTTTATGACTTATGAAGTTCGTTGTCTGTTCACAGTGTCCGCAAGCAAGTCGTGAACATTCCATCGTTCATTGTACGTTTGGATTCGCAGAAGCACATTGACTTCTCGTTGAAATCACCCTTCGGTGGTGGTCGTCCTGGACGTGTAAAGAGGAAGAATCTTCGTAAGGGAAGTGGTGGAGCAGCCGCTGAAGAAGAAGAAGATTAAACTGTAATCTTAAAACATTTATTTTACTGAAAATAAAAAATCAAACAAAAAAATAAATTTGTTTCATCTATATTAATCATTGTATTGGTCTTTGCATGAATTCTGTTAACAGAGAGTAGAATGTAAGAGAATGTAAGATGAAGTCTTGAAGAATTTTTTATTTTTATTTCGCGATGTTGAATAGCCGGTGAGTATTTGCCATAGGCTTACATGCCTAGAATTACTTTTTTATTTTTTTCGACTTATGTAAATGTTTATTTTTTATTTTTCCTTTTGTTCATGGCGTAAGAAAGATACTTTAACACCTTAAGGATGATGCAGTCTTGACGCTGCTTTTGAAAAAAGAACTCATTTTAAATGCAATAAGAGAAGAGACGTTAGTCTAGAAAAGAAGTTGGAATGATGAAAAGTAGTTCACTGCTGGATTTGTAGTATCATAATTATTATAGTATTGCGGTAGTTGGGGCAAATGACCGATATTTGCTTTGATACATTTGTATGTTGAGGTTTTTGGAGCACATGTGCTGTAAGAACGTGATCTTACATAACAGCATTCACAGAAAAAAGATATCAAGTAAAAAGCAGGTAAAGAGTTTCATTTGAATTTATAATTCAATTTATAATTTTTGAAAAGGAAATTTTATGGGTCATAAAAATAATTAATTTAATCAAAACTTTCTCATTAGCGATAAAAAAAAACTCCTTTTGAGTATAAACTGAGAAAAAAAAATTATCTTGGTAATTAATTAAAAAAACGGTTTAAGTTGGTACGAAATTTTTTCTGTATATCAGACTTTTTGAATGAAAAAAGTTTGAATACACAATTTTTTTAATTTGAATTTGTAAATTTAAATGTTTATGAATGAGTTACTATTGTGTACGTTGTCAATTTATTAGATAAGCAGTCACAGATGAATTACTTCTTATAGAACCAGACGGTTGTGACACAAGATGAATGTGAATGAAGAAGAAGAACGAATAAATGTAAATTGAGACGAAGAAATAAGAAGAAAAAAAATGATTTTTCACAAGCATTTATAGGAACAAGTTGGATAATATATTTTGTACGTAGTTTGATCTACTAGAAGACAGGAAGTTGAAGCAATTTTACATTTTGTTGAACCTCATATTCAAATATTATTCAAGCCTTTGTCTATAGAATCGGTTATTCTTACCAAACTAAATTTATATGCTAACCATACGTCCTCGGAAGGTCGTCTCTCTAGTGACTTGAGTTTCCGTATCTATATTTCGCTTTACGTACGAAATACTCTTGTTGACATGGACTCGCTTGTAAGAGACATGCATTAAAGATGAGTTCAAGAAGGCAAAGAACATAAAGAGAAAGACAGTAAGGACGACTAAACACTTGACCAACTTTAAAGTCAAGAAGAAGAAGAAGAAAAAGCTAAATTCTTAAGAAAATTTTGAAAAAATGGAGTAAGTGGAAGGGAAAAAGATATGATGAAGAAATGAGTTCCTCTAAAGAGATGTCAGGTGAAAAGACACTGAAGAAGCCAATGAAATAGAAGTTGAGAAAGGAGACAGTCTTCGAAGAACGTAAGTTTAAAGTAGAAGAATCATATTTTCATCAATGTTAAATAATTTATTTAAAAATTTATTTTAATTTAAAAAAAATTTCTTATAAACTTTAAATAATTTTTGCTTTACAAAACAATTTGTTTTAAGTAAATTATTTACTATTTATCAGTGATTTTACTTTCGTAATATGTAAAAAAAGAACATATTAAAAAATATATTTATTTTTTATTTTTTGAAAATAGAAGTTAAAACAAAGTAGCAGAATGAGTTAAAGAGGAAAATAAGTCATCAGTTCATCGTCTTCAAACGAAGGCCAGCAGTTAATAATGTAAGTAAAGTATAAAGTAATAGCATACTTAGATATTTAGAAAGTCTCCAGCACTTTAGTGAGCTCATGTAGTCAACACAAATACACCTGTACAATCAGTGAGATAAATAGGTATTTCTATCAGCCGTGTACTCTCGGTATTTCTTAGGTAAAGGGTGCGGCATGTACGTGAATAAGTACCGCTGCACTCTAGGCAGAGAAAACGCCTGAGGGAGAGCAATGGATATCTTGCAGCATATTCACATTCTGACGTAACTTGGAATCCCTGGCGTTAAACTGAAACGAGATTCACTCTACTGAATATAGGAGGGGTCCAAGTGTGTGTTAGGTGTCCAATCGAATAGGATACAGCTTATGCGTAGGCTTGATATAAACCACAAAGCTAAATTAGATGGTTAAAGCATTGTCTATTGGATCTGGTTGGCTTTGTACTCATTGAGATAGTATAATGACAGACGATATCTTTGTCGAATCTTGCGCAATAGCTACCTCATCATTTCTATCCTGTTTCTATAGCCTTGGATTGTTACGATACATAGCTTTAAGTTCTCTTCTGCTTTTGTTTAATTAGTTTTTGGACCTAGGAATCATTTGATTCTGACATTAAATTAGCCATGAAAGGTTTCTCAATTTATTCAATCCTTTCGCAGTGTCGGATAATAAGGTGTGACTTCATATTGAATTTCTAAATGATTAATTAACTTTGAAATGTTGAAGAAAAAACTTATTTCTGAACATAATAAATGTGAGAAAAAATATTTTTAATTAATATTTATTAAAAATAAATCATAATATATTTAGATTAAAATTGATCATGATAATGGATGATGATTGAATTTAGTTCCATTGAAAGTAGATATAAACAATGGGAATTTTATGTTAATATTGACTTAATTCATGTTAATGTTTTATTACTAGGACAATATTAATCTTCGTGACATAGGGACATGGAGAAATGTACTTTCAATCAGAATAGTTTGAAGAAAATTATAACTAGTAGTATATATGGATATTTTATTCAATAATGTTAATTGTTTAGAAGAGAAGTTAAAAAATGTAGACAATTCAAGGAGATAGAACAGATTATAGTTCTAGTTGGAGGATTGGAGAACTGGAATCCCGTCTACCTTCGAATATTTTTACTTTTACGAGATTACTCTGTTAATATGTCTATATAGTGAACTTGATAGTTGGGTATATCATTTTGTTTAGATTCTTCGGTAGTTATTTTTATTATTCATGGCACGACAGTCGTAGATGATGTAGATATACATTGAGATGACGAGGTCGACAGAGATGGATGAATGTGAATAATAAGTAAGAATAAAAATGTGAATAATATCAATGTAAAAATAGGAAAAAGGAAATATTCTTTCTTTATGTTATGAATTGCATTGTACAGGAAGAGTATTCTTTTTCATCGTTACATTGTTTGATTAGTATAAAAATGCTTGAAAGATCCTTTGAAATATTACTGTAAAGAGATCAAATTTAATTTTTTTTATTTATGAGATTATTTAATGTTTATAAAATGAAATTTTATGTTGAGAAGTATTGAAAGAGATGTAATTTTTTCTAGGATTAATTTGATAGATTCTATTGTTGATTTTTAATATTAAAAACATAGATAAATAATAAAAATAATATCCCTTTACTTTTAATTATTCTTATTAGAGTAAAGACGATTATTGGTGATACTCATTCTTAAGAATAAAAGCCTACTTTTCTAAGTAGTCTAAAGCATTAAAGTTTATGTTAATATTGGAATTTTCAAGGTTCTTGACCTTGTCAAGAACTCTGATATTTGCTTTGTAGAAGTTTCTGGTACTTTAAGAGAACGATGTGGAAGCGTGAGAAAATTCAAAAGCTTATACAGCTTGAAGCTTTTGTATACCTCAGCCGAATTTTACAAGCTGCCTACTTTTCTTCTGTGTTAGAGTGAGAACATAATACACTTTCAAACTATGCTAGTAAATCTTTCAACCGCATGATAAATCCCAAGGGCCGTTGAAGTACTGAGCTTTTCAGTTCGTTTTCTGTTTGTCTTTTCTCGCATTGGTCCTCAGAGAAATGTAGATAAAAATGGACTTGAGGGATTTGGATTATTTTCTTGGAATATAAAAGATGTAATTTCTTTAGAAATAAACAGAAAAACACGTTGATAATAGAAGACAAATCGTGGTAAAGATTGGAAAGGACACGAATGTAAAATAAAAAATGAACAAGAGAAAAATATTTTGAAATCTGGTTTTAAGCTTTTTTATTATTATTATTTTTATTAATACATAAGCTATATTTATGTGGAAGAGCTTTAGTTTTCTTGCAATATGAGTAAACTTGTGCTTGGTAAAAGCTCCCTGAGGTTCCTGCTTGTAAAAGCAACAACAAACAAGCGGCTCGTAATCTTATAAGATAAAAAAAATAATAATGTAAAAAAAAAAGCTTGATAAAAAATAATTTTTTTTTTGTTTAGAATAAAATATCTTGGTAATAACCATATCTTCGAATTTACATAAAATTACTAATTCTCTTATGAAAATGAACACTCTTATACTTATATTTATATTATATTTCTTCATTAACTATGCACTTATTATATAAGATAGTTTTATCATACAGGATTACATATTTTTAAAAGCTCTTGCTTCTTTTTCATCATCATTTTTTCATGAGATAAAATATATGCTGACCTGGATTTTTTTTCATTTAAAACATTCTCACTTCTTGGATCCATAGCTTATTTGAATTTTTTCAACCTCAATTTTGTTATTTCATAAAATAAATAAAAAGTGTTGAAAAGGTTAATGACCTTTGGAGGTTGTCAGTTAGATGTTTCCTAGATGTTAAAAATCTCCAAAAAATATCAAAGTTTTAAACATTTCCCAAACTTATTCCCTAGAATTTCTTTATTCTTGTTGAAAGCTACTGAAACATTCATGGTATCTAATTCTTCTATATATATATATATATGTTCTTTTATTTTTATTTTTTTCCAGAGATTTTCAATGGTTTATGTTCGTCTTGTAGAAATCTTTTCAGTACCAATAACTTTCACATTTTATCCACACTCTGAACACTTCATCTTTGATCTTCTTTGACTGTATGCTACCATTGAAATTTGTAGTGATCATGTCGAATGATGACTTAGGGTCCATTGAATTTTCAATTGAACTTGAAGAGATAGAGGAGTTAGGGTTGTCTCTGTACTTCTGTCACGCTATTTGATATCAAAGCTTTTGTAGAAATCATTGTACTAAATAGCTTTTACATTGCTGGATAAATATTTTCCTTTGATTAGTAATCAAACAGACGTGTTAGAGTTTAGTTGACAGGAAAAAAGAAAGAAAAAAGATCAATGAAATAGAATGTAATAAAATGACCATTACTTAGGTGATTGTAAGATATTTTATTGGAATTTTCTGATATGAATTTCTATTATCAGACTTTGGTCTGAAAATCCTCGAATCCCTGAACAGTTTTCACCAATTCTCAAGGGACAAATCGTAGAGTCCTGACCTGGGCTCATGAACTGGTAGAGGCTTCAACGACTTCCCAAAGAATTCTGTATTCGCTTCTACACTTCACCCAGATATCCCGGAAGCTATGACGTCGAAACTTTAAATCTCCCTTGCTATCTCGTACGTGCCTTGAACTATATGAAGTTGGAATAAAAGTTTACTCGTTTGACTTTTATTCGTTTTTGATTTTCAATTCTTCTATTTTTTGATTATTTTCTTTTTCTCTCGTCTTCCTTTTCCTTTGAATTACCCTAGTGCATTTGAATAAGCTTGTCTATTGGTACACATATGTATTGAAAATCATTGTGAGCTTGTATAAATTTGGGATGGGTTTCTGTTATAAAAAGAAAAGGATCACTATTGGAATGAAATAAAGAAAGAAAACATCTACGTGTCACTAAGGAGATAAGAAGGAGTAAATAGGGTGTGAAATATTATGTGGACAGATTGTGACGAAGTGTGAGGACTGGAATCAGGTTTTTGGAGAGAGTTTGGGCGGCAGTTGTGCCGAGTATCCATCACTGAGAGCTGTCAGTGACACTTGGTATTGGTCTGGTGGGATTGGGAGTCAAGATCTACATGTCAGTAGTTATAAACGTCAGAGGTGTTTACGTTCGATATTATTGTTTCCCTCTTGCGGTTAGTGATGATGAGTAAATAATGAAAATAATTAGTAGAGCTTGTAAATTATTAAAAGATGAATTATCAATAAATATTAATTGAACTTTTTTTATTTAAACCTTCATACAGCTTTCAAAGTTGACTTCTATTAAAATATCATATTACAATACCAGTTGTTCAAATGTTTTTTAACGAACTTTTGATTGATAAAAAAAAATAATTGGAATTTGTTTGGTTCGAAGTCATATTGTATTGTTAAAACTAAAAACAATAATACAAGGAGAAGCTATAAAATCACTTTGAGTCATATTACTGAATAAATATTTTTAAATAAAAAATGTTTTAAAAAATAAATAAATTTGTTTCTCTGAGTGAACAATTTTTTTTTATTGTAATAGTTGTTGAACAAATAACAATTTCAATTAAAATTGAAAGTTATTTCAATAAGAGTTAACTTTATTAAATTGTTTTTTGCTATTTATCATACTCGAAAACTGACCTGGACACTAAATATTAAAACCAACCAAAAAATTTTGTTTTTCATTTTAACATGAAAATTAATATATTCTGTTGATCATGAGCTCTTCATTTTTAATTATTATGATGATTTAAACATGATGTAACGTTGATCTCCAGTGATAAATTGGAGAATGCTTTGGATTAAAAAAAGGTAGACATTGAGAATATTGAAATGAAATAGATGTTCTTGAAGGTATTTAGATAAAGTTAAAAATTGAATTTAGTTTAAAAATGTAATAAATTTCCAATAGTATCATGCCAATAACAATAAACCACAATTAAATAAATAATCTAAAAAATAAACATTGAAAAAATGAGTTTGTCAGAGATATAAAATTTTAGTATCACTTTGTCTTCATGACAATTGTTAGTTCGAGCACATTTTACGACTATTAACATTTTCCGTAACATTGTACACACGTTTTTGTTTTTGGGTGGTCATTAATGTTGCTATAGAGGGAGATAGAAACAAAAAGGGGTGTAGAAAACGGGTGTGTTGCTCTCGGTATCATACTAGCCCTCCCCCTGGGGAACTCATCGATCACCTTTACGAGTTTTCATCGCCCGTTCTCGAAACTATAGAACCGACTACATGCTTCTCTGGTTACTCTATCTCCAATGAGAGAATGAGACAGAACTATATACGCTTTATTATCACTAGATACGACATACATGAATTTACGGACTTGCAAAGGTTTTTTTTTTTATCTTTCAACTTTCTCACCCCTACTTTCATGTTTTCATCTCGGCGCTTGTGCGTACAGTTTTTCTCTATTTTTTTTTTGTTAATCCGCGAATTCACGTGTTCGATAGAGCGTTCAGGAGGGCGCGATATCCGGGTGGAACAACCGCAGTGGGACGGTCGTTTATGCTCGGTCGAAGGGAAAAGTTTATTCAGTCGAATGGAAAAATGTGTACGAATTTTTATGCCTCATCTCATGTTTGACTCCATTACTTTACTTTGTTGGGTTTCTATGATGTACTTAAATTATAATACAGTAGAGAAACTTTCAAATTGAGTGGATACTGGGTCAGAGTAGTTATAAATTGAATTAATTTGAAAAAAATATATTTCGTTTCAATATGTAAAATACTAATAACTAGTCAGGTTATTAAATATTGAATAATTAATTTTTTAGAAAAAAATATGTGATATGAGATACTTGTTTATTATTAAATCATTACTTACTAAGATTTTTTTTTATTAATTATTTAATTATTATTACTTTTTGTAAACATAATGAAACAACTGTTTGGAAATAAATATTTGCAAATGTAGAAATTGTAAATAAATATTTCAATGGAAATGAATTGTTTTGTAATATGAAATGTTTTAATTTTGTGCTAAATATAGTGAATATCTCGCTATGTTATTATGCTTTAGAGTTTATCTTCTCGCGTTAACCTTCTCTATAAATCAAGAATTATTACTAATAAATCTTGGGATAAATAAATATTATTTATTTTTCAATTTTATTTCAAACATTTCATTAGTTTAACTACATCAATAATAAAGTATTCATATATCATAAAGTGAAAAATTATTTTATGGGAGTGCATCTTAAATGTAAATGTGTCATTTCAATATATTTAAAAGTGTCTACATTAAGAAAAAAAATTATTTATTAGCCAAAATTAATTATCTCATCGATTTAAAAAATAATTTATCAATTTTATCTATTAGACAGTGAATAGTTCTTTACAAATCTACAATTAAAAAAAGCTTTTTCAAATATTATTTATTATTTTCTTTAATTAATAAAATATTTTCTGAATTAATAAAATAATTAATTGCAATTACTTGATAAAATATTTTATTAATATTAATAATTGTCTTCGCAGTATACTAAATAATTACACTGCATAGTGTGTTCAAAATTAAATGTCCATAAATTAATTTTAAAATTCATTAAGTTTTTAAAAGTATAAAAAGTGATTATTAAATGCAATAGTTTGTATAAAGAGTTTTAATATTAAATCAACTCAATATGTATTATTTTAATCTACATGTAGTGATGCAATGTTAATTAAATGAATGACATCATATTTACAGGCTTTTATCATATTGGAATAACACACTTCCCAACATCAAGATTTGCAGTAAAGTATCTTAGATATCATTAAATAATTTTTTTTTATATCCAAAGCATCTTATCGAGTACTTGAGATAATTTATAATAATCATTAAAATCGAATGAAATTAAGATTGAAGCACCTTCCATTAAGAGTGGTCTCAAAAATTTATTCTCCTACTCAGTAATATTTATTTCCATGTTCATTATCGCCAGTAAAATTTTCATGTAGTCATAAATAAGCACAAAGTGTACTGATATTTCTTTCAAAGCTCGAAGATCTGTTGACCAAAAAGGCTAAAATACAATTAGATAACGACTAAAATGTCTTACATTAAATACAGTTTAAAAAAGCATAAACAGTCGTTGAACTTCTTTATCAGAACTAATTATAAAAAAGTTGATGTTTATTAGCGTTAAAATCCATTAGAATATTCGTTCGAGCTTAAACAAACACCAGAAGGAAATAAATTAGGGATTAGAGGTTTAAATTACTTCAGTAGTGTAAGAGTTGGTGGAGAAGGGATGATGGTACTGGATAGACTAATAGTATAAGTAAGGGAATTAAATCGCGTAGACACTCTCTTATACTTTTGAGACCGGTTATTCTACTACACTGGAGAACTTTCCAAGGTTTAGGTACTTGTTAGTTCCCTTTGCAGATTTTCTCCGCGCTTCACTTTCGACTCGTTCATTCAAAGGGTGATAGTATACGCCAAGTTGCACTCTCAGCACTCGGTGTCGTTTATCCCTTTTTAACCCGTTAAAATTGAAAAAGCGTCGGCAAGTTCTCGCGGTGTCTCGTTGCTTCAAAGGGACCACTTGCACTCTCAGACTTACATTAAGCTCCAGGGGAAACATGATGACGATAAGGTAGCCAAAGGGAATAGGACTAAATAGAGAGGAACAAGGCAATTTGCTGAGAAATGAAGGATATAAATGAGTGTTGATGCTAAAGAGTTGGAGAAAATTCTAAATACTTATTGATTGTATGGTAGGTTAATTTAATGTGACATTTTATGAATTTACATGATCGCATAAATGATTTCACTCTTCCGTTTATGTATTTGAGTGCCACTTTCTAACAATTTTAACGTTTTTCTCGTGTCTTCTGCTCATTTATTTTTTAACACAAATGAGTTTAGAAAACGTGGGAATGAAAATTCTTTGACATTTATTTTTTGGAGTAAACAACTTCATTTTATTTTGTTGAATATTTTATTTTGTCATTTTATTACTGGGTCGTTTTTTTTTTTAAATGCTTTTAATTATTTCTGTTGATAAAAGATATTTGAAAATTCAGTTCTGGTTTTTGGAATAATTTTAATAATTTATTTTCATTCTTTATTGTAATGTTAAAAGGTATTTTATCAATACAAATTAAATTTAAATGTTATTAATACTGGAGTTTCTAGGTATTGTCTTTTTTTAAATGATTTATTGGATCAATTGAGCTAAAATATTATTAAAGAGGAAAAATAATGCTTTTTGCAAATTAAATTCTCGAGAAGTTTATTTTCAAAATTAGCATTATTCAATCAAACCTTTGAAATTCCACATATTCAAAGTAATAAATTAATATTAAAATATTCCACCATTCGTAAAAATTTGATGTTTATTTACACTTGGAGTTTTTATGATGAAAAATGTGAATATTTTATTTAAGAAAAAAAGTTACTGTTTATTTTGATTCCAAAACTAGAATTAAATTTCCATGAATAACCTGTTATCAACACTAGATTTATTTAAAGTTTTTTCTGATTCTATTCTCGATGAAATTTTGGCAAGATTTATTGCTAAATTATTTGAATAATATAAGAAATGAATATATGTATTAAATGAATTTTTAAAAGAAGGTATATTATATAAATTTTGTATGCTTGTAGATACACATTCTGGAGGTTGGAGTAGAAAAAAAGGAGGAAATCTTTTGCAAGATCTTCTGATCGTTCAATGTTTCAGAAGTGTTGAATTAGAATCAAGATTATAGTCAAGAAAAGCTACTTGATAATGCATCAGTCTGTGGAGTGATATGGTATCGTATATATATATATATATATATATTATATAGAGTGTAGTATGTAACAGAGTAATAGTAGAAAGGTACATAGAATCACTGATAGACAAAGAGGGTGAATGAATATCGATGTCTTAGAAACATCCCACGGTTCTTCCGTCAAGAGATTTATTTCGGTTACGTTGCTGCAGATTGGGAACTCGAAGAATTCGAGATTGCTTCTTCTGTCAAATTTATCAGCGAATAAAATATTGTTTTTATGTGTTTCAAATATTCAATTTGTTTCTAAAAAAGTAGGAATATCACAGGTTGTATTAATATTACTTTCACTATTTATTTTTTTTTTAAATTTAAATTTCGCTAATTGAGAGCTCTGTGACACTCATCCTTATTTGTGGGGAATGAAAAAAAATAAATATTATCTAGAGTTTAATTTAAAAAAATCATTTCGATTAAAGCAAAAAACATAGAAAAATATTGTATGAATGTGATGTTTATCGAGTCCCAGTGGAATGTGGTTAAAGGCCGAAATGAAGGTCGCCTACGGCTCACGACCGGTCCAGAGAGAGAATAACACTAGGGAATAGTGGAGAGGAAACATCGTCTTTAATCGATTCACTAAAAGTGGGAAAAAATTTAGAATTGTTTTGAATTTTTATTTGTTTTACTCTTCAATCTAATCTTCATCATGATTATTTAAAAAATTTTTTTCTTCTTCGTTTATTTATGTTAATAACATTTATGCTCTTATAGCTTTAGGCTATTGAGCTTTCAATAGAGTGTCTGCATTATAATTATTGCAACATAATTAAACTAAGTACGGTAGAAACATTGGAGATAGCAGTTACAAGATATTATTAAAAGATATAGTAATTTTTGCAGTTAATAAAAAATGAATTTTTTTTTATCTTATTGCTAATAAAAAACATCTTGTCTTATAGTCTTTAAATCTCTTTCATCTCGATCATAAACAGACTGATGTTTTTAATTTGAAGATTATTTTTTAACAAAGAAAATGATTATTTGTTTATTAATAACAAAAAAGTATCAGTAATAATTTTTTAAAAAGTTCTAAAAATAACAATTTTATTATTTTTATTTTTTATTGGTTGATTTATTCAATTGATTATATATTTTATCAATTAATTGGCACGTTCATTTGGCCTTCTGTCATGAATTTTAATATAAACGATCAAATTTAACGTAAATGCTGCTATAAAAAAAAAGATTATGAAGATGAATACACCGACAGTGATTATTAGAGATAAAACTTCACCGAATACATGAAATTTTAAGATATAAATTTAGAGATCAATTCATAAATGATTATAAAATATAATAAACAACAAGTTAAGATGAAGATTCAACTGGAATTTGGTCAATGATCGACCTGGAATCGGATCTCCAGGAAAGCGGGTGCGCCAGGCAACGTAACTGGCTCACTCAGTGGGGACTTTACTACTTCACTTGTACTCTACTCAGTCGCTTCGCGCGCGTCGAGACGGAAGGTGGTCCTAGACCTTTCTTCCTTTCACTTCTCGCTTGATATCATATCGCGTGTGTGATTTCAAAATTGCTTAGTAATTTTTTAAAAAAATTCTCAAATTTTCCGATCAATTTTTCACCCATTTTTGGGCCTTTTTTTTTCATTGGATGGACCATTTTTTATGTGCTCGTGAATGAATGTTAATTTTTTGCAGAATAAACTTTGAGTAATTGGTGAGTTTAAAAAAATTATAAGTCGTGATTGATATTTTTTTTTTCATCTTTTACTGTTGTAGTTATATATTTTATTTTCATATTTATCTTTGTTGCATCAAAGTTGTTATAAAGTTGGCTCTGAAAGATTTTTTTGTGAAGTGATACGTAAATGAGGGTGTTGTCGAGAAACGATCGAAATTATTTTAGCAATTTCACTGAGGAAAATACTTCTGGTGTTGCCACAGAAAGTTGTGTTTATTTTGAAAGTTTAATGCGAGTACCTGTAGGATGAATCATTTCGTATATCTTTCCTACCCCTAGTTACTTCTATCAAATTTCTCGTTGATTGAGGCTGTTCCTCGCTTCGTCATTCGTATTTGATGAACTTTTATTAATGATTTGTTTAAATAAACTCCTAACTTTTATAGTTGCTAAGAACTTCTAGAAATTTTGGATGATAAATAAACTTGAAAAAAATTTTTTTTTTGTCTGCTAAAAAAATAAATAAGATCAACTTCAATTGAAGAAAGACAGACAAATTTAATGAATTAATTGTTTGATTGAGAATTTGAAATATTTAAAATACTTTTTTATCTTCTTGCTAAAATTTCCAAGAGCACAGAAATGTTGGATAAATGAAATTCAATCGAATTGGTAGGATTTTTTTTTTCTATTCTCATAATTAAAGTTGCTTAGATTGCATTTTCTTCAGTGCTGAGTACCTCTCGTTACCGTTCTATCTCATCTTAAATTAAAGTCGATGCTCACTTGAGAGTAATGCTTATATGATATCTTAAGTTAGATTAAATAAATATAATACGAGGTGATTTATTTTTATATAAATAAAAATTGTCATCAGATAAATATCATCATCTTATCATTTATTTGAAGAAATGAATCAGTACTTCTTTTCATTTATAATACAACTATAAAAATAGAGATTGGACAATTACTAATAATTTAATCCTTATAAAAAATAACAATCCTTTTTTATTACTTATCTCAAACCAATAATAGATAAAATTAATTCATTATTGAGGAAGAAAATTTTCCATTTTTTTTTATGGTGTAGAACATTTTTTTATCAATTATTACATTCAATATAATAATTTATAATAATTCTTTTTTGCTAGAATAATATTAATAATTTCATCGTCAAATATTTAACACAGCCATCTTTTTAATTAAATATGAATTTTTATGGCATTGGAAAATTTATTGAACGTACTTACATTCCTAATCGAATTATTATTACAGCTATGAAAATTTTATGATTATTCGTAATTCCATAAGTTATATCTGGACAGTAATTTAAAAAAAAAAATCTACAATACATTCAGCAATAAATCCATTCATTCATAAACTAAATAAAAATGTGATGAAAAAAAAACTACTTTTTTTAAAGGAATCATTATAAAAATAAATCAACTTGGAATCATTAAATATTCATAATAATCCTACCAGGAATTGTACGCATCAATGATAATGGGCCATTTTTTCCATCGTTGGATAATAAAAAAAAGTGTTAAAGAAATGGTGAAAAACTGTAGAGAAAGTAAAGTCAATTTTAATGCTAAAAGTATTTGAAAAATAAAAAAAAAAAATGGTTGAAATACGTAAATTGTGAATGTCCTGGTATATTTTCATGTCGATCGGATATGCCATCAAATCCGTTTGTTGTTTATTGAGTCTACGACACCGAGAGGAAAACGAGAAAGGGTAAACGCGAATAGTGTGGCTCGTGCCATGATCCACTCGTCGCTTCAGGAACCAAACAAATGCGATAAATGGACACACCGGAAGGGATACTGTAATTTCATTCCTCTAACTCGATCTTCCTCATCTCTCTTCTGCTTGTTTTCACTATCTAACTCTAATTCGAAGGTTTATATAGATATGTATGACATTACTTACAATTTATACCCCTTTAGGCAAATTTAATATACAGAAAATATATACATAGATATTTAGCTTCAACTCTCGAGGACATGTTTTCGATTGCTAATGTTATATACCAATCTTCTACATTTTTCCTTGGTTCCTCTGTTTCTCTTTACGCTTTGTGAATCGTCAAAGAGATTAAGCTGGTGAAAGAATGAACTTGCTGTGATTAATCTAAGCTTTAAAAACTTTTTTTATTCTCTTTTTTTTTTTGTATTCATTGTTTTATTATTCTGTTAAAATTCAGTGGTTACACTAGTGTGTCTGATCATGAACTGTCGTTTTCACTTGCGCCTGACGTTTCACAAAAAAATATGCTTGCAAATGTTGAATCTTCTATAGAATAAAAGTTATCTTTTAAAAGTTTTTTTCTATTTTAGTGGAAAAAAGAGAATTGATGTGTAAAATTTGTTTTTGACACCAATAAAATTGGGAAAATTTTGTTTTGAAGTAATAGGAAGGTTTTTAAATGGAAATATATATCTATATATATAGTGTGAAATGATTGATAGATAAAGAGAGGAAATGAATTTATTTAAATAATTACTTTTTAATTGAGTTGATTATTTACAAATTACTGTTATTTAAAATTAAGTTGTTCTTATGAAAAATTGATTGACAATAGAAATGTTTAGTTTTTTATAAATATTTATTTATGCTAACAATGTATAGAATTAGTATTTGATGATTATGATTAATTGAATGAGATTAGAGTTATAAAATTAATCATAGGTATTTACTCTCAGTAGGAAGAAAAATGTTAATCATAAAAAAAAGTGAGTAATTTATTGTTTATCTTGATTTCAACTAATTATCAATGAATAATACTTTGGGTATAAAAATAAATCATCATTCATATATGTATTGAATTTTATCTTGAAATCATAAATTCCAAGAAGACCGAGCGATAAATATCTTGTGGTTATTCATAGCGTGAAGTATATATTCGAGTAACTGTAAATAATAAAAATTTTTCGATAGAATTTTGAAATGTAAATAATGTAAAAGTTGAAAATAATTTAGGGAAATACGGAAGAAGAAAGGTTTACTTGATAGGAAATAAGGTTAAATAGTGGAAGGAGAGAAATAAAAAGAAATTGTCCGACAGGTGGGATTTCGTAAATGTCGAGTAATGTCTTTGGGAGATACCGTGGTGAGAATATTTCGTTTCTAGGAAGAGTCTATTGGGTCCGTTTGTCCTAATCGACTTCACTGATTTTTTTATCTCCCTATATTGGAATGTTGGAAAAAAAGAGGAAGAAAGTGGAAATTAAATTATCTGTAAGAAGTTAAGTTTGACTGTCCGAGGTGGTAAAAAATCTTAGTTTGAAGTAAAATAAAAATTATGTATTATAGAGAAGTGTTTTCTTCTTTTTTTTTTACATGATGATAATGCATTTTTATTACAGGTTTTTTATCGTTGAAAAATTTAGATAAGGTGTTTAAAAAAGTTAGTGATGTGATGTTTTTTTTTGGGGTTTAGTTGTTGTTAAACGGTTTAATGTTGTTTTAGAAGTTTAAATCACTTGGAAACAAATAAAATTAAATATGGGTATCATAGAAGATTTATTATAATTATTGCAAATAAATATTGAATAAAAAATTTAGCCATAAATATTTAGTTAGTACAATAAAAATTTCACAATGATATTTATTTTATTAAATAATAATAACGATATCGGAAAAATAGTTTTTTTATAATAATAAGCAACGTTTAAAACATTAAGAAGGTAGGATTATGGGTCACTTTTTTTTTTTATTTTGTTAAATTATCATCAATGGTCACTTTTCGAAGTTTCTGTTTATTGCGAAGAAATTATTTTTCAATATATTTATGAGTTAACTAATGGAAGACGCACCATGCTCGCATAATAAACAAATCGACCTACCTTCTCTTCTAATAATAATATATAAATTTTATAAAAAAAGTAGTAATCGAAAATTCATTACTCTAGTGGTTATGAATAATTAATTGAATATTTAAACAGATAAATAATAAAGTTTGTTGATTAATTTATTAATTAAATTAAAATTATTCAATAGAAGCAATTGATAATTTTAAATTTATTTATTTATTTTTATATTTGAATAATAAGGAAAAAATAAATTGGGTGAAAGTCTTGAGTTGAAAAAAAATCTACCTTATAGTTATTCATGATTGGAAGTCTTTGCAATTGATTTAAAGCTCAGCGTGGATATTTATGATAATTTATAGGACGATTTGTTTGTTTACCTCCATTAAAATAATAATATTAAATTATTACAAGGATTTAAATCTCAAAGTAATCTTGATAAAATGCATTCAAGAGCATAAACAATCTTTTACACAGGTGCAGTAGGTACAGGTCAGCTGTGTGTGCCTGTAGGATATCGGAAGGTTCACCTTGTTACCGTTACAACAGAACGCATGAGGTGGTAGGACAGCATTCCAAAGTATCAAGACTCTCGATTTGAATATGTGCGCGCGCTCTCTGAAGTTAATCGACTCTACGTACGGTACATTAATATAATGTATAACGGAAGCAATAATTTTCAATAATAATAAGAATAATAATTCAAACATTTACTTAATGCTGAAGAAAACATCACATAATTCTATATCGTAATAACAATCGATAAAAATAAATGATCAGTTGATGAGTAGACAATTATCTTTTGTATCGACTCAGTCATTTGGTGCAGAAAAAATTGACTAAAAAATTAGCAAAAAAATTAAAACAGTTAAAATGAGAAACGATGAAGGAAGGATTGAAGAATGCAACGGCAGTTTTCATCGCTTGAACCAGCAAATTCGTTCCACATTCTTTCTCGGTACCTTTTTCACACCAATGGAGTTTACACGAGAATTTTATCAGACTCCAACACCGTAGTTAATTGCTACCCTTTTTTTTTCTTTATATTTTTCCTCCACTGTATTTTACTTCATTTAGCATTCCTGATCGATCCTATAATTTTAAACATTCATTTACGAAACGAATTTTTTCTATTCACCACCACCACCAACTTTGACTCTAAAGACTTAAATATTTTGTGATCGAATATTGAATTCTTGTGAAGCTCTTTAATGTATTGGATCTTGGAGTATATAACCAAGCTAGAGAGACTAGTTTACCTTATTTTTATGGAATTTAATCTCAAGATACTTTGTAGTGTTTGTGTCACGACAGATCAGTACCAATACAAGTTTCTAACCTTTCCCTCACTGAACACTCAGCGAAAATGATTCGGTCGAATGGCTTCGTTATAGCCGATTGATAATCTATGTTACATTATCGAATCCGTTGGGTTTATGGGGTTACACTTATATAATTTAAATGCGGAAGCTGGGTCAGCTGATAATTTTATGTGATATTTAAATCATATCCAAACGAGTTAATAATTATTGAATTACGTTGGGAAATAGGATCAATTGAAAGGTATTTTTTTTTTTTCGTGTGCATAAACTTGTTTGTGTAGAGGAAATTTGAATAATTGATAATAATTTACAAGTTTTATTTTTGTCTTGTTTCATATAGCCTCTATTGAATGTAGCTTAGAAGAAATGAATAATAAATTATGACGTTAACATTTCATTTAGATTTTTTTTTTTATCAATATTATAATCAATAAGTTTGGTTCATATCATGAACAGTTTCCTTTTATTATGCTAAAAGACTTTATAAAGGTTTTGAATGGGAAAATATTACATAAAATCAAGCAAAAAATAATTTTTTTTTATCAAGAAATATGAAAGGTAGATTGCGAGTTATAATATTAGATGTTAGAGATTATTAATCATGAGAGAATATAATTTTTATCACTGTTGAAAGTAGAATAGATTAATAAATTTTATTTATTAATGAAAATATTTTTTTTTTTGGTTCTTTATCAAAATTAATTCTGTTAACGTCAATATTCATAGTAAACTTTCGTCTTGAAAGATATTTAAGTCTATTAAAATAACTTAACAACGTAGACTGAAATAAGTAAAAAAAAAATCCCTTCAATATCTTGCTGCTCAATTACAAGGAAAAATACTAAATAGATATATTATAAATGATTTATATTGGAATACTGTTATTTCTTGGATAAAAGTTTGGAAAATTGAGAAAAAAAACTACGTCATAGGTCATAGCACATAAGGGCACGTGCTTATGCCCTGTAAATTCTTTCTCTTTTTATCGCTTATCTCATTCACCGTAGCTTAGACGATAAAAGCAATGTAATGCAAGAGTCGTGTTCTTCGTAAGAGTGTCAAGGAAGTAGCTTCCTGAGGTCCCTATGTTGTCTCTTTTTGTCAGTATACTTCTTTTCAGGCTTTATTTGTATTTTAGTATCACAATTAAAATTTTAAATCAACTCAAATAAACACAAGTTTCAGCTTTAGGATAATAAAAAATACTTTCAAAGTATATAAATCAAGGTGAGTTGATGGATACATTGGATATTTTCATGTTTCTAATTGAACTGTGTATTTAAGTGACTGAAAAATCCGGAAGGTAATTAAATTTTTTATGTCCTGGGTGAAGAAACTTGATTGTTGCAGTACGACGAGTTTAATTTCCTAGATGAAAGTAACGAAAAGACTTGCTTGAATGAAAGTAAACTTGCAAGTTGACATCAACTAGGATCTATATACGTCAACAAGAGCATGGAATCACTCTCGCTTGACTTGGTGTCTCGGTCAAACGTCGTCTTACTACTTTTTTACTTTAAGATTCTTTTCTAGTTATTTTCCTCAGTCAAACTAATCGAGTTCTCTTGACTTCATAACTGGCCAAAGATTCCTCTTAATTTCCCGTGACTCTTTTTTCATTATCTACGCGTTGGTTTTGTTGGCAACTTTCACGATTTCTCGTTTTCAAATAGCCTTTGTGATGAATGGGGTTCATAATAGAAGCCATAAGTTATTTATATATAGAAGGAGACTGTATAGAAGTTTTTGTTCACAACCTAATGCTTCACTTGTTATTTCTGCTATTTCTCCAGAGTTCATTGCTGAGTCTAGATTATTCTCGTGTTGGTTGGTTAATGTCTATGATAGCTAGAGTACTGGGTGTCCTTCAAGAATGAAAGTACTCTGGAAATCGTGACCTCATGTTGCATTCGAATGAATAATACCTAGGTTCTAGAGTTGATTCTATATGAGCTAGCTACTTTGATCAACATGTTGCTTGGTGGAGTTAAATTATTCGGAAGAATTGGTGTCGACTATCTGAACATTTGTATTTTATGGCTTTACCTTTTTCATTTAATCATAGATACCAATCTTCAATAATATATTTTTAGAAAAATAATGGAAACTTGGAGATAATCTTTAGCTGCAGTCTAAGAGTTATTATAAAGTCAATAAAAACATTGAAGTGAAGATGATTAAATATTTATAAGAGAGTTAAATAAATATCATCATCAAGTCTTTTATTTTTTTATTTAGATTAATATTTTAATTGAAAAAATTATTTAAATAAATTTTTGTGTAAGAAATAAGGTAATATTTTTTAGTAGAAATTTTTCAAATAATAATAAATAAAAGAAAGATGATAATATGTCTTTTTTATCTGGTAATAATAAATTTCTCATTTTTCTCTTGTGTAGGACTCTCCTATATCATCTTCGTGAAGAATTTCTGCAGTGGGAGATAATAGTCACCGCATAGCAGTGTCGTGGATCGCGAAAGTAGAACAAGCACGTGAAACTCGGCTTATGCAGACTCAAGAAAAAATATGAGCAAATCGTGAAATCGATTGTCTCAGTAGTGGTTTCAACGACCAGTAACTACAAAGAAGTGCAAGTTGTGGAAGAGGAAGAAGTGAGTGATAACCATGGAGACGGAGGAGCTCACGCGGCTCGTTGATGGCATCTACAAGGTCAGTGGTATTTTTTATTAATACTTTTTTAACTCATTAACATTTTCATCAATCTGTAATTACTCTGAGAATTCATTTATTATCATCATTGTTACAAACTGTCGTTTTTTGTTGTTTGTAACCTAACATTGTCATTAACAAAGTAAGAACAGTTTATTAATTGTTTGTGATAAAATCCGGAAATGATTAATTAGCTAGAGGATTACACAATTGTTATTGTTATAAAAGATGTTTAAATATTACTATGATTTAAGCCAATGACTCACAGGTGTTTATATTACGTATTAAAATATTCCAAGAAAAGTTCTTACCTTCACAATATTCTTTTAATATTTTACTTTCAACTGAAAAGTATTATAGCATAAAATTAATCTTATTTAGACTGTCAAATATGATGGAGTTTCAATGAAAATATCATCTTTAAATGAAATTACTTACTGGCATACTTGTAATCTATGAATTTCTTGTGACAGAGTCTTTACAATATCTTTCACGTAATATATGAGATGAAAATGAGATGGTGTATCTTATAAAAGGGTAATATATAGTTTTAGTATTATGCTTGCGGTGAAATTTCTCGATAATTAGGTATCAAGCAAGAGAATTAAGGTCTGATGGTATGGGAGTATATAGCTAGTAGAGTGGGTTCAAGTGAAAGCAAAGGGGGATGATCGTATGTGCAGAGAATAATCTTATTAGTCGTTTGGTAGTCAAACTTGCTTTAAAAGTCTCATGTCATCGCCTTGAGCTTACTAGCTTGCACCCTTGCATAAAAGCTCAACCTCCCTTGTCTGTTACACAGAAACCTCTTTTCCCCAACTCCTCTTTTCGTTATACCAACAATGTTATATATATTTCTCTACAAGTAATCTCCAAGAGTTAACGACACTTTCTCGCTTGCTTGTCATATAATAACAGACTAATTCGTCTCTCGTCGTGTCCTTGAGTGTACCAGATGTGTCGTCCTGTTGTTTCACTAGTGTAAGAAACTTTGCAATCAACGCTGATGGATCCCTCATTTAGCAAACTGGCCACACAAATGATAAAAAATGGAAATGCTGGAGGATAGAAGTAATATTACAAAACATATCTCAAGCTGTATTTCTTCACAATCATGAGAATTGGATGATTTCAGCAAGGATTTGATGGAGATGTATAAATTATTATTATTATTCAGAGAAAAATATTACTTTGATGTCAGGATGGAAAAAATATTGTCCAGAATAAAAATATATTTTACTAGAAAGCTTTCAATAAAAGGAAAATATTTTGAATATTTCTTTTTTTTTTTTTATTTGAAGAATAGTTTTTTCTTTTTATGCAGGAAAAAAAGTTTTTTTTTTTTACAGAGATAAAATATTAATTTATTTAAATCTCTTTTTAATTAGGTAACTATTGTTATGGATGATTTATATTGTTTAAGAGTTATGGAAAAATAATTTAAGTAGAAAATTGAAAATTTCTCATTAAACTTTGAATTCCTGGTGAAGAAGGATAAAAAGAATTTGAGAACTATCATTTTTATCATAACTTTATAAAACTATTCTTTAACAATAATGAAGATTTGAAATTTAAAGTGTTTTCTTTAGGGGGGAGGGGGGTATTTTGTCCGAGTGAGAAGCGGTGAAAAATTTATGGATGTATTACTTTTGTATAAAGAAGAATGCTGGTGAAATTACAAAGTAAAGAAAAACTTTGTGATAAATTTTATATTAAAATGTTCAACGTAGCAGTGATCCTTTCAATTAAATCATGATTACTTCAATACTTTTTGCAAATCCTTAAACATCAAAATATTAATATTATAAATAAAAAAAATTGTTTTCTTATAAATAAGCAGACAGATTTAATTTATTTTTTATATTTATATATTATATATTTATATTAGATTTTTTTACTGAATAAATTTTAAAATTACATCAAAGGTTTATTATAAATTCAGGTTTTTTGTAAAATTATAATTATAAAGTATATTTTGTTATTTTACGAGGTTCACATTTTTTTATGCATATTAATTGCACTTAAGTTTAGTTATAGCATCAAATTTACATTTTAAAAGGTAGGGAATAGGCTAAGACTATTATTAACGTGAGTAAATGTTAACACTTATTTTATGAAAATATTTTTATGCCTCAAACATTGAATTACAAGCTTTATTCATTTGTTAGATTCTTAAATAAATAAAGCTGACAGTTTGATGTCAAAAAGCATAAAAGTATTTTTGTATTAAAATGAAATATTGATATTGAAATAGCAGTTTTTGATGATCCTATTAAAATGTAGAGTGTGATTTTACTTGAAAAAATATTTTTGTTATTTTTTGGTTAAAAGTCGGTCAATTTCTGGCTTCCTTGAGGTTAAAGTATTCCAGACAATGGGGGTTTGGCGACAGGAAGTTGAGGGTTTGTGTGGATGATGGAGACAACGTTTTAGTAATCCTTGCTGATCCCTTAATTTTCATGGATTTGGAGAAGCTAAATCGGGAGAGCCGTTAACTGTATGGGGAAAAGGGGTTGTGGAGTAGGAGAAAGAGGATAAAAAATGTAAAAAGCTTTTCTCACTTTATTTTAAATTTTTACATATGTATAGATAGATATATAGATATATAAATATGTCGCCTAAAGGGTAGGTAGGTATATCAAGGCTTGGGTGTAGATCGGAAGCCAATTAATATCAACCCTCCAGAGTTCGCGCTTAAGCCACGGAGCTTAGTAGCTTCATAACTGAGTGTCTAAGGGGAGTGAGTTTTGGATAAGGGTTAGAGAGGAGCTAACATAACTGTACGACTTCAGCAGTGATATACTTGCGCCGTGGGGCTTGCTTGTCAACGCTTCTCTCTCCCTTCCTCTCGTTACCCCTCCTTCGAAATAACCCTCCAAGTACCTGTCAACGTCGCGTGATAATACGATGCTAAGCTCCCTTGTAACCTCGTTACGCAAAACTCTCCTTTTCGAATGCCCCTGAGCCACAGACTCTCGAATAACGAGTTGGTTTCTTCGTTCCGAAAGCTCTCAAAGTGATTTCCCTTCACACTTTGGACAGAAGATGACGCGAATAAAACTTTAATTTATTTCTTTATGAGAAAAATTGAAAGAGTTCATTATAAATAGAGTCTACAAGACTTTTTCTGATTTTGTATATTCAAAGAAGTAATTCATTCATGTTGTTCATTTTTCAGGTGATATAGACTTTCATTTAAGTTTATTTTTACTAAAAGAGTCAGAAAGAAATAGTCATATTGAAGAAGTGAATTTTTTTTATTGGTAATATCAAAAGTAATTTTAAATTAATTGGAAGATTGATTCTTGGTAATATTTTTCTACTTTTGAATCTTGCAAATAACTTAAAGGTGTTTTTTATCTTCAGAAAAGTTAGACAGTGAATGAAAATTTATAACCTGTCTTCCATTTCTTCTCAATTAAATTAAAAGTCGAGATTTCATCGAAATTTGTTTGATAAACTTTCAACAGATGATTGATTTGATAGATAAAAAGATGAAACAGTGATTACTTTTTTGTATTATCAAGTCTCAAAGGGATGAGCCATCGATCATCAGATATAACACAAGGGAGAAGGAAGTTTGGTGAAGCTCAAAAGCTTAACGAGTATGTTATCATTGTGCTTTAACTATTTGTTCGTTAGGCTCTTCGTTACTATTACTTGTTTTCTTCATCAACTTTATTCTAGTTCTCTTACAAAATTTCCAACTCGTTTTTTTTTTTCACTATCTCTTTGAGGGAATGCAAGGATTAATTTTTAATAAACCTGAACCCTTCCAAATTCATCTCTTAAAATGCTCTGAATCCTCAATAAACATTTCCATGAAACTGGTTGTCATATTAAATGAATTCCTCGTTCTCTCTTGGTTTTATTAAAATCTCTGAAATGTTATACCATTTATTATTAAATATATCTGAAAAAAATGATGTAATAATTAAATGTCAAAAAAAGGTAACATTAAATGGTGTATTTTTAATTTTTTTCTCATCACTAATTTATTCCAGTGCCAATAAAACTCGTGCGATATTTGAATTATCAACATGAAAATTCATTAAAGAGCAATGTATACCTTATTGCAGAGACCACTTGAGAGCAATATTCCCTCTGTTCCATTTGCTTTTGAGTATCGTTCGTTTATTTTTCTTCATTTACAACTGAAAATTAATGTGGCTGTCAACTTATTTAAATTAAATCCTGATTAAAAGTGAAATAAAAAAACAATACTAACTTCATTATAATATACCATAACCCTGATCTCTTTTTGATTACTTGTCAAACATATTTTCTTATTATCAAGTTAAAATCTGTCAGTTATTTTACATGAGTTATTGAATAATAGTGGAATGTGGAAAGCAAAATGAAAAGCTCGTAATGACTTAGTCTTTTAGGAATGTGCAACATCAATCACTCAAGTATATTACAATCTGTCGTTGTCTACACCTTCTATTCTCTGTATTATTACATGATTGTATGATTGTAACTATGAGTTAAAGTTCTTAAACTCTTGCACAATGGAGAAAAAAAAAAACTATCAAGAGAACCAGTCACAAATTCCATTGGAGTCAAAACAAGATATTACAGAGGTAGAGACATCTAATGAATAGTTATTGAAGTGTTGAGCAGTTTTTTAATTTCATATCAAACACCTTGAACTCTTCTGGTCATTCTTTTACTTCTTCAATCACTGTCATCATTGTTTTAGTATTCTGAGTGCTCATTGTCGATGTTAACTAATCGATTTAAGTCGTAAAATACTGACAATCAATGCAGTTCTAGTTTTATAGTGTTATTTCTTGACTTCCTTGATGATTCTGATCTTATCGTTGAGTTGTTACGTCGACCATTGATGGCTGGTGGTTAAGATAGTGAACATTGTAATACTTTCTCTGGAAATTAAAGTTAAACACTTGAATAATTTCATGACTTTGCAAAGTATTGGAATTTTTATTGCTATGCTTTTAGATTGGAAATCTACGGAGATAAAATTTATTGGAGTTTGGAACATATATTTTATATGGAGAATGATTAATTGAGTTAATTAAATGCAGTTTATTACTAATGAGTTTTTTATTAGACTGATAATATATATCATTGTCTGAATTAAAATAAATGATTTCTTAAATTTAATGAATTTTTGATTGAACTAAATTGTCTTCTTTTTTTTTTAATCTTTCATTCTAATAATCACTCTTTGAAACTGTCATTAATTCAAAGCATTAAAAACTTGAAGTGCTTTCTTGATAACTTTTTACACATTTTTTAGTTTTAAAAATTACTTACGTACTTTGTAGAATATAATTTGATTGCAGCTAAAAGTTTATTTTAAAATTTTATTTAAAAATCCAATATTGAGACTCTTGGTATTCTCTCCAAAGGATCCAACATCAAAGCCGCTGTCAATTTTGTGGTTGTTTTTAGAAAGTTCACTTTATTTTCCTATAAAATATCTCGATTTCAATACTTCTTGGATTTTTATTGACAAAAGTAACAAATCTTATTGAATTAATTCATTCTTTTATTACCATCAGAAAAATAATTAACTACCCTAGAAAATTTTTTTTTTTTTCAAATTACAAAACTAACTTTCTCAAGAGCAGCTTTCTTTACAATGATTCTTTCTCTTGCAAAAAACAGCTTTACTATTTATTGCAATTCCGAATAAAAAAAGAAATGGTTTCTCTAATTATTAAGAAATCTTGATTAAATTCATTGCTTGAAATTTACTATCAATTATTCTTCAAAGACATTCTTTCAATCAGTTAAGAGCAAAAATTCTAGCTAGCTTGGTGATTATCTTGAATTGTAAACAATGAAACAGGATCATCATGAATAAAGGTAGAGTTTTTTTTTTTTTATTATATAGGAAACATATAAAAGACAAATAAAGAAAGAAATGAGGGAATAGAAATAGTTAATTAGAAACAAAAGTACCAAGTGGAATAGAAGAGGGATCTGGCTTAAAGAGATGATACTCTTGGATCCCCTTTCGTACTTCTTTCGACTCTGCTGTTCGTTTTTGCAATCTATAGCACATGTCGACTCTTTCGTTATGTTGACGTTGCCCCTCATTTGTGTTCCCGAGAGATATCACTTTGTACACCCCGTATCCATTTTCTATAGTAGAGAAAGATCAAAGAGCGGACAGTTAGGTCGAGAATCACATTAATTTGAGGTGGAATTAACGATAACGTTGATGGTGGACCACAGTTATGAAAAGAATTAAATAAAAGCTCAGGTTTCTCATGAAAATACTGATTTTAATCCATCACTCATTTACTTTATTTGATGTATATTTTTGGTATTAAATTCATTTATCACATGGATCAATTAATTTTATTTTCTTTACACCAATTCTAGGACAATAATTATCAATATGTTTGCTATCATAATATTTTAAGTATTTTGTTATATTTTCAATGTTTAATCAATTCATTGCATTTTAGATAACAAAAAAAAAATGTTAAACAATAATAATAATAATACATTTTCACTGCATGTCCATTACTGAGCTTATACAATTCGCTTACCCACTAAAACAATGCTCAACAAATGTTAAACAATATTTATTCAGATTGTTACAATATTTTTTATTTCAATTAATTTAATTTATTTCTAAGTTTAATGACTTGATATTACTTGATAGGAAATACAAAATAATTTTGATTACAATGCCTTGGTTGACGTATTCACAAATTAAATCTCCATTACATTAGTTTTTATCCATTAATTATATTGGAAATTTTGAACAAAAAAATTTGCAATTTAATTATATCAATGTTTTCTAATTCATTCACATCAATACGTTTGCGTTCAATGTTATTTCAACTTTTTTTTTTGTCTTAATTAGTTTCGTGATAGTAAAAAATAACAGCTGATAAATTTGTAGCTCTTTAATTACGTTAATTAAGCGATACCTATCAGACACGATTTAATGAGTTGGATATTTTTACACTAGTCTCTTCAATCAACGATCACCAATTTAATATTTTTTTTTTTAATTTGACATTAATATGTTTTTTCTTTTTTTACTTTTCTTCTATAGTGTTTTTTTCGATATTTTTAATATAAGAAGTTAACCAGATTAATTAATAATAAGGATAAGTTAGGTGTAATGAATATTATACAAATGATAGAAGTAAAGTTTGCGTGTTTAGTATGTTGGCTTCCTCACATTTCATTTTCAAGGTTTTCTAAGTATGATATATAATAGTGAATGAAAGATTTATGTAATTTTACAGTGGTTTCGCGTAAAAGTTTCTGAATATTAATTACTACTGAAATATATCTGATTAATTTTCATAGTTAATATTATTTTTTTGTTGCTCTTACTTGGAGATAAAGTCATCTAAATATCTGTGATTAATGTCGAGTATTTAAATGAGTAAAGTTTGAACCCAACTAATAGTAGTTATAAATAAGGTAGCCAATAAATTGAATTTTGTCGTGTAGGAATTTAGAGGACGTGGTTTTGTGGCAACAAGTATGGATGATATTTTTATTTATCAAAGAATATATAATAATAAAATACAATATTCTTATATTTCACACTACGTGGCTGTTTATTCAACAGAAATAAATGCTCAGTTGTGTGTTATTCATATTGTGTAATCGTTTATAGGGGAATTTAGTTTACATAATACTTAGACGATTGTTATTTTTATATTGTCAAAAGTATTCTCATCTTATCTATGTTATTGCCCAAATTGGCTATGAAAATTATGACAACTGTCTGTAAAAATTAATAATACGTTTTTTCTTAGTTTGATGATAAAGAAAAATTCTTTCTGGAATTAAAGATGACTTATATAATTTAAATATATAAAAATATATATATGTAAATCGTAGATTTATGGAATTAGTTAAGAATAATACAAAAATTTACTTCCTAGTATTTTATAGTATAATTAATGTAAAAAATATTTGAGAACAGCTTTCATACTGATTTCATGATTAATTTGAATCTTGGCCTTTATTACTTCTTATAGTGGTATGCTTTTTTCCTTCAATCCATCTAAAAATTTATTCATAAATTATTTCTAAATAATTATTAATTAATTTAGCAATTGAAGTATCACTTTGAATAAAATATACTTACTTTCTTTTTTCAATAAAATAGACTTCAATTCATCTTCTACGCGATTACAAATGTTTATTAAGTCTTCAATTGAGCATGGATCCAAACAACATTTCGAATAGAAAATGCGTCGATTGATTAATTCTGACAAGTTTGCTTTATTCAGAACCTCTGAATATCCACACAGATTGATAATCATTTGAGACAAACTGGACTCACAAGATTTAATTTTTGCTAATCGTGGTATAGAAGCTGAAGTTATAATATTTAATCCATAAAATAGGACAACTATGTAGATGAGTATTTTTGATTGAGCCATTGCTGTTGCGTGATCTTAATCGGAGTACGTAGTAATTTTTTATGAGGTTATTTGAAGAAACTTTAAAGACAGGTAGTTGTCACTCTGTGTCAAGTAGACTGATTATTAAAATGATTTCGGTAGTTTGAGGTATTTATAAAAAAAAGCAAAAGTAGTCAAACTCGTGGGAGAAGGAGAAACAATATGCTTATGTTATCATTAAAACATCTGTGATACAAGAATATTTAATCTATCGAACAAAAACATCATCTATCCTTCTTTTTTTTTCTCTTGTTTTTTTTTTTTTTATTTTACTAGAGTTATTGGCTTGCCTATTTTCGTACATCCTAAATTGTTCTTGAAATATTAATTGAATTTACACTAGTTATATTTTTTTTTATGATGTCGATATTATGTGTATGGAAAAAATATTAACAATTAACTATCGTGCTTATTCAAGTTATAATATTTTTTGTATGACAGATGTTATAGTTTTATTTTAATTGTAAAAGATCAATTAATATTCGAAAAATTATTGACTTATTGTTTTCTTTATTAACTTCCCAGTGGGAAGTTATTGCAATAGGCCACACTGTATGTATGTGCGTACGTGAGCTCTGAATTTTCGCCTCGATTATTTTGAGAACAAAAAGTGATATCGACTTGGGACCAATTACATTCGGTGTATAATGACGCAACTTAGAACTAATTAGGTTTCCAGCAAAATCGATTCAGCTATTTTTTTTGCAGAATTAAAAAACTGGAACAAATGGTAAACTAGAAAAATCTTATCAATCTTTCCGCTGGGAAGTTAGAGTAAAGTGGACCTTTCGGGTCGCACCCAGACCACTGGAGAACACTGATATTTTATTTGTAGCTTTTATGTATTATTCTTGAATTTATTTTGAGTTACTTCGCACGGAAAAAAATATACTCGAAATATATAGAATTCGTCGAAAATAGATGTAAATTAATTTTTATAATTAATAATTAAAGGACGTTGATTATAACACCTGAGTTGCACAGAGATTTACTTGTCTTAACACATCAAAGTTTATTAAAATAATACACCTTAAGTAAATGTACTCGATGTTAAATTGCTATACACAAACTATGGAGTCTTGTAATCGTTTTATATACATTTTAGAGTGTATACTTGTAAAATCGATATCACACTTTGATGAACAGTGAAAATTGAATGATTAATTTGGTTAATTTTTTATCTTATTTAAAAATGCACAATGAGTGAAAAATACTTCGAAACAGTGTAGATTCACTGATTTTGCAGTCATAAAATCATCACTGTTTGAATTAGTCCAATTGTCGAGTAGAAATTTTCATTAGGTCTGTCTAAAGATCATTGAAATTCTAATGATAAATTTGGTGCTTGATGAAAGCCTACTGTAGGTCTAATGAAAATTTCTATTTAGAATTATTATCACTATAAATAGTGAATATTTACTAATTCATTATTAAAAAGTTTATAATAATATATAAAATTGATAAACAAATTAACTAAACATTTTCAAGCCAACAATTTTTCAGAGCAGAATTAATATGATTTTGTATCTTGATCTGATTATTATATTAACCTCGAAATGGAACATATATCTGCATCTGCCATTCGTAAGCATTAAAATGGAATATTCGCAATCACGTCTGTTCGTACTAAAATAATTTATTTGCTGAAAAATATTATAATCTGTGAATAATTTAAATATTAATTATTTTTCGTATATTAATGAATTCTTGAATCAGGTGTCTTGAGAAAACACGTTCATTTATCTAACGATAAACAAAGTTTTAGTGCCATACTGAAAAGCAAAGACACTTGATGCAACCTACTTAGCACTGTTCTTAAAGTGTCATCCGTATAGCGAGTCCCAGTTTGCTTACTTATAATCATGCTGATGAGAGAAATAAATTACTTTAGTGTCCGCAATTCACAGATTCGACTTTGAGGTCACGCAATATTACTCTCTCAGAAGCTTATATATATATTCAGAAAATCAGTATTAATGAGCAACGACAAGTCACGATTTAAACTCTTCTTGCCTGTAGATAGTGAAAAAGAAAACAGATGGAGATTACGATAAAAATGTGGAATCATCTGAGTGCATTTTTTTGCCGTATCTAAGATTTACTTGTGTACTCGAGAGTGCTCGTTACGATGCCGATCTCTCGAACTCACAGGCGAAAGCAACTTTCTCGTGGCTTTATTCTCTTCAACATTATTTTCCGTGTTGTGATACTAATAGTCATTTTAAAAATTCCTTTGCTTTTATGGAATTCATTTTTCATAATATCAAGTCAATTCGATGGTAATGAATTACATGTAATTATGATGATAAAGTTGTTCAAGTCATTTGTTTAATTACTAATTATTTCCTCTTGTTGATCATTTTCATTATTAAAATTGTGAACATCATTGCTGAGAGATAATAGGATTTATTATTTTGATTGATTAAAGATTATTGCAAAAATCAGTTAATATTTAAATAACTGATGAATAAGACTTGGTAATAATTCTAAAAAATATTAACAAGGATAAATTTATACTTACACGTGGCTTAATTATATGTGTGGCCCACTTCATGAGTATTAAAATTGACATTTTATTGTATCGATTACATTTTATCAAACTTTATAATTATATTTTATTCATGTTAATTAAGTGGAACTTTCCGTTTATTACATCAAATTATTTTTTGTTTTTCAATAATTAATTTATTGTAAACAAATAATGGTAATCTATCGAATGATTGTTCTAGACTAAATAATATATTTTTTTTTTCAATATAAAAGATGATATTATTATCAATTCAATGATTTTTTTTATTACAAGACAAAGAGATAAAAATTGTCATGAGAAATTTATAGATTTACAGCTGCTCTGATTTCAATATTTTTTTCTTTTTTTATACACATTTCTAAGAATCTTTTTGTTTTAATTGAGGTACTGAGTTTTGTAGACTAATTGATGTTAATTACACAAAACATATGTATCTAAATAATTCTATTATTGACAGATTATATTTTGTTTATATTTTTAAAGGTATCATTGATGTTATTCAATCATAAAAAAATTTTATGAGTTTATTAAACTGTTGATAATTTAGTTTTATTACTTCTCATCTAACAATTTAAATAAAATGAGCTGGAGAATCAGAAAAATTAGTTTTACTTTAACATATGATAGTTTTCAGTGCAAAAAATCTTCAAGGATACCACCTTTTATTTTATTTCAAACAGTAATAAATGCAATGATTAGCCATACACATCATGCTTCATGGTGAATTTAAATTGTTCACTAAATTGTTTTCTTACTTTTACATCTTGCTTCATGTCTGTGGCCCTAATTTTGTTAATGTTGTTGAACGTGTGTTGTTATTTAAAAATAAAATAAAAATAACAACCATTAAAATCTAAATAATTAAAAAAAAATTACTCTCCAGTGATTGCGATGAAAAATAAAATAAACTTACCATTTTTCTGCGAATGGAGTAAAATTTGTCTCATTCTCACAATCATAGAAATAGCATTAATTTGGTTAGTCGTTGGAAAAAATAGAAAGTTATATGAGATTAAAATTACAGTGAATCGTTTAAATTAATAACATTAACTGTACGAAGCAACAGATATACAATAGAGAACGTGTCTTGGTGCGCGTGACGTCGTTTGAATGAGCTTCTCGGGGCGTTATCAGGAAACGAGGTATTCAGAGCCACGTTGTCCTCCTGATTTTCGGAGAACAATGTATCGTGTTCGTATTCATATAGGGGTTGCTTTAAACGCAACACTTATCTATAGATATATATATACATTAGTGTTATATACACATATACGTAGATTATTGTATACAAATATACATTGTGTGTCACAGACCCCCTTTTCCTCAGCTGACCATGTGGATTCGCGAATCCCACTTTGGCTCTGTACATTGAATGTATAATTAAGGATTACACCAACGTTTGTAATCACGTTTAACAATACTGCGGGAGTTTTATTCGATGATATCGTATACGATAGCTGCACTGTGATTATAGTTTTAGAGCAGAGATGAATTAGATATTACCTCAATTGTATTTAGGAAGTAAAGAATTTTTTTATCATAAAATATTTTTACTATTTCAAGTTTTTAGTTAGCATTTATACTATTATTTTTTTGTTATTAAAAAATAAAAATAGAACTGGCAGATGTGAATTAATTGTCAATATCAATAAATATTCAATTACTATCAATGTGGTGTAGCAAACATTTTGATAAGATTATGAATTTTTGTGACTTGATGACTCAGAAATGAGTTTTTGATTATTTAAGAATCAATAAAGAATGGCATATATACAATAGTTTAGGTGCCATTTGGACTAAATTCATGAATACTCATTTTTTTCTATAGCATTGTATTTTAAAATTTGAATATAGAAAATTAATTATAATTAATAGTAAATAATTATTATTTAATGATGATTATTAATTATTTTAGCTTTAAATAAGTGGATAAGAAATATATGAAGTTGGTTTATATTTAAAAACAATTACCTAAATTGTTTTAAGAATGAAATCAATTCCCTGCAGTATTCTTCATCAATGTTATTCTGTTGGTGTATAGTTTAAACTATCGAGTAGTAATTGAGTGGCTGGTAAACACTAGGATGCTTGTTGTCTAATTTCACCCTTCGGAATCGATGTCATGTAGTTGTATGGTCTCATGGTCTAGGCTTTCGAATGCGAATCGGTAAATTCGAAATTTCTAGATGCATTCATGCACAAGTAAGCTGATGAATAAACCAATTAACCATTTGTAATTGAACCAACGACATGCTTTAGACATGTTGATGATGAATACTTGAAAATTTATACTGAAAATATGAAAATAATAAATAATGTATGAATAAATGAATAATCGATAAAAAGATTTGTATTGAAGATAAAAAAGAATGTGATGTTGATAAAACAAAGGAAAATAAAAAGTAACAAATCGATAAAAAGTTGACTCTTACATCGAGTTTGTTGTTCGATTGCTCGTCCATCCGTCAACATCTCCCTTGGAAAGTTTTCCCACGTTATAGGATTGTGTAGGAAAAAAGGAGAAAAACTTGAGAAGCTGCTGGAAAAAAAAACCAAGAAATAAATGATATTAGATGTAAACTCATCGAGACAAATCATTTAGCTTATTTTTTTTTAACATCTGGTGATTATTTTTTGTCTTAGAATGATTTTTAAAAATTAAATTCAATCCAATTATCAAAAACAACATAATTTTTCTTAATATTTTTTTTTTGCAATGGTGATGAGTTAATTAGTTTTTTCACAACTTGCATTATTTAAATGTCTTTAATCCAGGAAATGACTAATTAAAGTAATATTTTTATCAATATTAAAATTGTTCATTAAAGAAAAAAATATTACATTAAATATTTATGTTATATTCATCAATAAAAAATTTCTTAAAGTTTTTTTGCATTGAGTTGATTAAATATTAATAATTAAAAATTCACACAACCAATGGTAGTGAGAGAGATATCAGACCACTTTGATATTTGGAGCAAGAAATTTTCATTATTCTTTGGATTTTGTTTATGGAGCATTTATCTTTAATTTATCTAAAGAGCCTCATTAGATGTATATTTTTAAAAAGGTTTTTTTTTGAGACAATGAAGCTTGGTGAGGACAAATAGAACTGATTTTCATGAACGAGACAAGTGAGAATAAGGTTGTAGGATCTCGTGTATTATCCAGACGTCGTAAATCGGGAAGCTGAATTAACGGAGCGCCGAGGTATACTGGTTCGTTTGGTGTGCGGAACAAGAAGGAGGCCATGTTATATATAGGAAGGGAGAGAGATGGGGAAGCTTTAGCTTGTTTTGTAGCTTCTCTCGCGGGAGAACGACATCAGATGTAGAATTTCATTGTTAAGTGGGACGTCTCGAACTCGTGTTCTCATGGGATCTTGATGCATTCTATATATTCTTACACTCTGCAAACAAACTCAGGTCAGATGCTTGATATTGCTATACATGAATGAACCCATAGGGTACAATAACTATATAGAACTTATTATAGAAATCCTAATAGCTATGAAGTTTGAACTTGATCAGAGTGACTTGTGGATTTGCTTGGAATCAGATGATCTTAGATTGGTTGGCCACTGGATAATAAACAAGAACAAAGATTAAATATTCATGCTATTTTAAACCATGAATTGGTGAGCATTGACTGCTTTTTAATGATTTGTACCAAAGACTAATGAAATGGAGTAAACACACCAGTAGATTGGTAGTCAAGACCAAAAGATCCCTAGCAAGATTGCACAAAGGATCATTGATCCACCATTGTGCCAGTCTAAGTCAGCCATGGCCCAATGTTGGATCATCAATGAACCAGTCTTACTTCTTGCTAGACATAGATAAAAAATAAGTAATTATTGTGAATAAAATATTAATTTGAACAATTGGTTTCTTTTCTTGATGCTGTCTAGTTACCCTAACACTTTTTTATCAATTCTGACATTGAGTTTTATTGTGACTATTTTTATACATGGATGAACGTTAGTGATGTCTAACATAACTACTTGTTTTTGACTTCAATTTTATATAAGTAGCTATAAAGTTTCAACTGTTGATATAATATGTTTTTTAAAATTACACTAATAAAAATATTAAGGTGTTTCATCAATAATTTCAGTATTTGAACCAGAGTGTCTGAAATTTTTCATCTAAAAATGAGGATTGGTTTGCATCAAGCTTTTCTAGAATTGGCTGACAGATTGACTAGTCATACATGATCTACAACATCAGAAATTACGATCTGAATATTAAAATACTTTTTCTCAATTTGATTTTTATTGCACACTTTTTCTTCCTAATCAACATTATTTGTCAAACATCCTAATATAATAATCAAACAAAAAAATAATTCCTGTTTTAAAATATTAATGATATTCACTATCAGATGAGTTAGATAAAAAATTGTACTCACTGTAAAATATTAAATATGACATGAAGTCTGTTTCTCAATTTAATTGATCTGTTGAGTACATCTGTTGATATTAAAATAGTATTCATGAATATTTTATATTACAACAGAAGTGATCTCAAGTGTGAAACATATTTGTATCATCATGTAACATTGTTGACTTTATTAACAATGTTAAAAATGACAAAAGAATTGGTGAAATCTTAATAAAAAAAACTAGCACTTTCGATTCGAATATTAATTCATTCAAATGATTTTGATTAAAAAAAAAAATTAATGTTTTTACAATTTAAAAACAGGTGTCAAAAATGAATTCAATGGATGAAAATTATAAATTATTCATCATTTATTATATGATTTCTATGGATTATTAAAAAAATTAAATAAAAAAAAAAACAGTTTATTCAAGACGTGTGCTTTTGTGAAGTAACTAAGTACACTATGAATCCAAAATGTGTTACACCAAACATACTTACACGTGTTCAATGTTAAAGTTCATAAACCAATGATAGATTTTAACACATCTTGTATTGTGTTAAAAATGACCACACTCAAGTGTGTTATTTTAATATATCTTTGATTTACAATGTACAGATTGCGTTACAGGTTTTTTGATTTTATAAAAATATATATAAAAAAAAAAAGAAAACCAGATTTAAAAATACATGTCGTTTTACAAATCCATCATACGTGAATGGTACAATGATTCAGAGTTTGATACCAAAAAAACAGCTGGGAATGGAATTCCCTATTGGATAGTATTCTGTTCTGTTTTCAGTTATTTTTTCACACATTTCAATATACATGGAAAGATAATATAAAAGCTCCAATATCAAGTTGTTAGTAAATAAATATATATATATATTTTTTATTTACACATTGATCTTTGATTCATTTTTATTTTTCTTATATAGCAAATTCGTACAGTGATGTTGACATTCGTATAACAAATTTGTTCAGATGTATATAATATTTTCATAGGTTAATGACCATTTTGTTACATTTGTAATAAATAGTATTAGTCCAATATTCCACGAGAAATCCTTGTTTACAGTAAGTAAACATTGTTATCAATTATACACCCAATGCATTATTTAATAGGATCAAATATTTTGTTGAAGACTACTATTATTCTGTTAGTTGATAAATTAATTGAAAAACATGTGTTGTACACGAGCTTTCATCACACAATGTTATCAATAATGTTTTTGGTTGGAAATTGATATGTTATTTGTTACTACACAATGGAGTAACATTCAAAAGTATCTTTACAATATGAAATTTGCTATTATTTCCTTTTACGATATATCTATTAACAACTATCTTCAATGTAGTAAAGAACAATATAACTTATAATATCTTTTGGAAATATAATTAATTATTTTTAAATTCTTCTCCATTTTCAATTAATATTTGTTAAAATACTTTTAAAAGCGACTGTATTTTTTTTTTAACTGAATTATTTATTTATTTATTAAAAAATATTATTTTTCTTTCTTTTATTCAGATTTGTAAAATAGAAATTATTACTCAAATTAGTTTTCATTGATAGACAGTAAATTTATTAAAATGATATTTATATTTCAGTCTTTCATAAAATAAATAAATAAATAAGTGTAACGTTTTTATTTGAATTTATTAATCTACTCGTTGTCAATACTTGATTAATTCTACTTCATTTTTAAGCCTATTAATTAATCAATTAATCAATTCACTTCCTCATTTGTTACTATTAATAAAATGACATGCATTTAATTAATTGAATGCATCATGCAGCCTCACACTTTTTTTTCTCTCATATTGGCCAAGTCATGTTTCGTCCTAAAACCAAGAGGACCGGTTTGAAGGCGACGCCTTATTTCTAACGGGATTCATTTCCCTCTCCATTGATTTCTTACAAGTAAATGCACACGATACCTATTCTCATATATATATATATCTTTCTCCTTTCTCTTTACATTTAGTTCTCCCATCTTGTCTTATCCAAAGGTTTATTCCGTTCGATGCACCGTAAACATGATGTATCTTCCCTTGCTTTCATGGTTTACTCCTCATCAACTTTAGTGATGCTTCGTTTATTCATCCTTCTCTTTACACACGTCGATCCTCGCCCCGTTAACTTTACAAACCGACTCTTCACATCGTGTCGAGCTTAATTAGTAACGAATTCGTGATATTCTCAACGAGTTTCTCTAACTCAGCATTGCTGAATGTGTGAAAGGATGAAAATGTATTCTCTCTTTCTCGCTTTTTTATTTAATTTTTTTTATGCTTTTAAGAGTTATGATTAATACTTCGTAATGTCATTAAAAATTTTAGAGTTGACTTTAGCAAAAGGAGATGCTTGGATTTATGGAAAAAAAATTTTTCTTTCAAAATTAAAAATGATTTCTATGTTAAAGAATATTCATCTAGAAAGTATGTCATAAAAGAGACTTTTGTTTCTCATTATTTCGTTTGTTGAAATATTTTTCAATTAATTTAAAAGCTAAATCTCTTTTTAATTAAAGAAAAAAATGATAATTTAAAATTGCACTTATAGTTAAAGTGACTGATTTTATTTAAATTAAAATAAAAAATTATTTCAGTCAACATAAATTGTTTATTTATATCTGTATTCATGTAGAGAATTTTCGATCAGCAACTGATGAAATTCGGTCGAAAAATGTGGGGTAGGAAATAGTATGAGATTGACAGGATTATATGACTGGAGGGAATTGTCAAAATACAATCAACACTGCTCAAATAGGTATATAACCTATGTTGTAATCAGTGTTGCGATTGAAGAATGATTCAACCGATGTTCAGCCATAATCTTGATGACAGTAGAGGGATCAAAAATCACACGCATTCATTTATTGATTCCCATCATGCTGTCAGTATTTTCAGCATGTTCTCTGGTATCCCATGTACGTGCTGTGAAATAGACATATCTATAATGCTCTTATATTTATCAGAATTGTGTATATTCTGGCCTGGTCATAAAGCAGCTCGTGTCTATAATACATAAAACTGTCGATAGCGGAAAAAGACAATTTTTATAAATTTTTTATCCTTTGTTATATACCCCAAAGCTGCTATTCCATGTCCCTATAAAATATCTTTGATAATACAATTTTCTTTACTGCTGTCATTTATTTACTTTTGACTATTATCAAAATAAGTAAAGGGGAGGCTACATAGAGGATACATAGTACAAATAAATTCCATATTTTTCTTTGATCTCTATTGTTTGAGATTTTTAATAATTTTTTTTTTTTTTAAAAGAAGTACCAATTTAAAAAGTAATTTAAATAATTATAATAAATCCTTTCCTTTTTCCCATTAGTAATAATCATTTTCACATTTTATTTATTTATTATTGAAGAAAAAAAATTATTATAAAAAATTCTTTATCACTGTTAATCAGTACATAATCATAATTTTTTCATTCAAAAATCTGAGATAAATATTTATCTTTGAATTCCATCCTGATTATTAAGATATTAAGAGGATAATGAATCATATTTAGCAGTCTTTAAGTATTTTTATTATATGTTACTTGAAAAATTTTACTGTGGGCCTATGAAAAATGATACTTATCAAAATTTGTAGATTTGACTCTCGGAGATTAATTAGATTATAATTTAATTATAGAGAGAGAGAGAAAGAGAGAGAGTTATTCGAGATATTTAAAACAATATCAGCAGAATGGTTGAGTTCAATTATCTAGGAAATTCTGTTGTCGAGATTTTATTGAAATATTTTTCAAATATAAAATTAGTCAAGTTATTTGCTAATTAATTAAAAAATTCCATGGGTAATTCATTAAGCTGAATAGATTCCATTGAGATGTATAGAAATGAATGACAAAGAGGTTCAATGAACGTAATAATGTGGACATCGAATTTATCCTCGATTATATGAATCCTCTCGCTCACGTGTCGATGCTTTAACAGAGTCTTCCGGTGTATTAGACAGTGAAAAACATGCATTGATAGAGAAATGTATTCCATAGTTGCATAAAAGCTTCATTGTTTCTAAATAAAACATTTTTTTAAATTTAATTTAGAATCAGAGCAAAAAAATGATATCGAAAATCATTAAACATGTCAAGTGATCTTGATGGAATTATTTAGAGAAGCATCACATATTTACAGATCAATTATTTCGCTATTCATATTATAATTTTTATCAAAATATGCTAATATAATTCAATGAATGATTAATTTAATTATTTCAATAACAAGAAGATTTTTTGTTTTCATGAAAATTTAAATCATCAGTTGAATAATCAATAAACCATTCAAATTTAAACATTGAATAAATTGCTAAATACCAATTGTTGGTATTAATCTCATAATCTTCTCCATTAATTCCATATAAAAATGCATCACAAACATAGATAAATATTGATTGAATAATTTTTATTGAACCTCTTTTGTTTTTCAAAGATTAAATAGCTTATATAAATCTCGTAGGATAAATTTAATATTTCATTATTACATTTCTATACAAGCATAAAATCCTAAAAGCAAATATACCTCATTTGCACATATGCTTCTATTTTCAGCTGATTGACTAAAAAGCTTCGAGAGTGGTTTAACAGTATACTTTAATATTTGATCGACAGTTTTCATGTTCAGAAAATTTTTCGAATGGTCTGGTATTGTTCAAATATGCTAACAATATAGTTTGCTGACTATCAAAAGGGATAAAAAGATTTTCACATTTTTCATAGGTAAATAAAATAATAAAAGGGAAGAGTTGGAAAAAAAATTAATTAAAGAATAAAAAAAAATATGTGATAGTAACCAGAGAGGAAATTAAATGAATATGATAAAGAAAATATGAATGACTAGACACTGTAATCAAGTTTGATTGCAACAGCAGACTGTGATTACAATGAAGATGTTTGCTATTAATAAAAACAATGATGAATAATGAAAGCAAAGTTTATTACCTACTAAACAACCATTTCTATTTTACAACATTATTTTAATTAATGAACAGTAATATTAAGATGGTTGTAATAAAAAAAAAAAAAAGAATAATTGACCAAGAGTTTAAACTTTTTTGTATAATTAAGTGATGAATTTAAATTTGAAAGATAAAAGTATTATTTAAATCTTATAATATCGTAGTAAATTTCATTCACCAACGATTAACCGTTATCTCATAACCCCAGTAGTGTGTCAAGATCCGCAGCTTTTTCTTCATCATTAGTTGGTGATGAATCTTCGCCTACGTTCCGCAACAGAGCTTCACTTGATGCTCGTTTTATTGCACTCTTCAAAAAGATAACCATGATGTTTATTGGTGCTTGGTATTTTTTTTCATTATTTCCTTCATCTTTTTAAAACTTAAGGTTTATAATGCAAGCTGACAAGGCGGAGAGTAACGGGAAATACAAGCAAATCCTGTTAATTTGTTTGAATCTCGATAGCTCGTTAAATTTTCTTAACGATGCAAATGAAAAAATAAAACCTTATCTCATTTATGATGGTGTTTGCTTTGTAATCACTTGAGTTTTTGTGACATTTAGTCACGAAAAATGATCAAGGTTATCGTGTTTTTGATGCACAAAAATGCTTACTAATTGCTTTAAAGTTGGATTCAACGATTTTACTCACCACTAATTGATATTTATTTAATTAAATTCAGTTAATGAATTCTCGTCTTTATTACATGCCATGAAATATGCAATTTTATTGATTGCAAATTAAACTTGATACTCAGCACAATATTATAGCATGCTTAAATTTATTCATATAATATGGTACTTTTAAAATATGTGTTATCAAGAAAATTCCTATTTTTGCACGATCTCTTGAACCTTTTTTTTTTATTTACCACATATTCATTCCACGCAGCTCGTTGCATTGAGATTACTAGATATTCCTGTTCCGCCTGGGTAAATTCTATCAGAAGCTACAGACAGTACAGAGGTAGAATCGTAAAATTCTTTTCGCTGAACCAGCAGATAAGATAACCGCTGATTTCAAGAATACAATGGCGATCGATCGATTCCACTGATCATCTAATTTTCTTCTCAAAGATGTCAGAGTATTATGAGCCATTCAGTTATTTTTTTGATTTGAACAAAATTTTCTTCTTCTTAGGAAGAATGAAAAAGTATGAAAATTGCTTCGATAAATAAAATCTCTCATTTCTTTCCTGAATAAGATCATCATCTTCTGTGGGTTTTTTTCTTATTTTATCAAAATTCAGGTGGCATTATTTTACCTGTGTTTAAAGTTTGTTCACTCGTTTTATATTATATGTTATGTAGCATAAAAGTAAATAGCTTTTATTATGGAAGAATAAATAAATTATGAATGAAAACAAACCAAATTAAAATCTGCTCAGTGGTTTTTGAGCTACAAATGATTATATACACTGGTGAATAAATAGACTTGATACTTTTTTTTTTTTTTTGGAATTAAGTATAATTTTTTGTTATAAAGAACAAGAAATTGGAATGGAATTTAATTTCCTGTTTACTATAAAATTTTTCTCATGTAAAATTAACTTTTAGAATTTTTATTACAAACTTTTAATACTCCACATTGTTTTGTTCATTTATTAAACATTGAAAACTTTATAATAAATTTATATTTTTTCAATTCTTTAAAATATTTAACGAGTTCATCAGTTGCAATAAATTTTTAATTCAGTCTCACACTTATTAAGAGTGAAGACTCAAGATCTCTAAAGTTTCAAATTTATCTTCTAAATTATTAATCAATCATGACTTGGTCCATTTATTTTCAATAAATTTTTTATTACCATTTCTTAGAAGTTAAAAAAAAAAAAAAATGGCTATAAATATAAATATTTAGCATCTTTTGTAAATAATTACTTGTCATTCCAACCATCCAACAACTGGCAATTAAATAAAAGCTGTCGATATAAATCAACTAATTTATATTCCAAAGCAAATAACTCTATAATTAATTAAAGAAGAGAAAAAAAATATTCAATAAACGACAATAGTGTGTTTGCAGGAATCCTAGAGATATTGATAATCAATTGGGAATATTTCTTGAGATAAAAGACACCAAGATAGAGGACTGGTTTCTCTATAACGTGATACTATCGAATCTTATGACGGTATCAATGTAGAAAGAGAAGAGAAAGGGTCAGAAGAGCCGTTTAAATATTTACGAGCCTCGAGCAAAACTATGCAATACAGCCAACAGTTGTGTAACTCTTGAAGTTTAAGATCTCACGCGGTTTTACTTAGCAAGAATCCGCTTACTCTTACTCTTCACTCTTCTTGATATATGTGTGTATTTTTTATCCATTAGCACTAGAATGATTGAAGCATTGTCGTTACATTTGCATGTACACGTCTACGCACTTGGTTATTTTTATTTATCATACTTGTACTAATCGATTGTTGAGTTTTTTACATTCTTTATCATTCAGTTGATGTTGTTGGAGTGTGTAACCTATTACATGTACACCAAGATTGCTTTCTCTTCAGCAAGAATAGCTCTGGGTGTAAATAAGGAGAATTTGAATATTGATAGCAATAGAATTGAATACATTAACTTTGTTATGCATAGTAGGATTATATTTTCACTCTTTATTTTTTTTTTCTTTCAATGTTGGATGTAATAATAGATCATGATGATGTCTGATAGTTTGTTCAGAAAAATCAAATAAAACTTTGAATAGATTGTTGGCTATAGATTGGTGTTGAATCAAATATAATGATAAAAAAGTGTACTCAGATGAGCAATTGATATATCCATAATGCATTAAAAAATGATTTTACTTCTATTTATAACCTTTTTAAAATCATTGGATAGATAAAATGTCTTGAAATAATTAAAATAACATCTAGAATCGATTAAATTGATAATAATTCCTTCTTTTAATTGAGTTTTAGTTCAAGTTACAAGTGCTCTTAAATTATTACTCAGAATGGTTCAAAGTAGAAATTACCTGAAAAAAGTTAGCATCAAGGTTTAGGGTGCAGCCCTAATTCTAGGCAATTTCCATAATTGATCAAGTTTGATTAGTGCAAGTGTCTGAAGGGAGTAGAAAATACGATTGTTCATATAAAAAAAAGAAGGCTTTTAAAATGAAGAGAAATTGTTTTTTTAAATACTTTAAAATATTGATTATTTTTAAAGCTTATTTAAATAAATTTCTCACAAATATTCGACAAATATGCGTTATGTAATCATTACATTTATCTATCAGACTCAAACTTATCAGCCATCAACACTTGTTGACTTTTTATGATTCAATTATGTTGATACGATATTATTTTGACAGATGTTTTAGAAGTTCCTAGAAAATTGGCTTAAAGTAAAATTAAAAAATTACTACAAAAGTCATGGTAATGATGTTTAAATTCAAAATAATTTAAATAATTTAATTTAGCTCTATATGATATTACTTGGCATATGTAATCGAATCACATATTGAGTGATTAATATTGAAATATATGTGCATTTTTTTTTAGCACACATGTCTTTGACTAGTTACGAATATATTTCCTTGGTGTATTTTCATGCATGAATATATTGGGCTTTGTCGTAAAGTTTCCTTGACTCGTATCCTTTCAGTCGGAAGTGAGAATCTCAATTTCAAAATTCCTCTTGAGAGGTGTTCATCTGGCGTGTCTGCATCTAGTTTCCAAATCTGTGGCTCGTACGCCCTTTCGCCTAGTGTTCTACTCATTCCCCATGCGAAATTGGTTTGTAGGGCGCATATATTCGAGGCTTGTCACAGTTGTATATAGTTTGCAGCAGTCGCGACAGCTTACATCTCTTCATTCCTTCCAAATATCTCTGTCTCTCTCACACTTTCTTCAAGCACCATGGTGACATTTACGTTCGACAGTTGCCAAAGTAAAGATTTTCCCTCTTCGTCTTGTACAAAAAGAGCTTGCTGTGATGTCGATGCGGTCGGATATCGATCGAAGCTGCTGACGGGTAAATTAAACTCGGTTTACCAACGTTTCCTCTCTTGGATCCTTCTCTGCTTTCTCTTGAAGCGTCCTTTGTGACGTTTCCTTTCTTCACCGCACCATATTGTGCCGAATGCCACTACCGGAAATATGTGAGACCCGGCTAAATTCTCCGACTTTTGACGCCCTACCCATCCATTTATTCCTAACAGTTTTGATAAATTGATCAACCTCAATTAGGTCCTGAAGAAGGTATTCAAGATTAATTTATTTTCAAAATTGCTTCTTTTGTTTTAATTTTATTCATTTTGTTGGAAGACTATTCCTAAAATGTCATCAGAGTATTCATGAAATATGAGGTTGGCAAAAAGATAGTGAATTACATTTAAAATTTAAACATTAGAAAATGTAGAGTATCATGATGTTACTATAATGTCTCTGCTCTGGAAGTGGATACAAGTCAATGATACACATGATGACTGCACTGGAGATTGAAGTTGGTAGGTTATTAAATAAAAATTACATGAAAAGCTATTCTAGATGTTTCCCTATTTTATTGCCAACCTGATGAAAAAATTTTTTTTAAATGTAATTTAGTTATTAATAACAGAAAGTTAACAAACAAAAGCAATACTTTGTAATAAAATTGTAGGACTTATTAATTATTAGAATTTTGTTGAAAAAAAGTCATTTAAATTTTTATTTATAAAATAAAAAGTAAATTCTTGGATATAGAAATATTGGAACTCATATAAGCATGAAAAAATTCAAATTTACTTTTATCTGAATCAAAAGTTATGGATGATGTATCTATATATTGTACCAAAACACAAATCTATTCACTATTTTCACAGTTCATAGTTCAGATATTCATCATATCTCAAGAAAATCGTTAAAGCTCATTTCCAAATAATCATACGCTCCAACAAACGATTTTAGTCCGAATTCCCAGAGTCCCCCGTCAAGTTTCGACTGCATCAGTATAGAAAAACTCAATAGACCGAACGAAAAAGGGTTTATAAAAGTTTCCGGAGAAATGTGGTAAAAGAAATAGACGAGAATAGGAGAGAAGAGAAAAAAATAAAATATATTGAGAAAACGATAGTCGTTCACGTGGGAATGGATAGGAAACTTTTAAATTGGACACGAGAATAAAGATTTAATGTGTCTTTACTTTTGCAGAATATCCTGGACAAGTTCAATCCAGGAGCAAGGCAGCTGATCAACGCTGGAAAAGCTTACCTCAAGGCACTTCATGGTGAGTCATTCATTTTTAAATTATTACAATTAAATTTCAGTAATAAAAAAAGAAGTGAGACTACTTGCGTCTCACTTTAAAGAAAAAAATAGATGGGTAATAAGTGATACAATACAGTTGTTTAGAATCTTGAGTTTGAAAGAAAAGAAGAGGATAAAGAGGACTTTTGTTTCCTCTCTTGGGACACTGTCTTGGAATCGAGTGTCAGCTTGCCAAAGTTCCTCTTTAGCCTTTATTCCTTTCACTTTTATTCTTTTACGTATATACAATTTTATTTCCTCCATTTCGTCTCAAGTTTGGAGGAAATGCGACCCCTATCCATCAGTTGCTTTTTTAGACTCGCCATTCAACCCTTGGTAGTTTCTTTCCTTCTCCATATCGCCATTTTTCGTGCTTGCAAGTAAACACGTTTCTATTATACTTTTCAGGACATATTTTTGCCACCCTATTTTCTGATCAGATCTTATTGTTATCGTTTACACTGAGATTTTTTTTTTAAATTGTGTTACTGTGAACTTGATTTTTTTGTGTACATTCAACAATATATTTTATTTTTAGGAATGTCAAGGAATAGTTATTTTATTGGCATTTCCTTGACTTTTGACACCAAATAACGATTTTCTTTATTTAAAAAAAAATGATCATAATGTCTAGACATTTTTTTGTACAATATTTAAAGATAAATACATAAATAATTAGAAAATTCATTCATGGTTAACTAACAATAAAGATGAATTTTTATATGTAATTAATTAATATAATTTAATATATATTTTTTAATAATAAATAATTTAAAAATTCAAAAGTATAAAATTACTTTAAAATAATTTGATATATCCTTTAATAATATTCTAAATATTATAATTCAATGCAGCTCTTGAAGTTAAAAGAATTGATTGATAAAAAATAATGCAAAAAATGACGAAATCAATTGCATTGAAATGAAATCATATGTAAAATTGAAATAAAAACAAAAAGAATTATTGAGTTTTATATTCCTCCAATGTCTAGATTTTTTTCCGTTTATTGTTCTCAAATAAACACTGCTGATGTAGCTCGTTTTATCTGCATTACAAAAAGCTCGAGGGTCGTACGAGAAACATGTGTTTAAATTAGCCACTCTGGAATAGATAAACGCTTTTATAGCAAAAAATAGCTACTATACGTGAGGTGACGTTCATTTTTATTTTATCACGAATATTACACTGATAACAGTTCTTTTTTTTTTTCTTATCTAATAATTGATTCAATTATAGATTTATGCTCATCACATAGACATGTATCAGACTTTGAAGTAGTTCAGAAGTAACTTCTGTTCTTGCCAACATCAAAGTTTGTCAGTCTCGATTGATAGTTGATACTCTTTGCAAATTGAACAGCTAGGATTTTTTGACAATCATTGTCTTCAAATGGCTTTTTATTTATCAATGATCATTAGAGTGAAGTCATGATAATGAACCTTTTATTAATTTTAACTGGTAAGATTTGAAAGAAAAAAAAAAATAAAATGAATGAAAATTCCTAATATTCTAAATTCTTCTCACTTTTACATCTTCTATGTTTACTCTCGATTGCCTTCCCTCCACCTCATTCGTCGCGTGTTAAAGCGATCGGATTTCAAACTGTGGAGCTCACATACCCAGCAGAAAATCTCCTACGTAAGCGTAGCTTAAATCTGGCTTTGTCACAGGAGACGTGCTCATATATGCAGATGTAAATAAAAAAAAAAAAAAACTAGTAAAAACAAAAAAAGAATTTAAAAAAAATAATAAATGGGTGGGAGAAGAAAATCCTTGATATAAAACGGATAATATATTCGTGATATAAAACTGTAGGAGGTGAAGCTTGTTATACGAACAGTACACAAAAGTAAGCACAATATTTATGAGGATTTCTGAAAGCTCGCGAAACATTTATCGGTTTTAAGAGTATCGATCTGAGCTTAAAACATTTATGATTGTCATACACAAGTTGAAAGGGGTTAAGAAGCCATGATTATACATTCACCTCCAAGTATATCCTCTACAAAAACTTTTGTTATTTGTATCTGCAAGATGTTTGCCAGTGAACATGATGTTTTATGATGGTTTTGACTTTATAGACTTATAAAAAGCTGTTTTATCAAATTTTTATTCGAGTGTTTATATAATTAATTGAATAATTTTTCAAAATAACATTTACATAAATCCTTTAATACAAATAAATAAATTTTTCTGTTGTAAAATAATACCATTTATTGACATAAAATTCAATCAAACTAAAATTTGCATGTAAAATAAATTTAATTGATTGATAAATTTATTTAACAGTCCTATTTAATAATGGAAATATATTCATTGTGTAATTTAAAAAGGATTTAACTTAATAATTTTATATCGATACAATATTGTTATAAATACATTCGTGTTACTGACACATGAAGATTGATCACAAGTCGATCAATTCTTAGCTGAGTGATCGACATTTAATAATGATAGATTAGTTAATGCAATCATAATAATCTATATAAATTTAATGTCGTTTACCACACATTAATGATTTAATAATTTTTTTCTTTTATTAAAGAAGCTTTTTTAGTAAGTAATATACTTAAATTTTCAATTTACTTTCAATACTTATAAATGATATTTTTTTTAATACTCTTCATACTGTCAAAGTTCCTCTAAAAGATTTTACTTTTTTTTCAAGACCTAAAATGGAAGTTTTTAGGTATTTAATCATAAGTCAAGTTGTACTGTACTTTATTTTATTCAATAAACTTCAGTGATACCAAGTGGAAGAGCTATAAAACAACAGTATGATAGTAGGGAAATTTAAAATAGAATTTTCCATAAAGAAAATTTCTTTTACGAGTATTTTAATATTTTTATGATACAGTAAATGTATGATTCTTTGATATAAAAAAGCAACTAATTGATGTTATAATTAATTCAATTATTAGTTTCTTACTCAACTGTTTAAAATAATGAATGACTCAATGATGAATAAATAACAGCATTCATTGATAAATAATTCAATTGCTGAAATAATTGGATATTTTGTGCTAGACAAGATTGTCAGTAATTAAAAATAAAAATAAATGATAAAACATGACTGACGAATGTTGAAAGTTAAGATGAATTAAGTTGATTAATTGGATAATATTTAAATGAAATAATGTTGATTGTTATGAAAATTTATAGCATGAGAAAAGTATTAAATTGACAAGAGGGAAACAAGAGCGGAAACGTAAATGTTCGTTGAAAACTTTATCCTACGTTTACATTTCCAAAGCACTTGGTGAGGGGAGTTAGGGCGACAGATAAATTAATTTTATCAGTACAAATTTGATTCGTCTACCGAGAGGTTAATTCGCCTAGTCATTTACGCATCCGTGCGTCACAACGTAGCTTCTTACCCTTCTCACACTTTTCATCGTATTCTCTTTATCTTCTATAAATGTAATTCTATCCCACTTGAACTTAGTACTTGAGTCTTTGTATTCAAGTTTTCTTCTCTTCAACCAAATTAATTCATTCTACAATACCTTAGAAACTTCTTGACGATATAATACGACGGAATCTTATATATACTTTTTTCACTTGTTTCCCTTAGTTACCTTCGTCTGCTATTCCTGAAATGCCTGGCCAATTTATGGAACTCTCAGACCACTTTGAGGCCTCCAGGAAATGTAACCCAAGTCTCGTGAGTTCATTTCAACATCCATGGCGCCTTCAACCCTCTTCTAACCTTCTTTACTGTCGTTTCTCCCTCTTTCATACCACCCACTTCCGATGTGCCGCCTTCGAAATTCGATACTAAGGGAGTAAGAAATCGTTCTTCGATTTAAATTGCTTGAGAATCGTCTGGATAAATCTCCAAATTCGTATTTAAGGGTGAGGCAAGATTGACATCTCGTCTTCGTCATTTCCGCCGGATGCAGTCTCATTTGGAGATGAATAATTTTTCTGCTTTGAAAAATTTTTTTCAACTCCCCCTCAATATTTTATCATTTCTTTCATTCTTTATTTTATCAGTGAGAATCAGAGAAGAGAAGAAATGGCACTAATAAATTAAGATATCAGAAGAAGAATTCTTCTTTTAGAATATTTTTAAATTATTAGGAAAAAGAATTTTGAGAGAAAAAATCAATGATATATTTTTTTTTTTTTAATTCAATAATTTTTCATGAGTTTTGATTTATATTTTACTACCTTTTTTATGTTATAAAAGTGAGACTGTTATCAAAATGTAAAAAAGTTTCATCAAAATTGGTTTATTTCTATTGTGTTTTTTTTTTTTTATGATCAGTAATCATATTTCTTCAATCAAATTCTAATCAAGTAACTGGCGTAAAATGTTTAGTCAAATCGAACTTGTCTAGCTAACGTGTCATCGACAGATTTTTCTCATGCGTTTGCTGCCAGAAACATTCAAACTTTAATTACAACCTGGCAAAAGTGGCAGGTGCTTTGTGCTTTTTGTTACTTTACACACACTGTTCAGAATTACTTTCACATCGTACAGGTCTTTTACACTTGTTTTTAGAGATAGATCAAAGTCCTGAAAGATTGATCGTTGAAAAGATTTTCGAGAGTTTACAATCAGCATTTTCTTGTTTTTAAAGTACATAATAATGTCAGCAAGTTATTGCTTTGGAAATAATGAAGTCAAGATCTTTATCATTAAAGAGGATAGATGAGAAAGGGAAAAAGTTTATTGACTTACAGTTTCATTAGATTTTAAATTTCAATTGAATTAGATACAATAAGGCTTTGAATAATATACTATTGCAGAATTACAAAAACAAGTAGTAGGAATAATTAAAGGCTTTATTTATTCAGAAGAAAGAATGATAAGTAGAATTTTTTATATCTTTAGCAGGAAAGCTCAACTGGTTATTTTTGTCTTAATACTGGGTCAGTCTTTATCAACCATGGTCCAATGTTGCCTTGAAAATAATCAGTCATGCTATCCTACTAGGAATAAATAATAAAGAAATTTTATTTAAAAATTTAGCAATACACTTCTCAATATTTCATCAGTTTCACTCTTCTAATCTCCTAATATTTTTTCCTTCCACTTGTAGTCACTCTCACTTGAAATAGTATAGCCAAAATAAAGAAATAAACACAAAACAGTGAGTTTATTATTATATTAAAGATAATCAAATTCAAATTAATTATTTGGCAAGCTTGAGAATGCTTTAACGATTTTTATGATGAAAAATTAATGATCAAATATCGTATTTTTACATTGACACAATAGGAAACTGTTATGTATGTAATAATGCACCAAAAAAAGCTTTAATTTTGAAGAACGATCATTATTAAAAAATATTAATGATTAATTATGATATTCATAGTTTTTCAATATATAATATAACGATAAGATAGAAATCATAGCTAAAGTAATTAGTCAAATCAGTGTTACAAAAAATTATTTTAATTTGTAATTGGATTGTATGTATTATTAACTGTTATACAATTGATTTAATTATTGTAATTAATTATAATAATATGTAGATAATCTTTTTGATGCTATTCAAAATTTAGAAAACAATAGATGGTATGTTGATGATCCAAACTACCTTAAGCACTCATTCACAATACAAACATTGAGGTCATGTAGAAAAAAAATATTTATCCTATTCCTAATGATCATGAAAAAAATTCCATATGTATTTAAAAATCAAGTTGCAAGTTAATTTTAAATTTAAGAATGATTAGTTGACAAAAATAGCATCGACACTAGGAATAATAATAAAATGATTATTCAGGAAATAATTTAAAGTTGAATATGGTAGACACGATGACATTTTGATATGATAAATACAGAAACAATAGTATAATTTATACATGAACTGTTTTGGTTAATACAAGTAGTTATTTGTCTATTTAAATTGACCGATGTATCAAAGCTCGTAAAACTTCTACTTTGATCGCGAAAATAAAATGCGAAATGAGAGAATGCAATAGAGTGTGTATCGTCAAGTGGAAGAATTGCAGTCGAGACCAACGTTGACGAGACTTTCATAATTAAAGTCAACTTCTATGATGTTTTAATAATATCATTAGACCGTATGACGACTATATCATTCATATGATTTCAAAAAATTAGCACTTATCTTTTTTTTCTTTCTTATTAAAACCTTTTTTCGCTCTTCATCTACTTGTAATTATTATTAATGTGATTTATTTCAACATAATTTTATTCACACCACTCCACCAAGCACATATGCACTTTAGAGAATTTTTCATATTTATCAAAGACATCAAAGATATTTATTATAAACTCGTTAATAGAATTTCTTAAATTTAAATACGTTTTGCTTGTCATATTGTACAGTCACTAGATATTTTAAATCCTCCATTGCTTTCAACAAATTCCTTTTTTGCGTAATTTAATGAAGAAACTTTTTAAATTACATTAGCTTCATTCGTCAAAGATAATAACGACAACTGGAGAAGAAGGAAAAAAATTGATAAGTGAAAGGAACAAGAAAAATAATAAGCTAGAGACTTGGTAATGATTTCATTGAGTTTATTTCTCCAATATTTTTCATTTTTTTTCCAATAAGGTGTCTAGGTAATTTATATAACAAAAGTGTAATTAGGAATATATTTCATGTGATGGGTGACAATGGGTTAATTAGAATTTGGTGTGGCCGAACTGATTAGCTAGAAGTGATCGATCTACGTGTCGACAGGGATGTAGAACCAACTGGTTGGTAATGGCTCCATTAGTGTTGCCGTTGGTATGCTCAACGTGGATACGGCTACGAATATGTAAGGTATTTGCGATTAATCGTGATCGTAGTAAATTCCAAAGGGTAAACTGCAATATCCTCTCGGTCCAGGCAAGGACATTTGCGTTCTTGTTGCGACGTATTTCCATATTCCAAATAAGCATTGATATTCTACGATCTGAACTATTGGAAATATTCATTTTTCTCATGGTATTGGTGAATAAATACAAGTATTGGTAAGTCACTAGTGATATAATCTAGGGTTTATTTATACCATTAACTTATCACTTTTGATTCATAAACAATTAGACTCATTCATATGTTTATATAAATAAATTAGAAAGGATATTTTATTTTATAAATGGCATTCTTATATTTAATTATTACTTTGCAGTGGAATTTGACATTAAAAGGTATCTTACTAGGAGTGGTTAATTATTTTTTTCTATAGAAGTGTTTTTTTTATTAAAATCTCCAATCATCATCTAGGATTAAATATTACTTATTTATATATTTAAGAAAGTAATGATTTATTTCAATAATTCTTTTCACTTTATATTTATTAAAGACTATTTAAGATCTAATTATCTAGTATGACAAAAAAAAATAAAAGTAGAAAATAAGAGATTTTTATTCATCATTTTTTTCTTGGACTTAAGATAGATTGTAGGGCATATTAATATTTATTTTAAGCTACACAAAATGGATGTATTTACAATATAAAAATAATGATAGTACTGGAAAAATTCAATTCAAAAGAATTATCGATAATTGAAGATTACAATAGTGCTTGATAGAAAGAATTATTTTTTTTTTGTACTTTAATAATAAGTTGTTGAAAAAGAAATTTATTCAATTTCATATTTGAATGAGTATAATGCAATTATTGTTGATAGTATTCATCATGTGCAACTAATTAAATTTTCTTGATAGAAAATTCTCCAGAGAATATCGTACTAAGGACAGTTAAGATAGATTTCACTATTATTTTATCCCTTAGATTTTTAATTATCTTCAACGGACAGTCACAGGGGTGCAATCGGTCTTCGTTGAAAGAAAACCACGTAGCTAATTTCTAGAGTCACCGATCATTCGTTTACCTCAGCACGTCGGGTTGCGACAAATTGAACCAAAGCTTCCTAACTTTCCTTCATCTTCTCTATTTTTCCTCGTTTTTTTTTTCTCTTTCTTTATTTTTCTTCCAACATCTTGTCTACTCGTGTAACCTCTGTAAACAGTTTTTCCTGTGCAAAGTGCATCCAGCTTTTAGCTTGGCAATTAATTTTATAATTGAATTCAAATACCATTAAGAGCCTCAAATGATATTTTTTATCTTTGTAAGTGACTCCAAGGAATTCTTGCTGAAGCAAAGAGATGGGCAGTTTTAAATGATTAGGAAACAAGAGAATTTTGTAATTTAATAAATAATAATAAATTTATTTATTTAATTGTATTCCAAACTGGTAATTGATGTTTTTATAATACTTTTAATAAATTTATTTATTTTTTATTTGACACTCACATTTAGCATGAGACACTAGGACTTTGTTGTCTTGTCATCTCAGTTTCTCCTTACATCAATTACTCAGGTAGCTACAATAACACTACAAATCCAACAAAATCTAAATGTTTAATAATTAAACTCAAGTGCTGACAATGTTAAACATCATAAACAAATTATAGTACGTTAATAAACACCTAGAAACATTTAAAAGTCATCTAAAAAAAATATTATAATTTGTTCATGACATTTAACATTGTAAATACTTATTTTTAATACTTGGATTTGCAGTGAATACGAGATGACTTCTATTTTATAAATTAATTAATAAACAGGACGACAGGTTGGAGGATTTTTTAAAATGGTAATTACATTAATTCTTCGTGTAACAAAGTCAACAATCAAAGTGAATTAATTAATTAAAAATGACTAATGTTCTGGTGATTTTTTGTTCCAACTGTAATATTATCTGCCAAAAATAGGTATATTTGTTGAAAAAGAATTAAATGGAAGATCTCTGAACAGGATAGAAAATAAAGGGAATGATTATATGATCCCATAGTGAAAATAATTGAATGGTGTGTATAGAGAAAGCATTGTCCTTTTAAAATGAAGTTTACATTTCCTTCATTTGCTTCCCCTTCCTCTTATTATCCTCAACCCTTCTCATTATTTCGTACCCATTTTACTATCCTTTGCTATATAGTTCAGCTCTTCATCGCGTTTAGTATCCAGCCGGCGGGCGTACGTCGTCGCCGTCATCCTGGTAATGCGAGCTCAAGTCTATGTGTCTGAACTTGTAGTGACTCACACCACTGGAATTCTCACCCTCAAAGGTCGACGTTCCTTTCTGTTTGCTTCAAGTAGATACCACAAGAATGGTGCTCTCTGACGTTTCGCGGGTGTAATAAAGAAGCAAAAGAAGATCGAGCGAAGGAAAAAAAAAATAAGAAAGAGGCCAAAGTAAGTGTACACTTAAAAAGGAAAAAAAATTGTGAGATGCTGAAGAAAAAAAAGGTTTTTATCATTGTTAAGGGAACCATAAGAGTTTGAAAAAGTGGATAATCCTTGTTTTGTCTGTATATATCACCTTTCGTACTAAAATGTTTCAAAAGACCATTCTTTTAATTTTTTTAACATTTCTTTCAACAAGTTTCATTCTCAGGATACGTTTGTTTCAATTATTTTTCACTTGAAATAATTATTCCAAAAGGAAAATGCAACTTGTTTTATTAAAAGTTACTTAGATCTTTCAAATGAGATTTATTAAATTTTTTTAGATAATATAAATTACTTGGATTAAAGTTATTTATTCTTTAAATGATTTATTAGATTTTTACTGATAGCCAGGAGTAATGGAAAATTATTTACTGTTATTGTCATCATAACACTAGATATTCTAGTCTTAGGAAGTAGATAATCTCAGGATCATGTCAGACAATGGCAATTTTTTTTTTTTATAAAAAGACACAAAAGCATGTTGACCACAGCAAAATCAACTTTCGAACGTGAAGAAAATGTGGATTGATAAAAAAAAGGCTTTGTTTAAAGAATAAAGGAGTTAAATTGTTAAATAAAGAACAATGAAATCAAGGGTAAAGGTCCTGTAGAATGTGAAGCAATTCACATACCTACGATACAGGTATTTTTCAATGGAAATTCATGGTCACAGTGGATGAAGACAATGTTTAGATAGCCGGAGAATATTTCAGTGATAGTTAGTTACTTTCAAAACAATCCGAGAAAGAATGGGAGAATGATTTAAAGACCACAACCCTATACTGATACTCTTTCCCTCGAACTCGTACCCATGAAGGCACAGAATTTATTTTCGTGAATGTTGATTTCACGCGTGGGACATTTGGCTCAGTTTCACCCTTCGATTTGGGGGAAAATACTGCCGAGATTGGAGGGTGAAAAAGAATCGGTGAGGTCAGAGGCGTATAATTGTACCTGACGGAATAGTAAGCTGAAGGATATAATTTATACAGCTGGGGTCAGAATTGTCGGTTCAGGTTAAAGCTAACAATTGATTGCAAAAAGCTATTTTTTAAGATAACTTATTCATGCTGAATTCATTAAAACGAATTAGTTTAAACAATGAATATTTAATTTTTTTTTATTAATTAATAATAGTTATAACACTGTAAAATAGTTGTAATTAATAAATTACTAAACTGTCCTTTGATTAATCAAATTGGGAACGCACAATAAAATGTGGAATGTCAATTATAGACTTCAGTTTGCCGCAAATATTTTACAAAAGGCTGAAAAGTTTCTTATAACTCAATAATTAATGAGCAAGAACTCTTGAATTCTTGAAACAAAACCTGGTGGATACTAACAGCAACTTTAAAACCCTCGTATAAATGTAAAAAGAATGAATACCTCGTCATCCTAGTATGCGAAAATTCGATTTTTCGAGGGACGGGTAATGTTTACCCTTTTCACCCTCCAGTTCATCTCTAACTTACGCAAAAACGAAGTTGGACAACGAGCGGCGAATATTAATTGGTCTTAATTATTCGATTCGTTCGAGTCTCATTTGGGAAAAGTTTTCTCCCCATCTCGAGGGTTGGTAAAATTGACGAGAAGGTTTTATTCAGGGGCATTTTACACCTTTGGGAACTGTACGTAGAAGACTGTAGATAGAAGAACGTGATGATGAGGCAGTAGCATCCATGACCTGAGGGTATAATAATTCTTATTCAAATTTTTCCTTATTCTTTTACGCTAGTTTTCGTGCTCTTTGTTTTTCCATCGTCGCCCCCGAGAATCATCCCTCTTGCTTACTGTCTGGCAACACTTGGTGGTAGTCACAAGGGAGCTTTGGACGACAGGAGAGAGAGTGAGTGTAGAGCCAATGTCGTACAATCTATGTAGGCGAGAAGGAATGCGATTAAGGGTTGATGGCTTCCTAAATGCAAACAACTTCCTAACCGTAATCATGAACGACAATCGACGCAGAAGGGGTTGATGGACAGAAGAGACGTGATTTAGGGGTAGAAATACAAAGAATAGAAAAAGGGGGAGGTTGGCTTGATTGTACCATTAATCAATTGTGTTTAATCAAAAGTAGATTAACTCGTGTTTCAATGACAACCTACATAAAAAAGTACAAGTTAAATTTTTACCCATTTGTTTCATTCAAAAAATTCAATTGAACTCGTGGAAGTTAAATAACTCAAACAATTAAATGGAAAAAAAATTTAAATACTCTTTTATTAATCCATGAACTTTGGGTATATTGTTTTTTTTACTTGCTAAAACAAAAAAAAGAAGTTGATTAAATGCAAAAATATTTAATTTGACGGAATCGATTAGGGAAAAATCGATTTAAATAGATTGAATATTTAATCATCAATATCCTATCGACTTGGAAAAGTGTGATGTGACGCTTCGTCAAGAATGGAATTCGATAGTACCAAGTTTTCATCTTATGTTGGAATATTTCGACGTGCTAGCATCCTGCAGTGTTCACCCTAGTATCATATCCCTTCAGTGAAGAGGAATAAATTTCTATATTAAAATTACTCTTCGGACAGCTACCACCCGGTAACTTTTCCCTTTTTGCCTTGTGGTGAAGCGTGACTTATAGATTGCATACTATCCTTAAATCCCCTTATTTTTTTGGTGTTCCCCTTCCTGAATTTTTTTCTCTGCATTCACTACGTTAGGGAAATTTCCCTCTGAATATTGATGAAAAAAAAAAACTCATGGAAATGGAAAATATTAAATATTTCTTTATACAGTATTCTGTTACAGAGAATTTTCCCTTAGATATTTTCTTCTTAATCTTCTTTTTCATCAATAACATTACTTTTGTGTAATACTCATCATTAAAACTTTGCATTCCACATCAGAACACTGTAAAGAACTTTATCACATCTCGTCTTCTACTTTTCATCGGATTTCATTTTTACTTTTAATTACTCAGATGAGAAGTAAATACTTGAGATTCAATTTTTGAATTGATTCTTAATACATTATTTTATTGTTTCAATGGTATCCAAGTTTACCAAGCAATCACTATGTTCCAACATAGAATTATATTTTTTCGTGGTTCTTCTGCCATGATTAATTATAATCTGAGTGTTAAGCTTGTAAGAAGTCTAGAGAACGAAAAGAGAATTATGGAAAAGCATGAAAAGGTATTCAATGTTAGAGTTGAGAAGATAAGCACCAAACAAGTAGCATAATCAAATTCTTTCAAGTATTCTGAATAAATAAAAAAAATACTCCTACTAGTTTTATTGAATAAACTGATATTTTATCACATATCATCAAGTTTTATCTCTCTAAATCCATTGTTATTAACCTAACAACGTGTAATCAGCTTAACAAACATTGATTCGAGCCATGAAAGGTAAGACCTCCTTTTGATTGAAGGTATATAAACCTAATTCGCTTATTATTATATCAATGTTGTAATCTAATACTGTGTTTGATTAATCACAATAGTAAATACCACTATCAGTTCTCTTTTTCCTAAAACATCATTCATGTTGATCAGAGTAATTCTATAATACTAAATATAGAGATAAATTAAATTACTAATAGTATTCAGTGTTAGTAACAATATGTTCTTGGTGGAACATAGTAAATTTGAAAATGTATGTAATTATTTAAAAATAATTTAATGGAGTGTCAGGCCGTGAAGGTTTATAGTATCACCTATTAATCAACATGAGAAACGGTTTACGCTTTGTCCCATGAAACTTTTGGCTGAATGCCGCTGACCAAATGCATTGTTGCGGTAGAAAAATAACCGTTTACATGACAAATCACATCATTGTTTTCACCTAAAACTGTTATTAAATGGGTAACGTAGCTATGAAGTGTATTTTATGTCTAAAAATGTCATCTTTCTTGTTATATATATAATATTGGAGAGATCAATAAAACCTTTGTGCTCTTAGTGAAGCAATGTTTGCAAATAGATGTTGGAGCAGCTGATTTGGCAGAAGCCCATTTTGGCGAAGAAGCCAAATAATCAGATTTAACTTTGACGAATGAGAAACTGAAGTGACTGTGAGAAACTCAACTCAAAGTGGTAGCCGAGGGATATTAGCAAGAGAGTGAGGATAAAGAGAATCGATGACGTATTGCTGCTGTGAGAAGAGACCAACTGATAAGATGTAATGTATTGCTAGTGACTTAGGGTATGAATCTGAACAGCTTCTACAGTTCTGCATTCATCATCTTCAAGTATTATCACCTCGAGTTTGAATTATGCTCGGTAGAAATTATATAGTTTATTCACGAGTAACTTCATTTCTAATGATTTAAGCTTAGATGTTTCTAAGTTCTAGTTAATACTATGCTTTATATGATTATTATTAATTTTAATTCAGCCCTGCAGATTATAACTTTACTTACAGTGCACTTGTGATTAATGTAAAAGTCAACTCTCAATGAATATAAATGTATGTTTAGTTAAATTTGTTGAGAGAAGATAGAACGTTGCTTTTGGAGAAACTTCTTGAAGCATTGAATAATTAAGAGTGATCAAGATTACATCATTGATTATGATGATTTTATTTATAATTTGTCATAAATGATTCCAGCTTGTTGGTGTATAGATCAGGATTGGACAAGCTTGAACTTTTTCGTAGTACCAAGAGAAAGACTTATAAAACTTTAACATAGGCTTCCTTTTGTTCTCACTCGCTCTTAGGATGCTTTCAGCTATCTGAAGAGTAACTTGAGTAACAAGAATAATCTTTGCCTTGCACTAGTATTCATGGTTTACATGGACTTCTGTTTATGATGAGACTGTGTTCTAAGACCTAGTCGTTGGAATGTACAACAGGTCCATCATTGGGCTAGCATTGAGACTGGTATAAAGTTATGATCAAGTGATGGTTGTGTACTCAGTAACTTCATTTATTGGCAAGTTTGGAATACTCTACTAAATCTTAATTAAGCCAAGTTTATATTATTGTTCTAAAAATGTTTATATTGTTTATTTAACGATATTCAGAAGTAATTTGGACTTATAGAATATTACGTAGTATTATTGGTAGTATAATAAAAGTCAGTTCATGAGAATCTTTCAGTCTGTGAAGAAATAATTCTCAATTATTCATTTTAAATTAATTCGATCAATAATAATTTCCAATAGTTTTGATAACATTTTATCTGTTTTGAAAGAAATCTTCTTCTTCAATTTATTCATTCTGATATTTTTCATGAAGTTATTGGAACAAGATAAAAGTTTATGATTCCATATATTAATCAATTTTCCAAATTTTTAACTTACAAATTATTAAGCTGTCAAATAAATTCATATTTTCTCTATTTCTTGGGAAGTATTCCAAAATATTCTGATTTATGTAAAAATTTTATCTTCTTTGTTTTCAAATATGTTTTCGCTTTTACGATAATCGAATACGACGCATTGAGAAAGCGAGCAAAAGTAAATTGACATTGAAAATGTTTGCATTCACATTTTCTACTCTGAGAAAATATCTAGAGAGGTACAAATATAAGCATTGTTATATCTTTCTCGGAATTTTCTTGTTAAAATTGTGCGGTGTTGACTACTCGGCGAATGATAACACAAGAAAGTCAGGTAGGTGAAATGACTTTAATCAAGAAGTCCACAGTGGATAGAAGATAAGCTCAAGTTAAGAGCATAAATAAAACAGAGCACGCATTGACAAAGTCTGGAAGAATATAGAAGTTGGAAAGATGTGACAATGTAGTTCAGTGGTGGAACAAAAGCATTCCACATCGATGAAGTAATAAAGTATCTCTAGAGGAACCAAGAAAGACGGGTGTATTTTTCTTGGAGAAAATACAAACATTATTTTCTTACTAGATCTAGGGTTACATTATTAGAAGAAAAAACATTTATCAAGTAGTCTTTGGCATCGAGAGTTGATTGTCTCGTTAGGAAATTTAATTAAAAGTGAATTAAACAATGAAATAAAACCTTTTTTTTTTTAATTAAGGTAAAAAATTTCCAATAATAAGTAACTTGAAATGAAGAGAATACAAATGGAATAGAAGCAGAAAAAAATGAAATGGAAAAGGGTTCTTTTTATTGAAAAATATTCAATATCGACGATCCAGGAATTTTTGTTGAATTCAATGAACACATTTTTCCATGGTAAAGTAAAAACCTTTTCACATAAATTTTTTAACCCCTAGAGAAATAAAAAAAATTTGAATTCGAGTATCAGTATAACTAAAGTACGGAAGCATGTCCGAATTGGAGAGTACGTACGAATTCCGTTAGTCGATTGGACTGGCCTACTCACTCTCCATCTTGATAAAACTACCCCTAGCTTTGCTGAATACGTTAGAGGATGAGTGCGGAACCCCACAGAGCAACCACAAACAAGGTGCAAGGGTGGAGGGTAATTTTGGTCTTGCTCAGCGTTACCCTACAGCCGATCGAAACTACCGAGTCCTCCAGCTTCTCATCCCTTCAACTTGCAATCAACCACAATATTCACTAGCATCTGCTCCATTTTCACATAAAGTAGTACTCAACCTTTTAACAAATCACTTGCTAACTATTTTACAATCGGTATTAAAAATTTCCCAACTATTTTCCAGACTAAGTACACCATAATTTTTATGCTCTGAAAAGTACTCCAAAATGATTATTTTAAAATGGAATGTCTAAATTATTTATTCAAATATGCCATCTGATATCAAAAAGTGTTTAACAGTCAGTTGATAATTCAAAACCAAGGAAAAAAATTTTTTTTAAAAAAAAAAGATGCCTTCTAGCTCTTCAAGTATTTTTTGGCAATATATTTTTTTTTTTTAAATTATTATTTATTGATCATTGAATAAAATTACTGTTGATAGATAGAAGCATCCATAAGATGAACCATTAAAAATACATTTTCCCTCAACATTCACAGAAAAAAGTATTCAAGCATACCTGGAAGGGGTACTTAAAGTATTAGTTGATTAAACAACTTTTTTTTTAAGTATCTAGAGCTCAGCATTCAAGTGAAGTTAATTAACGACGTTGAGTTTTATTCGTTATTCATTCCTGACTTATTGATTGGAAAAAAAGCCAGACATCTCAAAAAGCAGCTCTAAGTATTGGATTTTAAAGCCAAAAAAAAAACCATTTGAAGTTGTAGACTTGAAAAAAAGTGTTCACTGAAACATAAATACTTTGTTTATATTTTTGTATCAATAGCTTTGAGAGCTTTTATTTCTTAGTAGCATGAGAGGTCAGGGATCTTCAGTCTTTCATGAAAATTATCCCAAGGCGGCGCCTGTGTAAATGGAAAAAGGCATATCATAAGTAAAATGAGTGGGGTTACTCTGGTAGGGTACAATTTCTCTTCGACGGCGCCTTCATTTCTCGACTGCTTATTGTTATGTGAACATTAATACCCAGCTTCACTCTGGTGAGAAGCCACGCGAGATGTGCAAGCCAGAAAGCATGAAAGAGCAAGCCAGAGGGGACTTTACGATACTCAGCATCTGGTTTTATTCTACCCTTGTAACTCTGCAAGCTTAGGAATGCTTTTCTCTCTTACTTTCTCTTCATCGCTATAGCAACGTATATCTCTTCTTTACATGTATTATATACATCTACACACTATCTAGTTTGCTTTTTCCTTTTTTTATACTCCCTTTGCACAACTAAACGATGAGTTTCCGGCTTAAAGGGGTGCCAGGCAACAAAATTTATGCCTCGTCCTTAGACATATATACATATCACAACTATCTTCTGGCAAACCAAGTTAAGATGGCGACGAGTCTAGTCTCATTCCTAAAAGGGATCCAGGAATAGTAGGCAAGAAATTCTAGTCAAAGTTTTGCAGTATGCCTACACGTTTACTTCCAACATTTCCATCCTTGTTTCCTCTCTTGAGAACTCTCCTCACCTCTAGTTTATTTATTATACACTTGTGTAAGCTCTTTCTCACTTTTACATATTCTTCAATTCTCCTAGGCAATAAAATTTAATTTTTTAGCACTCTCATGGTATCCAATAGCACCTTTAGAGTAATGGGCATGCTAAAAAAATAATCAGCTGCAATGAAAAAGTTATAACTATATTAAGACATTATTTGTTCAAATAGTTTGATGATAAATAAATTTTTATTACTTCCAGTATGCTTGGAGTATGAGGGAGCAAATGTTGTACTAGGAATAAGTGGTGTTAGGGTTATAGTCCAATTTAAGATAGTGAGTGGAAATAAACTGGTAGTTAAAATTAAAGGGTTAAACTATGGTGATTCTAAGGTTGAATTACTGCTTTGTAGAATGAATATCTGGTGTCCAGTCTTTAAATCTTCCACCAAGGTATATATTCCTGTTCATATTGGACTTGGTGAGGTGTTAAAGCGTGTGAATACTTGCTATGTTAATTAAAGAGCTGGTGGAATTTTAAATGATGTAGTAATATCTCCACGTAATTTTTATCTGCTGAGATTTGACCATCTGACTTAAGCATAAGTTAAAGTAGGTTCTAGAAACTGGATTACAGAATTCTTTTTTTCATCATTAAGTATAAATTCATGGAGACATTGTTAAATTTTTCCCTCTTTTTAAATACTGTCCCAATCTTATAGAAAGATTTTTTTTTAAATAAGCTGCTAATAACTATTTAATTGTAATTTTTTATTCATGATGATAAATATAAACAGTTGGATGGTGAATTGGAACTGGAATAATTTTCATTAAATTGTAAATCACTCCAGCAACAGGAACTAATGTGTAGGTTCATGAGAAATGTGTGAGGGAAATTCAAAGTGTGAAATTATGTAACAAACACAGTATTAGTTGGTAAATTTCCATGAGTATTAGTACAATAATACTTCAAATGCTTATCAACTATATTGTACATAACTTTACAAGAAGTCATCTAGGAAAGTATGGTGACACTTGGAATTGATGATCTCGTTGATGTAACGTGAGTTTGCATGTTTAATTATATTATTTTATGGTTGACAATAATCATGATAACAAATGATGCATTATTTAATCATCATACATTGAATAAATTACTTCATACTTTCCCTCACATTAATCTAGAAAGTTTGGATCAAGAGCTAGTCCATCAAATACTTTCATCTCTTTTAGCATCTATCAATATTACCCTTTTTAAATAATCCAGCCATTTCAATTTATTCTGCACTCCAGAAATGGTAAACAAACAAAAGCCTTATTATCCAGTTAAAAATAAGATTTGTGCACTTTTAAAAAGCTACTTTAAGCCAGCTCAGCTCTTAAGTAATCTGCTTGAAGCACTGTTAATAATCTGTTGATTCCTACAAACAAATATCCATAAGAACAAGTTTAATACTCCATTTTATCTCCAACAAATGATGAATGATATTTGTGTACATGTTAGAAATTAGTCTTCCAATCTCAGTGTAGCACAACTTGAATAGAGGATGATAAACTCTTGGAGGTCTCTGGAGTGTTCAGGCAGTAACTTAGAATAGCTAGAGAACCGAAAGATGAACTAATTGACTACTTCCGTTTTGTTTCTTTCATAGGAAATTCGAAATAAATGGAATAGAGTTTTCTTTCATTGGGGTTCGAGAAAAGTGATGGAGGGGCAGATGAGAAATCTCAAGCTAATTTGTCTGCCTTTACTGCGAACTTTTCCATTACACTTGAATGGCTGGAATGAAAGTTGATTTGACATCTTTGTGGATGTTTTTATAGAAAAAAAAAAATGAAAATTGATGTATCATTTAAACGATCAACATTCAATTAGTCAATTAAATAAAGAAAAAATATATTTATATGAAATGATAACTAATTATTTAATTAAATTAATTGAAAAAAATTACTTCAATTTAGAAATGTGAGTTATTATTTTAATAATCTGACAGAGTATAATTAGTTTGTCAAGCATTTATATGAAAAATTCGTATCAGAGTTATAATAGGAATACATCGTGTTTCATTTAAAAATCCTCTAACATGGGGAACCAATTGGTTTTGTTTTATTTCTCGCTTGGCCGCGAAGCTTAATTTTCAATTATCGGTGGATTCTCCGCTTGGGTTTTCTCTCACCGATCTAAATTGGATTGAAGCCACTCCCGGACTGATTTACTTGCTCTCATACTCTCGTTAACACTTGTTTCGTGACGCAAATACTCTTATCATTTGTACTACACAGTGAGTGATGCTATTTTAAACTTGTATGTAAATACACGTTTTATCTTCATTAAAATCACATTAATCCTTCACCTTAAAAAATTAGCTCCATTTATTTTTTCACCAACAGCTATTTATAATCAATTGCAAAACGTTTTTGTACATAAAAATCAATTGATTGAGTTATTGAAGTGTTGTTAATGGCTTTGGAACATTATTATATATGGTAAACATTCTTCAAAATGCATTGGAGCATTGGCTGAGTGATATATATGGACCGACATTTATTCGTCTGATGGTCTCATCGAATTTCGCTTATTCAAGTGGCTTCACAAAACGACCCTTTCAAGTATATACATAGGGTGAAACTTTAACGCTCTTTGTATAAATGTAACTTAATTTCCTTACAGTGTTTTTCTTCGCTATAACCCAACGTTCTCTACATTCACGACATTCAAATTCGTAGGGTTGTTAATGTTAGAGGCCGGCAATAACATCCCTCGGCATTAGGAAACAAAGAACGACCCTTGAGTTTAAGTTTAGATGGTGTAGAGACAATGTAATGACCATGAATAAATAAAAATAACAATTGTTCATTTTAAAATTCTATTCTCCTTTTTATTGACATTTAAATGATTCATTTTAACTTATCTGTTAATCTTCAACCATCTTTTTGCACTTCAGTGATTTATTTATGCATGAGTTTATCTATTCTCTATTTTTTATGGTTATTCTTTAATGATTTTCTATAATGCTATGAGAAGTTGTCATTTTAAATTGATTTTTATCAAAGAATAAATTTGTGAATAAAAAAAAGTCATAGAATGATTTAAAACAAAATAAATTGATTGAAAAATTATTATAAATATTTTTCATGGATTTTATTTGCTTGAGAATAGTTGTAAAATAAAATCTAGTGATTTTTATGATAAAAAAAAAATAACTGAAGAGTTCTGAACTCTTTGTGTTCCAACATCGTGAAAATCCAATGAACATTAATATTCTATCGTTGTCTCAACGTAATGTGGTTCTTTTGTCTGAACTTGAAGAGGGTGGTAATAGCTAACATTGACTGCTTCCATTCATCAGTCTCGATACTCGAGAGCTGTCTGAAAAATATCAACGAACTAAAATGATAATAGTACTAAAGTCTACAGTAATAGAGAAAAAAAAACTACGCCAATATCAACATCGAAATTTTACACTTAATGATAACACTTATAAATTTTATTCGACAATTTAAATTCAATCCACTAGAATTATGGGAATCAATTAATACAATTAGTCCAATCAATTGTGTCGTGAGGGTGAGTCAAAGTTTGGATGTTAAGATAGGTTGAATGAAGAAAGACATTTGATGTAGAAATTTATGAGAGAATCAAATAATCAAGGTAAAGTTAACCCTCGTATTATTATTATTTCAGCATAAATTTATCATTAATTTTTCTTATTAAAACATCACTTAGAAATGCAGAAACTTTTCCAACTTATTCACCAGCAAACCATCTGAATGATGATTATTTTATATTTATGAGAAATGCTGACGAAAGGAGTTTTAAAGCAGAATAAATTTTAATTTACTAATTAATAGAAGCATCAAGTTTCATTTAAAAATACACGTTTTGATTCAAAGCAATTTGCATTAATTAATAAACAATCATTGTTTTGTTTTACAGGAGCAGCAGCAGCATCTAGAGTCTACGTGGATGCCCTTTCTAGACTTGCACGACAAGCACAGTTGGGCACCTGGGGTGGCTCACAGGATGTTGGTGAGTAAAACTTGATAACAACCTAATAATATCATTACACCATCAGAGTCGTTGAAAAAAAATTCTATTATATTTTCAACTGAACAAAAAGTCGAGCTTAATTTATTTTTAGTACATTTTTCGTTATAATACCTTGCATACTTTTATTCTATTTGGAGTGTAGACGAAGCCTTGAAAGCTCTTAAAGCCAATAAGAGCATGTTCGATGAACTACCTTTAAGTCGAGACCAGTTCTCTTGCTTATTAGATTTTTTGTATATTTTGCTTCTTCTTTTTAGTTTCCATATCATTGGCTGATTCTTTAGTTACATTTAACAAGATCAATGTATTCGCATGACGTTGGAAAAAATCAAGGCTGGGTCACTAACCTGCCATTATTATCTATTGGATTATGCATCATAGAGAGAGGATGTGTATGTGTGCTAGCTATTGGAATTCTCGTCAATAGGCATTACGAAACACCTCAAGTACACGTCTTCTTGATATATATTCTGTCTTGCATATTATCGTGTCGAATTCAATTCACTTCAAACCCTCTAATGACTTTGACACTTCAATATTTGGGTCAATGATCTCTTAATTAGAGAACAACCTTTTGTCATTTGGCACGAGAAATTCAAAAATTGAGTCATTGATGGGTTCTTGGGTTAATTAATGATTACTTTGCTGGAGGTTTATCAAGTAGACTTGAGTTGAAAGAAAACTACTTCATGTTAATTCAAAAAAGTTTGTTTCATTAGTTATTAATTTTTTAAGCTTTAAAGAGTTTTAAAATAGCAAATTCTTTTATTTACAAACCAAATAATTAGATAGTTTTTTCTTTATTCATTGGACTACTTTAAAACTTTTTGAAGTTGAAGAAGAGTAAATGGAATTCTCATCATCACTTTTAGAATTATAATTCAACTCATCATCATCAGCATTGAAAACATTTTTGATTAGATGAATGATGATGATGATAGTTAGATGACTGATGTTTGAATAATTGATTGCTCTGGATATTTAAACATTAATTCACTTGAACTCAGTGAAAATTGTTGGATAAAATATGTTCTCCATTGATTTATTTTATAATTTATTCAAACTATTCACTTGAAATAGCATCAAATCTATTTCAGAGGAATATTTGATGAAGCTGATTAAATCAAATCTCATGAATTGAGTTGAATTCAGCAGTAATTGGCTCAGATTTCTGAATGCGAATGTCAAATGCTTAAGAGAAGTATATCAATGTTAGGAGCTTGCACTGACCACAAGTGCGATTTATTATTATCGATCAGTAACAGCAGAAAAGCCAAGGTAATTCCATTGGTTGTAATTCGATCGGTCCAACGTGGTCTATTTGATGGCAGCCTCTTTACTCTTTGATTCATGTCTTTCCTCCTATTCGACCACCATTTTCTCGATATACCTCTGGAAGTTAGTGGTGAACCAATCTTGATTATAGAAGCCGTCCGAGCATGGTAAGGGTCACTGAATTCAATAGATTCGGTTACGAACCTTCCTGAAGGCCTCAGTGGTAATCCACAGGGTAATAATTTGACCTCTCATGTCACCACCTCCATTTTCGATCTCTTCTTTTTTATCCTCTATATATTATGAAAACTCTATATTACCCCTGCCTCTATCCAAACAGAACCTTTGTAGTCTGTCTGTAACAGGTGTTCAATACTTTTTTTTTCTTTTGTAATCGTGACAAGTTTATTAATGACAATGTGTAACGTGGCTTTAAATTTGTTGGAAAAAATGGAAACTTGTGAAAAGTCTTTTTTAAGAGACTTTATAAATTACCTAGAGAAATGTCTAAAAAATTTTCTGTAATAAAAAGTGAAATATTATTGGAATTTTCTTTATTTTTAATAATTAATTGTTCAACTCTTTTTTATATTACTTTGAATAATTTTTTCATAGTTTCAATTTTTTTAATTTAAAATATCTAATATTTTTTTTTCATATAATTTTATTGAAAATATTTTTAACTGAATAAATAATTTTACTCTATAAGTATCACAGAAAAAATTTTAATTGGCACTTATAAAAAAATTTCCACAATTTTCCATGTTTTTAAGTGAATTTAAAATTATTTATTGATCAATAGAGCTTAAAAATAAATTTATTATTTCAACATAAATTTTCTCTCATATACTAAAATTCTCTATAATTTCTAAACGATTTTGTAAAACACAAATTAGCCACCAGAGTTTTCGAGAGTTATTTTTTTTTTCATAAAATCCTCTTACAGTATATTCTTTGATCCTTGATTCGAAAAATTGTCCCCTTTGGGCACAAACAAAAAATGCCATATTCACGCGAAAAATATGAGCATAGAGTTTTTGAATCTGAAAATTCAAAGGGCAAGGGATACAAAAAAGAATGAAAATGTATGATTGAAAGGGAAGTGGAATAAGAGGGAATAAAGAAGGGGGTGGAAATGAGAGTGATATCGAAATTGGCAATATCGTGGTAGCGTAGTAGTCTCTTCCCTCAAGCGTCCGATCGATTCGGAATATTCGCTTGGAAAAGAGATTTCCACGATGTTGTAAACTAGCTCCTTGTTCAGTTTTCTCCCCTGTTACTTTTGGCGCCGGAAGTTGTGGCAACGACGTCGTAGAAATATTGAAACTCGATTAGAAGAGTATTTTCAAACGAGGTGAAGTAAAAGAGAAAAATAAAACTTGTATTATTCTTATAAATTTTTTTTTTTATGTAACATCTTGGAGAAAATAGGAAGTAAGAAGAAAACTTTCCAATATTGTTTTTTTCTTTTCAATTGTTTTTTGTTCCATTCAGATCCTTATTCTATACTTTGGGGGTTCAGATACATCCAATAGTCTTCAATCAAATATTTTTTTTTTTTTTTGGTTGTGTTTTCTAATTTTTTTTTTTTTGCATTTTATTTTTTCCTTATTTGTTTTTACATAAATTAAACTTCAACGATTTTATGATGCTTCACTCGAAAACCAACTTATTTTCTGAATAATTAAAAATGATATTTCATCATGATATCGATATCATTCTCTGAATGAAATTTTAAAATTATTTTCAAAAAACTCATTCATGAAACCTTATCATCTATGTAAATAGATATGATATCAACATAAACATAATCCAGATGTTGACCAAAAAAAACTTCATTCATTTTTTTAATCAAAAATATTATAATTAAAATAATCACATCTGTTTTTAAAATATGCTAATAATTTTTTCTTTCTTATCTCATGTCAGCAATAAATATTTATTTACTAAAAAAATTGATTTCACATCAGATAGATTCTCATCTATAAATACTATAAATCTTCTCATTAAACTAATTATAAAATGAAGTAGTTCAACTATCATAATAAATGAAATTTCAAAATTGAATACAAATCGCCAATTATTTCGTCAGTCAGTTAAATCCTAGTAAACATTTGTAGATTGAATAATTCCATCATAACAAATTATTGTAAACTCATTCAATACGATTTGCTTAACGAGTGGAAATGATGATGAAATCACAGTTCATAGAAGCTTGCAAGGGTGTTATATAGTATTGCACATGTTATCACTCGATTTTCTCCCTTGTTGACCTCTTTCTCTCTCTTCATCTGGACTCACTTGCATATTATCTCTTTTTATTCCTGTCGCTTTACACCTGCACCACATTGCCAGTGAATGTATAATAATTTGCCAGAACGTGCATCGTAATTTTATGCAATTATCCGCATTGCCACCAACCAGACTTCAACATGGAACATCAGCTTCCGGATGTATATGATTCTCATTCCTCCACTCATCTTTCGGTCGTTGGTAGTTTGGTGATGCTTTAGTTCCATATATGTATACTCTTCCTACATATACATATCCTGCATATGCACTACAAGCCCTTTCGTCCTTTTCCTCTGACCTTCATACCCTCTTCAATGCAACCCTTGCAAATGCATCGTCTCATTTCACGGTGAGTTGGTCGCACGTTAACTTCCCATTCGTTACCAATTTACATTATTATTAAAGACCGTTTACACGCATGCTTGCGTGAATTCTCACTGGAATTTTAATGCTCTTCTCTCTATGAAATATATACCCATAAATCCAATATTCTATCGGTTATATTATTCAGAATATATTTTAATTATTTACAGCTTTTTATGTTTTATTTTAAATATATTAAAGATTGATCAGGTTCCATATACTTGAGCTGAATTTTTATTGATAATTCTTTTTACTCAGCTATCATTTATTCATTTTTTTTTTTAAACAAAAAAAAAATAAATTGATATAATACTGACAATTTTTTAATCCTTTCAAAGCTTTTATTTAAATAATTTTAATCTTTCTCGGATCAAAGTAAGCCAATTTTGTTCTAAAAATCAACTTGTAGCTTTGATATCAAATTTTTTTATCCAATACATTTGATCAACACTATGGATTTTAGATTAAAAAAATAATTGATTAACATTCAAAAATTTTTAAACTAATTAGAAGACTAATTTGTTAATTGAGAAATTAACTACTAAATCTTGGGATTATTTCTTAAATCATTGGAACAATAGTAAAATTAAAGCTATTACTAACTGGTAGAATGTAATAATCAAAGTTAGAATGGAAGTTAAAGTTAAATAACAAACTTAAAATCAAGTGTGGATAGAAAAGTAAAATTGGATTACATGATTTGATTTAAAATTTTCCAAGTAGAATAGAAACATTACGTAGGTTTTGTATGACATAGATCTGAATTACATTCAATGACAATAAAAAACGTACTTGTAATTATTTCATTCCAATTAATACCACTAATTTATTTAAATCCGAGAAAATCCAAAGCTTTTATCTCAATCCAATAAACATAAAATTCGAAGCCATATTTGGGAAGTAATAAGGATTCCGTTGAATAAAAAGATGGGGAAAGTAGATTGAATAAATTTATTCTTAAAAAGTATAGAAAATATAAACTTCTTAATCGTATGGTTTCGTAATAACGTTAGGTATTGATATAAACTGTATATCATCCCTGAGAATGGTTTTCTCACTCCCAAAGTCCCGTTCCACGTGTCAAGCACATCTAGACGTAGCTGCGGGACCGTGAAATCCTCCTAATTCAGTCTGGAGTCCTGGCGTGCTTCGGAGGCGAGGTAATAGACTGCTTCCGTGATGTCAGGAGACTACGTTGGACATGGAGAAATCGAAATCTATTTCGTGTAGGGTATCTATATCAAATAGCTTGCTGTCATTGATTAACAATCTGCCTCTCTATGTACCTATGTCTCTAGAATATAGAACTACAAGCAGTTAATTGGTTTTGTTTTTTTTTAATTAACTATTGCATTATTGATCGATTTTAATTCAATGATTAATTTACTAGATAATTCCTATGATTTCATCATGAAATTACTGATAAATTTCAACGTTTGTAACTAATAAATTCAATTAAATAAACAGAATAGTTACAGAAATGGAAATAAATTTTTGTCTGATGTAATTTTGTGGATGTTATAACTCTTTTGATAACTGTGGAATTTAATTCAATGAAATTTTTTTTATTAATGCAATGAATGAATAAATATAAAAGTGAGCATATTTGAGTTGAAAATTATTTTAAATTTTCTAAATTGATTAAATTATTTTATAATATTTTTTAAGAGCCATTTTCATGTATTGAAATACATGATGAGTTTATTTTCATCCATGAAATGTAAATACTTTATTTATTTCAATCCTTTTTACAATCCAAATATCATTCATATTTCTATCAATATTGTTATTACTAAAATTATATTTTAACATAATTAATATATTTTTCATTCACAATTTAAGTGTTTATTTTTCATTAAATAATTTCTATAAATTAAAAAATATTAAACCATTAAATAACAAACTATTCTGGCTTCAACAAAAAGTGATTTAAAAAAAAGTATTTATTTCTTTTGGGTAACATTTTATTTATGTTGATAATGATCCTATTGTTTAGAAAAAAAAATTATTTTGTTTTATCTCAGAGGATTAACAAGAATAAAACTTGACTGCAAACCATTAAAAAATAGCCGGAAGTTGACCATCTCACTTAATTCTTTTCTAGCTTCACTAGCAGTACATAATGACCTCTTTAAGCAAGAAACTACCCTTTTATATAGCTGTGCATGTGAGTTGATAAGGTGTGGAAACATCTATTCTCCTGAAATAAAAAAAAAAAAAAAACAAAGTTAACGAAAAAGAATGTAAAAAGAAAAAGTGTTTTGTAGTGCGCAGCTTGTGTCCGGCTGACGCTTTCTGTATTCTAAGGGAGGTGAAGTAGGGGTGTTTGGGTTTGTCCCACAGGACACGTACTTCGCGTAACATGTACAGGCAACCATTCGTACACGTGTACCTCGCATATACGAGGTCTTGCTGCGCGTGGTCGGATTACTCGAACGGTTCTACTGCAACTGGCATTTTCATCCCTCTAAAACCCTCCCTTCCCTCTCTCACTTCGACCACTACTAGAATCGTTAAAATATTTCACCACAATATATTTAAAAAAAAAAATTCTTTTTTTAATAATAAAAATGATGTTTTGTCCAGAAAACTCTAAACCTTTTAGCTTTTACCATTTTGTACCGTTTTAGGTATATGGTATTTTTGCATTTATTTATTCCCTCATATTCATATATTCATCCGCCGTCAGCAAAATATGCTTGGGATTGAAAATGATTGACGAGTTACATTACTATGTATTTTTTTTTTTTGTTATTTAATATTGAGTGGATTTTAAATATTTCCATGCTGAATTATTATTATAATTTTGCTTTAATTCAATATTTAGTTAAAGCAGATTAAATAAATTATTTTATCAACTCTGGTACGCAATCCAACGAGAGATGGAATTTTTTATTTTATTAAATATTTCATTAATGAAAATAAATTTTATTTTATCAAATTATTCTTATTGAAATACAAAAAAAAAAAAGAAGATTCCGACAAATAAATTTAATAAAGCACTTTTATTAATTTTTTTTTTTGATTATTTTTATTCATTTTTTAATTAGTAATTTTTTTTACAAGTATTTCGGTAAATATATAACGAAGTCAGTAGGTCTTTGAAGTCTGGAAACATGATATTTTTTAAAAAATAAAAAAGCTTTGTTTTTTTTTAACATTAATTTTCTTTTCTTCATTAGAAAAAATTTTTACCCACATTCTCTTCTTCGCTTTTCCGATTTTTGCTTTGATTCATGCTGTCGCGTATTCTTGGCTCATGTTGAGTGGAGATAACACTATGGTTACGTAGTGACAGAGAGGGAGGAGGGTAGGTTGGTAGCGTCACTGTGGCGTTAACAAAAGCACTCGTCGAGGTGATTAACGAGGAAGGGACTGTATCTACTACTACTGTAAAGCGATATACTACAGCTACACCATTACCAGCTTTATTAATTGCCATCGTAGAGTAATTTGCTACCGTTGCCACTGTATTTTCCTGAGAAATGTGTTCAATTCAACCCTTTCCTATTTCAGTCCATTGTGTAGGTGTTTTTTCGTTTAATTTTTTTTTTATTTTATAAATAGGTCCTTTAAGGGAGCTTTTAGTGCAGCTTGAGGTTGAGAAATTCAAGAACATCTTTTATTATTATTTTTTTTTTAAACATCCCCTTATTTTTAAAATTTCATTTATAACTGCGTGAAATAATAACTCGAGAAATGATTGAGAAGAACTAAAAGTTTATTAAAAACAACTCGAAAGATTTTTATAAAAAAGATTAATGTAAATAAATAAGTCGACAACGAATTCTGTCGTTTGTTTATCAAGATATAGGATGGAGATATAGAATTATTTTGCAATATTTTTCTATGATGTTGACACAGAAAATCATATAGTAAAATATTCTATCGTTTTTATTGCATCTGAATTATTTTAAAAATAATTATCTAGAGTATTGGTTTGTTATAATTTTTTTATTGGATTCAATATATTTATTACTTTCAAGAAAAGTCTTTTCTAACATGGGAAAAAAAATTTATCGATTGAGTTCAACAATTTATTGAATAAATAATTCCCAATTGAGACCCATGATGTTTAATAAAATAAAAATTCTCTCAAATAATTAATCAAAAATCGTTTGTATTTAAATTTATCATAATATTGAACCGAGTAACAAAATCAAATAAAACATTTTATTACAAATATTCAAAACTTTTTTTTTCTCAGTGTATTTTTCATGATATTGAAGCAAATAATCAAGCAATAAAATTGTTTTTATTTATTTTGTCCAATTTATTGTAAGTTATTTAATGAGATTTATAGTTCATTGAACTGATAAATTTGTTCTAATGATTTTTTAGTGATAAAAATTTTTAAATTCATTTTTTAAAAGACTCCTACATGAGAGTAGTGTGTTCCAGTTCCTTTCGAGCAATAATTTATGACATTTGTGATAAATAAATATTATGAACATTCTGAACATTAAATATATATGTTATAAATCTTAACAGCTTTAGCACGAAGTTTCTGTACTTTTCATAAAACTTATTTGTGACCGGAGTAATTAATCTCAATTCTCTCATTCTCTGGTGAATATTAAACCCGCGAATAATCTACACGTTGTCGTAGTAACCTGTCATATAAACGAACGAAGAGTACCTAAGAGAGTAAAAAGATGTTTGCATTTTATCTTATTAAAGAATGGTGAAGGTTCTTTGAAAGTATAGTATTAAAACAACAACTTGCAGATTATTTATGGGCGGAAGCTCGACGGAATAAAAGAATGAAAAAGAGATGGATATACTGAGAAAGCAGATGAAACTTTTATTTTAATTTTTTTTTTTAATTCGTCTGTTCTTTGTCAGTAGAAAACTCTAAACGAATTCCTACTAGACAATTATATTTTATATAGAAAAATTACTTTTCTTTGATCTTAACTGGAATTTACAGTAGTATTTTAAATTTATTAAAAAATATTTTATTAGAAGATTTTTTTATATTATCTAAATATTTTTGCTAATCACAATTACATTATGGCCTTTTTCTTTTATTCATTATTATTAATCAATCAATAAAATATAATTGTTTTTTTTTAATATAACAGAAAATTTCAAATGCAATGAAGAATTTTATTGCCTGTCACATTCAAGAGATTGTCGATCTTCCTAGCAATTGGATATTATCGTTCATCTGCTGTATGGCAAATAGATAACTGAAAAATGTCAAGAGAATTTTTTAATTATTGGAATTTATTCCTCCTTAGAAAATACTCTGCCATTTTTTTTAGCAAATGCAGTTGAATAACGAAATAAAAATTGTAATGAAAGAAAATTTGTATCTTCAGATGCTTTGGAATCAAAACAATTTTTATTTATTCAGTTGATCTTTATTTATTTGATTAAATTAAAGCTTTAGCGATAAATTATTCGTTTAGCCACTTGTCATGGCTGATTGTTGGTTAAAAAAAATTTCCCTGTAACAAAGTATCTTACTATTCATCTTCATTTTTTATTCCCCAACACTCTTTCACATTATTCCACCTTTTCACTCTACAAGGTACCCTGGAACTTCTCAAGTTGCACAGAAAATATGTCATAATAAGACGAAAATTGTTGAAATTTTCCAAATGTCAGAGCAGTAGAAATAGGATGTGAACAAGCGAAGGATGAGTTCAAGGGTGTATATATCCTTGTTAGATACATAAGAATGGAGAATAAAGAATATTGTATGATAAAGTAGAACGCGTTGACTTCATTTTTTTTCTTGACAGCTCTATCTTTCGTTTATTTTACGAATCCAGCTTTTGCTCTTATGAACTTTTCCCTTCTATTTTAACCAAAAAATTCTCATCTTGTTCTCTCTAGCTTTTTTATACTCGGTTACTTCTCACGTTTCGCACAAGACGCGCTCCATTACTCTCTCGAAATCCTCCAAATCTCTGCAATCGATTTCCGAGAGTTTGTTTGAAGAAAAACTTAATAAAAGTCAGCGTTAGAAAATACTTGAGATAAATAAAATTATCTTTAATTATATTTATTTTCGTTTCTTAATTCTATTAGTTGCTCTCTTTTGTGTTTCCTCTTTTTTTTTTCGTTCAATTATTTTCTATTGTTGATACTTTATATTTATCATCTGAGGTCAACACAGAGAAAATAAAAAGTATTAGTCTCAACATCCTTCTCATGTTACCGAAATGCAAGCTTTCACTCGAGTTTGTGGACTTGAACGTAAGGGAAGGAATAAAAGCTTCATGATAATGGGACGACAGAGAGGGAAAAAATGAGATGAGAAGATATGGCGCCGGAGAGACGTGTCAAGTCGAGTTATAAAACGTACTGATGATGCGACAGGAAAAAAAGTGTTTTAGAAAGTGTAGCAAAATATTGAAATGCTGAAAATAAAAGTTAAGATTTCGATAACTTCTTTAATCTTAATAATAACTTTGTGGTTTCTTTCATTTTAAAATTAACATAAATAAAAAATATAACTATACTTGCAATTTTTTCTTGCAAATAATGTTAAACGGAACAAATCTATGGGGAACTAAAGTCGATTGGTTTGAAGGAAGGCAAAAGAACTTATTTTAATAAATTAGGTAACGATGGGTAGAAAAAGAAAGGATGAAAGGGAATGCTCGTAAAAATTTATTAATTTATTATAATAAGCTTATCAATGCTTATGGCACTTTTTGTTGATTAATTTATCACAATTCATTATTATTTAATAGTTCATAAATTAATTAATTTATTTATTCATACTTTTTACTTCCCTTCTTCATAAGAAAGCAAAAACTCTCTTCATTTCTGAAAAAATTATTTTTCTCTCCCCCTAAAAAATTTTTTTCTCCACACTTACATGCAAACCTACATTTATATTTTTAATAACAATGATTTTCATTATTTAATAAGACATTCATGTCCATAAAAAATTCTCAGTCTTCAATTAATAATAATTTCCCAAAAATCCTAAAATTTAAGTAGAACAATATATTTTTGCTCCGACATTTTGAAAGGGATGAATTTTTTTTCTAAAAATTGTTTATATTAATTGAAAATTTTATTAGTAAATAATTATTGGAATAAAATTGAGGGAATTTATTGACTCAATTGATTGTTATTTAAATTCTATTAAAACGAATTCAGAAGAAAGTGAAATCAAACAAAGAAAGAATTTTTCTATTAGAAGGTACTTTTGGAGATGTATAAAGAACCATCTTATTTCTTGTATTCTCCCGAGTAACTGAGAGACATTAAACACACTCGCGGTTTTCCGTCTGTTAAGGACATAACAATCCTTATTCCAACTTTCCCACAAAAACGATTCTTCGACCCTTAGCTTCATATCCCACCAGCTTGTAATCAATGAAGAGCAATTTCTCTCAAGTGAATTTCCCCTATTATGAAAGTCAGTGCTGACGTGGTTAGATCTGGAGACCAAGATTGGCTTGGGTTTGTGTTGATAGTCGTCTATGCTTTCGCGTCGATTTCTATCTTTCGTAGACTCAGGAAGTAGCAGCAGCTTCTGTAAAGGGAGAGGCATGTGTTTGCCATCAAGTCTAGATGGGTAGATACATAGTGAAATGTACGAGTACTCTATAAATGTACACATGAATCTGTATGAGTTTATAAGGCTTTCCGAGAAAGATAGTTAGCAATGGTGCGTTAATTAGTTCGAGAGACGGTCGAGTGGCTGAAAATTGTTTGTCTTACCCTCGACGTTAAGGATGGGCTTGCAAGAGGTATAAGAATAGGATAGAAGTATGATAACTCGCACGATTGTTGTTTCAACAGCCTCCTCATCCTCGCTCTTTTGTTTTCTCTCTGCTTTGCCTCTTTCACCCTGTCTTATCATTCACCCCTGGTGCTTGGGAGGCTGGGCGGAGAGTCAGTTAGCGCTTTAAGGGGTTGCTTCAACTGGCATTGCAAGCACAGATGCGGAAAACTATCCACCCACTGCCAATGTTGCTTTGCTCTTCCGAACTTTTCCTCCAACTATACCCATCTCTCACACCCATCCTCTTCATTTTGCTCCTCCCCCGCCCGTGAATTTATCTATCTGTATGCACTCTCATTTCTCTCGCTTCGATCTCAAGAGCTTCTGTAGACGTGGATCGCCGTTTTCTATTGTGAAAGCGTGTCTTCTCGTTATTGGAGAAGCAAGGAAGAGAGTAAACAGCCCGGCTGTTGCTTCAGCTTTCAACGAAGCTTCCGTGTGAAACGACAGGGGTTGCCTGATATATATAAAGGTGGGATGGTGTTTGATCGAGAGAATTCGAAGGGAGACAGAAAACGGAATTTAATCTTCTCGATTTATCGGGCGTGGAAGATCACTCCTTGAAAGCTAGTAGAGCTACACTTGACAGATGGATATAGTCGAGTGTACGATCAAATGATACAACTTGAAAAACTAATACAAATTAATGAATATTTTTTTATATTTATTCCTTCTTTTTTTTTTACCATCCATTTATTGTCGATATCTTAATGGTAAAGTTTTTTACATCAATATTTTTGATATGCTTAAAAGCTTTCATCTTTATTATTATTATTTTTTTTTGTTTAATAAGAAAAATAGTCAAATAGAAAAAATATTTCCCTGGAGATGAAAAAAATGCAATTGTATCGTTTAATAAAATTCAATCTATAAAAATTAGAACAAATAATAAATAAATGATTGAAGTTTGATTGATATAAATATTTTTATTTCAGTTGTTATTAATAAAATAAATTTAATAACAAACATATATTTATAAAGGTTAAATTAATTAATAATATTCATCATCAAGGCAAGTTAACATTAAAAAGTAATCTGATTTTATTTAATTAAGATTTTTAATTAGAACACCAATTATTCAATTATTTCAGAATATCGTCAAATTTGGTTAAATGACTCATCTCACATTTATTTATTTCATAGCACGATTTTTATTTAATTAATATACTCCCATTTAAAGAAATCAATTCATTTCATATATTTCTGCAATTATTTTTAATCATTAAAATTAAATTAAATACAATCTTTGTATTGCAATTTCATCTTCATTAGTTCAATAGCTTTGATTAAAATAATTGTGCTAATTTTAAAAAATACATATTTAATTAGCTGATTAATTATGTGATGTTAATGATAAAGATAAAAATAAAAATAATATCAAATAAATATTAAAACTCAAATAATAACTTAATAAACATAGAGTTGGGTGTTGGAAATAATTTGTCTCGTGACTAATTGTTGCTAGTTTATAGTTTACTATCACACATGACTAACCTAACGAGTTTTGCCACAACTTATTCATCCAAACTTTCAAGCAACATTGAGGTAATACAACTAAATGATTTTCTAAAGAGCTTTCAACATTTACTGTGATGTGCGAATGTGGTAAAGTCGTTGATTGAAAGTGTCACTGAGTAAATGCTTCTCTTGCGTTTATGGTCAATGTTCAATAGGCAATTGAAATGTACTTTACAATCGTTGTTAGAGCTTCTCGCACTTTCTCTCTTGTTCTCTCTATTAATTAAACCATCAGACTGCTCCTTTGCTTCTTGTAATTTACGAGAGTATTCAACAACATGTTCTTCTTTTTTTTAATTAGCTCCAAGCCTTCCACTTTTATTGACAGTAATTTAATTATGTTGATTATAATTAGCCAGTAGAATGCACTTGAGATATTTATCCCTAAAAAATAGACGTGTTTAAATAAAATTTATAGCAGGATTTTGTTTTTGTTATTCTTTAGATCCATTTTTTCTTGTATTACTTGTTTTTATTTCAAAATTCTTAATTAATACTGGGTTTTAAATCTTAATAAAATAAAAATGGTGATCAAAAAGTGAACTAAAAAGCTTATTTAAATTATCCAAAGAGTCATTAGAATACTTGTAAGCCAAAATAAGACATAAAATGTTCCTTTATTGAATTAAAAGAATAATAATTTGCTGCAAAAAAAAATATTAATGACTCAATAATTTTGTTATAGTTTTTTTATATTTAGAAATCAATGTTCTAAATGTAGAGCAGATTTACGTAAAAACCTAAAGCTGATATTGCATGTCTAGTGAATGCAACAGATTTTTTTTTCTTTCATCAACGTAATGAGAATCTCAACCAAGTAGAATTATTGAATAGAGGAAAAAATCTTATAATACAAATTATGTATTGGAAAGAAGTGAAGCTTTCTACTGCATCCGCATTCATTGGCAATGAAGTGTCGTAACAGTGTTACGTCAACCAAGAAATGAAATGGTATGAATGAAATAAATTGTTGTAGAGCCTGGCAAACTATCTCGACCAAACATCCTTCTATTTTTCCCAACACTTCACCCCATTTCTCGGTTATTCTCCCTACATACTTACTCCATATATACCCAACCACTAGTTTCACCAGTTTACCAAGAGATGTGTAAACTCACTAGCTCACTCATCCGCATTGCAGTTGAATAAAACAATATTAAACCACATACTAGTGCGAACAAAACGAGTGTCCGGAAGCTATTTTCTTCAGATCTCTCGCAGACTTTAGTGGAAATACTTGAGATGCTTTTGTTTGAACCGAACGTTTGAATATTCCTTTGTAGGTTTGGTAGATGTATGTATATGATCCACCAACAAAATGGAACTTGGGTTTATTCACTCTCTTAGTCTAGACCTAGACAGTCAGAACTCGAGATAGGAAACAAGTCAAACGGAATGGACAATGTTGAGATCTTCAATTGAACTTGTTGCCAATAATCAAATATTGAACATTGGTAAATATTGTTGCTAGTATTTCCATCAAAAATCTATCTAAGTTCTCTTATCAACTACAAACTCATCAATATTGAAACTCGTTCATAAAAAATCATTTTTAAATGAATCAATAGAGTTATTTATAGCCAAGGGGCAATTTGACCTACTGGCAAAAATTCCATTTATATATCAATTACTTTTTTTTGATGATTCTTTGAGTATTTATAGCTTCAGCAATATTCATTTTCTAGAGGCAGCATTAGATCCAAGTGCTCTAGAAAAAAAAACCTGCTGGGAAATATACATACTAGTATTTATGGACTTTAGTTGGACCAATTAAATTACCTTGCTGTAATAAAACATTCCATAAATTGAAATTGGATTTTTAAAAAATAATTATACTAAAAGTATTAAAGAAAATTGAACTTCATCATAAATTGCTTTTAGCAGTTAATAAAGTACTTGAATAACTTGAAGTCAATAAAAACATTTTAATAAACCATTTCCATCATTAATAATTGGTTTTTCATAATTATTATTTTAATTTATTACTAATAATAATTTATCAAACCATTTCCAGACAATTCATTGCTAATATTAGCTGTTTTTTTGTTCGTCGTTGGAAACATGAGATTGAGAATTTATTTATTGCCTAAGATTTGTAAAACTTGTTAGAATAAATCTTACTCTTTAAAATCCGTATCTCGTTCTGACAATTTTTTGGCTCCATTTCGACCTCCCAGATATAAATGGAATCACAAGACAAATCGATTGGACATAAGTTAAAGTTGATGTGACAATTGAATTTTATTTCATATGCTTTTCTGTAAACTTATGCATACCATGTGGTCAGAATCGTGCTTACAATACTATCAAAAGTTTCTGACAGTTGGCAGAAAGAGAGCGAAGGGATGTAAAGGTCGGAAGTTCTAACAACTCGCTGTACAGAATCACCACCAGAGCCTTCGAGTTAGTGTTCGTTTTCTCATCTGCACGTAGAGGAAAATGGTATTTCTCTCATCGCATCAACAATTCAGGAAGGGTCCACGCTTTTATGGGCTTCCGGTTATTTCATCACTGCAAAGCTCTCAGCATTTTTTCTTTAATTATTCAAGGCATCTAGAAGTGATGAACGCGAATAAAAAAAAATTAATAACAGTTGGGAGAAGGAAATAAGGAAAGTTATTTTATTATCAGAAGATAAATAATAACAATCAATCTTGTTACAATATAAAAAAATCAACAGAGATGCATTATTTGAAAAATAGAAGAAATGAAAGAATTATCATGAGGAATAAATTTTAAAAATTAAAATGGTTGCAATTCCATCAGAAAGATAATGGAAAAAGAAGCCATTTTTTCATGTCTCTGTTTATGAGTAGCCAAGATATAAAACTGGAAAAAAAATATATTTCACTGTAAATAAAAATAACTCAGTATCCAAAAAGTAGCTATAATTTTTATATAAAAACTTAAAGCACAAACTCTTGAACTTTTGAAGAAAAATTTATATTTAATACATGGGTTTGGAGGTACTTTGTGTCCACACAACAAACTTCCTATTACAGTTATCTTCTATTTACTTCGTTAGAATGTCAAAAAAATTTTTTTCAATTATTTATAACAAATTACAATTTCTGTAAATGATATCCAATTGTTTGAAGTGATCTTTAGTCATTAAATACAATATTCCGTCAGTATTGATTTAGTTTATTATCAATAATGATCATTCAACAACCAAAAATTTTTTTAAATTGTAATTGTTATAAACAATATAAAATAACTGAGAGTCAAACTTCTTTCAAATCTTCTTTATTGCATTATATTTCAGATAAAATGTGCACAAAGTTGATATCATTATTAATTCTCGAGATTTCGGGACCGAAAAAAAATCTATACAAATCTAGAGAAGTTGAAATTATTAGTATCAATATTATTAGAGATCAATAAACTTGTGACAATTTTATCAGAATAATTCAAGTCTGTAATTGATATATACTAAACAGACTGCTGTTTTTAAACTTCTTTATTGAAGTAAATTGAAATAAAATATCATTCAGCAGTTGTTGAATGTCATTGAATTGATTAAATTCTAAAATACATATTTGAGTAAAAATAATTACCTTAGCAAAACTTATCTTCGGTAAAGACTATTTGCTAGATAGTAGTGAAGTAAATTTTGAAGATTTTTGATTAAACTTCAATAGTAAAGTAAATATTTAATTTGAAGTTATTCATAAAGACATGATAAGATCTTCTTTCTTAAAAATCTATAATTATGACTAAATATAAAAGTAACAGAGTTGTCTATATTTATGACATTATCAAAGCAATATCCCTAACAAATATTCTTATCTTTAATGCAAATTTGAAATAAAATTCATCGCAGAGATAGAAAAATGGATATTTAATGTATATTAATTCATCAAAATGTACAAATATTTATAAAATTTAATTTTAATAAATTAAAAAAAAAAACTGCTGGTTTAAAAATTCATAAAATTCAAACTGGAACATAGTAAAGAACACCAGATATTCAATCCAAATATTTCGTTAATAAAACTTCGGCAAATAATTTTATTGCTTTCTAAAAATATTATCAAACCCATTGCTAAATTTTTAATTAATTCATTCTCATTTATTTGTATTTTTTCATTTGAATATTTATTGAAGTCATTCATAACTAAAATATAAAATATTCTAGAATGTCTTCATAATTCAAATAAAATTCATGACAGATAAAAAAGCTCTTTAAAGAGACTAATAGGCGGCCATAAGGCATAATCTGTAAGACGCCTGAATAGCTAAATGAAATGTAACACTAAAACCTTATCCTAGTAGTGAAAATCTGGGTGAAATGATCTTTGAGAATATAGAGTATGAAAGAGCTTGATGTCATATCTCAACCATACAATTTCGTAATCCCTAGCAATCCATAAAGCTCGAAGTAGCGTATCCCTAGCAGGTGCATGTGGGATGGAGAAGCGCATTGGTAAAGAGAGGATGGGCATCAGAGTGAGGGTGTAACGCAGCGTAACGACGCTCACGGGGCTTTGGTCTCGATATGCGGCTTCACTTGGATCGGGTTAATGCTCGGAGCAAGGGTTTAGCGAGACAACGTAAACAGTAACGTAAACCCTGGCCACTCTCTCTCTCTCTCTCTCTCTCGTGTTTGATAAAAGAACGGTTAAACTAAAACATCTGGATTATGAATATATCTCTAGAAAAATTAAAAAATTATTCTCTTTTGAAACAGAATATATATATATATTTTTAGGAGCTCCAGTTTTGATTTAAATAGTTTTATTTTCATTTACTTGAAAGCTTTAAAGCATGATATTTTTATGAGGAAAGACGAAGTAATTTTAATTATTTAATTGCGTCAGTTTTCGTGAAATTATGGTAAAGAAAAAAGTGTAAAAAATATGATTCCTCTGAATTTTATATTTTTAATTTTCATTGAAGAGTTATTTTAATGGGGTCAATTTTTGAAACATGAAATTTTATTACATCTCTCTGTGTTTTGAAGCATGTAGATGCATACACTGGAAATTGGAGTGTTTAATAATTAAACGCTTAAAGTGTTTACAATATTAAACATCATAAACAAACTACAGCAGTTTTATAGACGAATTTTAAACGATTCTTGCTAGTTACTAATATGCTGTAGTTTGTTTACGGTATTTTAACATTGTAAACACTTAGGTGTTTTATTATTAAACACTTTAAGCGTTTTATTTAAAAGTAAGGAAACTCAATTTACTTCAATTTAATTTTTTTCTTTGATGGTTTTCTGATTATTTAAATTGAAAATTAATTGTGAATAAATCAAAAGTATTTTTAAAATTTATTTGATGGGATAATAAGATTAATTATTATATTTTTTAACAAATGAAATAATTATTCTCATAAAAATTCTAAATGAGTCATCTTAATAGCTTTACTACAACATAAAGTTTACTTTAACAGTTTCGTTGAATAATTCTAGTATTTGTTCTTTTCTTCCCTTGAGGATCAAAATCAGCTTGTGAAGGGTGAAAATGTCGCCTTTCTTTTCTCATGAAGCTTTGGTAAAGTCAGTTGGGAAAACGTTGACGCTTAAGCTCGGCTCGCGAATACCGCACACCAAACGGATTAAAGTATCGCCACTGGCCTTTGAATTATTCAAGATGCTGCACCACAGTATACCCGTTTGTCCTGACTCCCATTTGACTTGCAACCTCTTTAAATACCACCAGTGAGCTCTTTCTTACTCTTTTTTCTGACTAAACTTTCGGATTATTATCTCATCTTAAAGCCGAAAAGTTTAAGTAAAAAAAAACTTCCGTGAAAAACTTTTCCTTTCTTTTGTTCCATCTGATGAATCAATTGGTTTTAATTGGAATTTATTTCTGATTTCAGGATCAGCTTTGATGAGGATCGTTGAAGTCTATAAGGAGATTCAGGAACAGGAAATGAATATTGTAAGTATTTTATAAACCAAATTTCTCCAATTCTACAAGTCCTCCTAGAAAGCAAGACTAATCCATTTCTGATCCAGCATCAAGGTTATCCAATCATCCATAGTCTAGTGTTGGATCAAGAATAGGTCAGTCTGGCTTCCTAGTAGGAATTGTAAAATTAGAAATTAATGACCCATCTCTGATCCAGCATTAGAGATGTCCAACTAACCTTGGTCTAGTGTTGGATCCAAAATAGATCAGTCTGCTCTACACCAGAGATGGGCTGAAATATTAAATGATCGTTATTTCATTGTCATAAAAACTAGTTCATAATCTAATGTTTATTGAATATTCCAGTTGGCATTGATTGAATTTATTGGAAGATTATTTGCTGTTTATTTGCTTTTTCAATTTCTAATTATAGAGTGAAGGTTTTAATAGATCTAAATGAACTCATCAAGATGATCAAATAAATTGATTAAACCAGTATTGTTACTCGAAACGTGCAACCACCAAAATTGGAGCAAAATTATCACTGAATTATATATTCAAATCGAGTAATATTTTTTTTCTTGATAAAAGACATTCTTCGCGCGAAGATATTGGGGTATTTAAATAATTTAAATAAGACTTAGAGCAATTAAAAGGCTTGATTTATATAGTGAGCCAGAAAAGGAAACTGCAAAGTGGAAAATAGTCTTGTACTTGCGTGAAAACTGAGTCTCAACGACGTCGTACGAAGCGAGTAAGTCGAGTGGGAAAATTCAGAGGTGGTGTCGTTGCTGCTAGAATATTAATAAAAAAGTTGAAGAAGTTTTAGTACTCTACATTTCACTGTACATTTTTTTTTTTAAGCTAAACTTTTTCACATTCATTAGTCATAATATTAAATTTCATGCATAAAAGATACATTTAATGACTTAATTAATGATTAAATAACAAATGTAATGACCAAATGTCTGATGGAGAAAATTACTAAACATAATGATAAGTTAAATGGATTAATATTTATATTATGTAATTTCTCTTGATACATTTCACATTAATTTCACCTTCAATTTACTTTCAAGTGTAATTACTCTCATTTTATAACTCTCCCTTTCCCTTAATGACTTTTCTTCCATCTTAAACCCTCGAGTAGAGATTATAAAAAATACTTTTACCATTAAGACTTTGTATCTAATTATAGTGAGAAAAATATTTATTGCGAGAATAATTTCGTTAGTTATGATTTATCATTTTACTCTTTAATTAAATTAGAAAAAAATGTATACAGTCATGAACATCAAAGCAATCTATTTATATTTTTTCTACAAATAAAAAGATAAAACAAACAACTTTCTTTTTTTTTTCTAAAAAATAAAAAACAAAATGAAATAAATTTCATCACATAATTTATTTCAACTTCTCTAAGCTTTTGACATTAATTTAATATTTTCTAATTTTATTTTTTAAAATTAACTTCTCATCTTTAGAACTAAATTGCACCGAATCCAGTAATATTACCTAGATTTCATTTTTTATATACTCGAAATTTTTTTCTGAGTATACTTCCAGTGCAATTATCATGTCAAGTTTATGCGAAGGAGCCATATTTCGTCTATCTCAATCGTTTTATAATGATACCTACATACCATGAAGACATTCAAGACAATTTTTTGCCTTCTTCTGCACTCTCGCCCCGACAATGAACGTAAAAATGTAGCTCTTACCCGTGTACTTACAGAACGGAATGGTGCGATAAATATTCTTGGATAAGGACTCTTTGGCTGCGGGGTGAAAAAAATAAAAATAGTGAAATAAGGCAGAAGTGGAACGTGTGTGAAAGGAATGGACTTTTTTTTTTTTTTACTTTTACTTTTATATTTTTTATTTCCATTTTTTACAGTAGTACAAGTAAATTCTTTTGTATTTTGCCATTTTTTTCGCTTCCTCTCCTTCTTTCTCTCTTGCTTTGGGTGTTATATCACCACTTTTACGAGGTTACTCTATTCTCCAAGATTACGTCGTTGTACAGGTATGTATGGGAAGCAAGAAGTAGAATAGAGAATAGAGTAAAAGTACATTGCAACATCGTGAGATATACGTGAATCTTATACAACTTTTTTTTTTTAAGTGATAATCCTCAACCCCACTAACCAGATCGTGTTCTTCCTTCGAGTATTTTTTCTCCATTAAACCATCTCCAGTCTGAGTGGCTGGAGAAAAGAGTATTGTCACTAGATGGAGAAGCTCTTGGAGTAAATTCAAATGTTCATTGGATAGAAAGAATTCTAGTATGTTGGCTAACATAAAACTAATGGAGAGAGATATTTTAAGCTAGAGTCAGGGGTTTTTTTTTTTGCTAAAAGTCATGAAGAAAAAAATGGTGATAAAAAGAAGAAGAAAAAATCAAATGAGTGCTGGAGAAAAAATTTAATTAAACAAGAAAAAAGATTTTTTTAAATAAATTAAGGGAATATAGAACACTAGATTTTTCATAATCAGATAATTTAATCAAAAAATAAAAATCTCCAGAGAATTTTTGATAAAAAAAATTTTAATTAAATATATTTTATTCGTAGTAACAAAAAAGAAGAAGTGAGAGAATAAAAACAAAGCAAAAAGCAGGCAAAATTTCATCTATGTCGTGATGAATAAGATGAAATGAGAATGAAATTGGAAAGCTGAGATGTGGTTTCCATAGAGGGTAACAGTCATGGAGCGGTCGTCGATTTGAGATTATCAGGAATAATGTCAAGCTCGATAGCTCAGAAAAGAGTCTATTCGCTTTCGTCTACCCTATAGATAAAATTTTACTGATGGAAGAGAGAGAGAGAGAGAGTGAGAAGCAGAAGGATAAAGATATAGATGAAGGAAAAGGATCATACGTTACGTGTGTCTATCTTTGATGTTTTTGAGCAGCACGTGACGGTAGAGTCGATGAAATTGAGTGGAAAAGCTTCAAGAAGGAACATTGAATCTCTTGCGGCTTCGTGTCCAACTTGAATGACAGTTTGTACGTGTACTGATAAAAGAAAACTTTTTTTTTTTTGGTAAATCCTCTTTGAATATTACACCTACTTTTTGTGATTTACGTCATGAAGGTCTAGATAACTTGACCAGTTGATAGACAATATCTGATCAGAACTTGCAGTTTATCAACTATGATCATTTGTTTCTAATTTAAAAAAAAAATGATATCAATGCAGATCAGCTCAATGATATCATCCAATTTACAGGATTGTCCATATTTACCACAATAATTGGCAATTATTATATTAGTAAGCAAATAATTTTGTGAATTAATGTTTCCATCTTTTGGTATTTATGTTAGGAAACTAATTTATGGAAACCATGTGCTGCTATATGATGCTAAGTTGATCCAACAAGAGCTGTTGGACCTGGAACATAAATAGAATTGATTCGAATAAAATTGATACCATACAATGATGATAGTTTTGATTGATATGTAATATGAAATTATCAAGATTGGTAAATGGTTAGTAGAGTTGGTTCAAGCTAGGAAAGAATCAACAGTTGTAAACATGGATCAAAAACAAGCCATAAGACAAATACACATAACAACACTTGGAAATACAAATAATGAAATAAAATTCTGTGAGTCTTCACACATTTATTGAATTTATAGGAAACTAATAGATGAAGTTCGGCTTTGATTTAATGGATTAATTAAATTGTTCACTGGATAGTAAATGACATTGTCAAAAAAATATTAGTCATTAGAGTGTGAATTCTGATGGCCAATAAATGCTGAATTCAAGTTATTATTGGTAGAAAATTGTTGAATTTATTTTATTATAAATCATCATTTTTACCTGAAGATAGTGATTATAGTTAACAAAAGGTTGGGGAAATAATTTTTTAATAACTTTAATTAGTGAATTGGGGAAAAGCTTGTTTAAATAAATGTTAGTTTTGATGAATGTTCATAAGGAAAAAAAATTCTATTTTAATTATCACAAATTTTTAAACCTTTTAGTTGCTGAAAAAAATAAGTCAGAAACGAGAAGTAGTAGAAGTAGAGACTTTTGATAAATCTGATTAAAAGTTGTTTATGGTTTTGCAATAGACTTGAAAGTTTGATACACATCAATTGAGTGGAATGCAGTGTAATCATAAATTTACAAAGAAAAGATTTAAATTGAAAGAATAATATAGGAAGTATTAAAAGACATTTAAAAAAGTTTTTCAAGTATGATAGAAAAAAAGAATTTTAAAAGTATAATTAAAGTTACAAAAGAAGATATTGGTTTACGATAAAATGAAAAGAGGAGAAATAAAAATAATAAAATAAATATCAATACAAACACGATGGAAATACGAACGACTGAGTGAAACTGAGGAAAATAGAAAAAATCATGTAGATGCAGAAGAGCTCGTCGTTTTCAGCCATTTGAGTTTGCACAGCGAGAGATGTTTGTACGGCCATTTCACTTTTTATCTGCTTTGTGCTTGCACAAGATCCCCAGAGGCATTTGGTGCTGTGAAAGGTTCATGACTTCACGAGATTTTTGGTGTTTTATTCAGAGCAATGAAAGAACATACATTTTATCCACATGCTTTCTTCTTTTTTTTGCAGAACTTTAACTTAACTACCCTTTAGCACGAAATTTATTTTATTCCTTCCTTTTTTTTCGTTTCCTTATATTTTCTTTGTTAAAAAATAACAAAGTTTCACACTAGAGGAGGCATGTATTTTTAAATCTAAGAAGGTGAGAGAAGTTTTCTGATAGAGTAAGAGGGTGAAATTCCCCAACGTCGTGCTCCAATGGAGCGAAAGTCAGCCCGTGAATTTTTTACCCTCGATTTTTTATCCTGTAAGATACTAGTCGATCTTTCCGAGAGGTGGGAATCCAAATGTGTCTTTTATTCTTTCTATTAAAGGAGGGAAAAACAGTTTCTCGTTATGTCTTGTCAATGTTTCTATTAGACTTCTTTTAAGACTTCTCTCTAAATTAATTAAGAGCCAATAAATGTCTTATATCGATAAATCACTCAACACAGAGCTTGTTCTTTTGAAGACACAATTTTTAGAGTCGAAAAGATTCCATTAATTCTGCCTGATAAAACAGAATGGATTTTAATTGTTTATTTATACCAGAAAAAATACATGTATACAAAAATTTTTAGACAATGAAATTAATGAGATAATGATATATATTGGCGAGAAATTGTAAAACATAAAAATGTGCATAACTTTTATGCTAATGATGCTACGGGGTTGATCGAGGACTCATACGGAAGATCTAGACGAGAGGAAAGGAGTCGATATGGTGAAAATTACAATTGTAGATTAATTCATGCTAAAATTGAAGCAAGTTCCCGTTTTACCCCATTTTAGGGGTGAAATAATTGATTTTTTATATGTTTGACCTGATTCCGCATTTCTAGGCATCAAGACGAAAAGAATGAGTGGTCGAACTTGAAAATCGGACAACTTTGATTTTTCGACCCCAAAAAATGGCAAGTGGTACCCCTTTCCATTTTTTTAGGCCAAAAAATAAAAGTACTCCGATTTTCAAGTTTGACCACTCATTCTCTTCGTCTTGATGCCTAGAAATGCGGAATCGGGGCACCGCCCGGAAAAACTCACCTAAACACCCTCAAAAAGGGGTAAAACTAGATACACACTAAAAATCATCATCCCCTTGACTTTAAACCCCTATAACTCATGAACGGACTGTCCAATAACTGTTTTTAGGGACGTTTTAGAAACATTATAATCTAAGCTATCTAACGATATCTATAGATTTATTAGAAAAAATTGCCTTCACCCTTAAAATCGCTAAAATATAAAAAAAATCACATTTTTTTTGGGAGTTTGACAACTATTTTGGCAATTTTGAGGGTGAAATAAATTTTTTAAACAATTATAATAGATATGAATCTATAGCTTAGATTTTGAAGTTTCCAAATACCTCTTAAAAATCATCGTCTGATGATTTTTCCACGAGTTATTAAGACCCAAAGTCCAAGTACGGGTCAAAAAATTATATACTTTTGACTTTGAACCTCTATAACTCGTGGAAAAATCATCAGACGATGATTTTTAAGAGGTATTTGGAAACTTCAAAATCTAAGCTATAGATTCATATCTATTATAATTGTTTAAAAAATTTATTTCACCCTCAAAATTGCCAAAATAGTTGTCAAACTCCCAAAAAAAATGTGATTTTTTTTATATTTTAGCGATTTTAAGGGTGAAGGCAATTTTTTCTAATAAATCTATAGATATCGTTAGATAGCTTAGATTATAATGTTTCTAAAACGTCCCTAAAAACAGTTATTGGACAGTCCGTTCATGAGTTATAGGGGTTTAAAGTCAAGGGGATGATGATTTTTAGTGTGTATCTAGTTTTACCCCTTTTTGAGGGTGTTTAGGTGAGTTTTTCCGGGCGGTGCCCCGATTCCGCATTTCTAGGCATCAAGACGAAGAGAATGAGTGGTCAAACTTGAAAATCGGAGTACTTTTATTTTTTGGCCAAAAAAAATGGAAAGGGGTACCACTTGCCATTTTTTGGGGTCGAAAAATCAAAGTTGTCCGATTTTCAAGTTCGACCACTCATTCTTTTCGTCTTGATGCCTAGAAATGCGGAATCAGGTCAAACATATAAAAAATCAATTATTTCACCCCTAAAATGGGGTAAAACGGGAACTTGCTTCAATTTTAGCATGAATTAATCTACAATTGTAATTTTCACCATATCGACTCCTTTCCTCTCGTCTAGATCTTCCGTATGAGTCCTCGATCAACCCCGTAGCATCATTAGCATAAAAGTTATGCACATTTTTATGTTTTACAATTTCTCGCCAATATATATCATTATCTCATTAATTTTATTGTCTAAAAATTTTCAGAAAAAAAAAATTTCGTTCCTCAAAGTCCCACGAGGGGAACGTCAGGGAACGAAATTTTCCTATACGTTAGTTATTTTCAATTCTTATCACATTTTCATTTTAAGTCAATCCAAGCTTTGATGTGGGGAAGACAAATGACTCCTTTTGTAAACCATTAAAAAAACGTTATCTTTATGACATTTTAATGACGATTTACTGATTTCAAATAAAGCTGAACTTCGAATAATTCTCTCTTCAATTCACATAAATTTACAACCTTTTTTCAACGATTTAAATTTACGATTTTTACTTTGAAAAATTGTACGATCGCTAATCAATGTTTATTACACTAAAAGGGAATGAAAAATTGGCGTCTATCGAACTGGTTAAAACTCGTAGCGTATGAGCAAATAGCAATGAGATTTGCTTCCATTGCCTCAGGGATTAATTTGTGAATTCAGTTCCGATATGTAGAAACATTTTTTTTTCTATTTCATATGTTAAAATCGTAAAAATAAATAAAAGAGATTTATTATTTTTCTTTTCTTGTTGTAATACACTTCATACATTCTTGCTACAATTTCATATGTTCATTTTTCCTATTTTTCAATTTATTCTCTCCAACATTCTATCGAAACATTTACTTAGATTTTATTTTACTCTTCACTTCCTCTTTTTCCTACAAAATTATAGGAAAGAAAATGCAAAAACGGAAGCTACAATTTTTAATAAAAAATTCGAATAATTTTGTGAGAAATAAAAAGATGATTTCATTCACAGCTGCTTCCATAGAACCTTTTTTTACCCTTCTAGTATTTTTTTTTTTTTTTCAATTTTCTTTCTCATTTTGTGTACGAGGAGTCTTAGGTTCAACTAAGAATATCAACGAAGTACTTTACTCTATTTATTATCACATGTGTTATAACATTTCTTACATCTTATTTATTTTCCTGAATATTTTACTCACGTAGATTGCTTTTAAAGAGCATTTTAAGTAATTTCAAATCTCTTCTTCCACTTCATTCAATTCAAGGAAAAGGTCAACGTAAAATTCAATTAAATAAAAAGTAAATTTATTTTTCGTTAACTCACTTTGATAATTTATTTTTTCGTTAAATTTATTTAATTTACTTTTTAATAAAAGCAGAAGATAAAATAGAATAGAAAAAAATAAACATAAATCAACTTGTTTTGTCTGATGGATTCATTTAAAACTGTACGTTATCTAACTTGATAACTATTTTTTTTCTTGGTTTGAGAAATAATTTAATTTCTAATGTAATTATTTCTCTTTTTTCCATGTTACAGTTAAAAGCTTTTTATGTTGATCTTCTGGTACCGTTGGAAACCAATTTAGAGAAAGATACAAAGGTAGTTCAAAGTGAACAGAAAAAATTCCTTCAACAGCATAAAACCAGGTCTGAGACCTACAGCAAAGCAGCAGCAACCATGAAGAAACAGAGAAAAAAATCCAGGGGTGCTAGTAAAAGTGGTCTTGCGATGGATAAGGAATTGAAGAACATGCAAATCCTAGAAGAAGAGAAATCAAAACTTGATGCTTTTTGTGAACAGAGTTTGAAAAATGTAAATTGTTTATTTATAATCAATAATTAATCATTATAAATTCTATCCTGGAAATTTTCTTGAATTAATTAACTGTCAATAATTTCAGGCCATGACTCAAGAGCGAAGAAGGTATGGGTTTGTCTTGGAACGGCAATGTTCTCTAGCAAAGCACTATGCAAGCTTTCATGAGGTTGCTTTGGCAGCTCTTCATCCTTCAGTGGACGAATGGCGTGAGGTAGCAAATACTCGCGAGTATTTGCCTCAATCTGTAGAGGACATGTTCGCCTCGAGACTTCGGGTAAGGTTCAGACAACTCTATTCACACAAACATTTCACCCGAGCCAATCTCACAAATAAACCTATACTTTAATGTATCTTTACGATGAGTTTGTTTTGTTTGTTAGCAAGTTTCATTCTGGCCAGAGGATGAAGAAAATGGGGGCTCTGAATTGACCATGAGTTCTCAGCTACGTAAGACAAGAAGTATGGACAGCTCTTGCTTGGAACTTCGTCTTGGTCCACCACCAAGTCATCCCCCTTCATCCCTTCAACCTGGCGCGCCGCCACATCTCTCTTCAGCACTTTCGAGGGCAAGGTCAGAGGCAAATATTCATGCCTCAAGTTTGTCTCTCGAACCAGGTGATTAATCTTCAAAGATTTATCCTCCTGTAATCTCCACTTGCTTTAGTTGCTTTACTATCCAAACGTTACAAGTGTATAAATCGTTTCAACTGCACTAGTGTAACCACTTATCATTTTTAACTCAAGTATTTGGCATCACAGAAAGGAAATTAATTTACGATTTATGAAGGATTGTAAATATTCACGTGCTCCGTATGCTAGACTTCTGTGAAATGTTGGAATTTAAAACTCTCGTAGCAAATGTATATTTGATTGAAATTCTGCATCAAGAGGCCGATATAAATTGCTGTAGAATCGATTAGAGTAGCCTTCACTAGTTCAAGCTTTTTAAAAATTTTTTTAATCCTTTTTACATTGTTCAAACGGTTGGAATTAATAACAATCGGATAAATCAAAGTAAAACAATATCTTTTGATTTTTTATCTCTGAGAGAGAGATTCTGGTTACTGAACCATTTAAACACTTTATTTTTTTCAATCTTTCAACATTACCTTTTCATTTTTAAATAAACCAACCGAATAATTTATTTTTTATTTTAAATTAAACATATCAATAATACCAAAATATCAATTAAAAGTTATCAAGAGATCATTTCAAGAAGTTAAACTTCAAAGAATTTTATAGTAATTGAAAGAAATATTTTATATTTGTTTATTGTAGAAGCACCAGAAACTCCACCACGACCTAGATCTATGGCACCACCCTCACGTAATAGCATTGTTGGAAGTGCTGCCGGATCCGGTGGTACGGGTATCAACTCAGGATGGGGTGAAGCATCTTTAGCCCGTGCTCTTTTTGCTTATCTTAGTTCTGGAGAGAATCAACTTAGTTTCCTTGAGGGTGATCTTATCGCTTTGATGGGTCAGTTGAACATTGTTTCCACTTGAATATTATTCAACTATTTTATCTCTTCCTTCTTCATAAACTTCACTATAATTTATCAACTTTGTCGAATATCGTTTCGTGTTGATGATCAATTTGCATCTATGTTACAGGTGATCGTCAAAAGGGCTGGCAGTTTGGGGAAAACCTTCGCACTCAAAGTTCCGGGTGGTTTCCGCTGGCTTACACTGAGATTTTTATCGACGATAGTATGGGGTGAGTTAATACTTTGATAGCCAGCTGAGCTATCAATACTCGTTAAGCTGACGGCACTCACATGGAGTCTGGGTGAGGTCGGATAATCGATGCCTCAAACGCGAAGGTAAATATGCCAGAGAGAATCGAAATGAGGCAGACGATGGAGTTGCGTATTGTCCAAATGTGCAGAAGTGGAAACAATTGAAATGCTTATTCGACACGTATGTCTATACGTATTGCGATGAAGTCAATTTGAGTTTATATGGCATAACCACACGAGTAATTCATTGAAGCACCTGTGCAGCATCATATTATTTAGATGAACTCATGCTGACTACGTTTACCGCAATCTTAAGTAAATTGTATACTTTTGAACTAGCAATCCAATAAAATTATCATCCTTCTCAAATATTGTTCATGCTATCAATCACTATCAGTTTCAAATGTATCCAATTATTGATCTATAACATACCAAATGAATTTGTTTAACAAAATATTGATTGGGAAATTCAATAAATTGAATAGAAGAGAGAGGTAATTAAATAAATATGAAATTGTTTGTTATATTTGGTATGATTATATTTAATAGTAAATAAGTTAACTGATTGATATATTGATGTTATTTTGAATAGAAAACATTCTATTGATTAATTTGTCATGGGTACTTGAATGTTTAATTCAATTCTCTAGATAAGATTATATTTATTGTATGGCAGACAATGAAAAAAGATGAAAAATTTACATTTTTGCATTTTTCATTTAGATCGCCGAGTCACGGAGCAAACAATGGTCGTTCACCGGAACCGAGGGCGATGCCACCTTGTAAACCACCACCGTCGCGTCCTCCACCAACGATTGACGAGCTTAGCAATGGAGGCAGTGGCAACACTACTAACAACAACGTCGGCAATGTTAACATGAATAGTAGCACACCCACAAATGTTCCAAAAAGCCATAGTTCCCACAACGTCGCCACCCCTACGGGACGTCAGCCAAAATCTGTAAGAACTCTATACGATTCCATTTCTTTTATTCACACCCTTCTCATCTACACTTTCGTATACTTTCCCTTTCAGGATGGAAAATTTAGACTTTTAGACTTTCTTGAAAGGATTCTCCATAAGTAGAATTGACTTTGGTTTGATTTAAATTAAATTCTAGCATATCGAATTTTCTTTAGAATGTTTTGTCTTGGAAATTTTTATTGAGATTGAAGATTTTTCTTATTTTCTAAAAAAATAGTTGCACTTAGAAGAAAAATATTCCATCAACAATAAATAGATTTATTTGATCAAAAGTTATATTTGCAGATCCGTCCATCTGGAACAATGCCTTCATTATTAGCAGCAGGTCGAAGAGTTCAACCTCCAGTTCCACCAGTGCCACCACCTCAAGGCGTTACATCATTGCATAGTAGCAACGATAGTGGCTTCTCAAATGAGCCACCGGTTCAACCAGATATTGATTACAGCGATGATGAAGCCATGAGGTAAGCAACTTTAAACAAATATTGAACTACTTGAGTCCTCGTTCCTGCTCTCGCTTTGCTCGGCTTCCGGACTACTCCAACAGTTCTAAGAGCTTGCTCTTATCGATTGCCAAGTCCTTCCACCCTTGTAGATCGCTTCCTCAGGCTCCTTGAAATATAAAACCTGAATGTAGAGCTTGGCTCAAGCTTTGTACAATTGCTAATCTCGCTGATACGTCGAGATCGTTCGAGAAAGTCTGTGGTAAGTGGAGGTGAACGGTTATCGATGGCTCACTTGAACAATTTCTGGCTAAAGTCCATCCAATATGATTCTCGATTCTCATTGAAAGTGCACTAGCTCAGCCAATTCGAAATTAAGTGCCTTGCAAACGTTCCACTCTACAAATATTCACTGGACTTACGATCGAACATGAGCTGTATTTGTGTTCATTTGTATTTTTTTTTTTGCATGAATCTAAATTAAAAGAATTTTTGGCTCGTGATTTTAAGGCTCTAGTAAAGAAAAAAGTTTTTATATTATATTTAAAAGTAGATATATTTTTTATGATGTTTTAATTTTTTATATAGTATCAAGTCGAATTTATTTTCGTTTAAACAATCCCACAGAGTTCTCCGAATGCCGAGGGCAAGGCTTTCTTTATGATTTTCATTTTATGGTAAAGAAAATTTATTTTTCTATGTAAAAAGAATTATTTAAGCTGAAAGAATATATCTAACATCAGATCTGGTTAATAATTACTTACTTAATGTTATTAACAAAATCACAATAATTATAATTTCACTGTTGAATTAACTATTTATTAACAAGGTATTCAGAAAGTGATTAATTAATAATATACACACAGTAAATGTAATTTTTTATCTTGTAGAATTCTCTTTGTGATTTTTTATCTACAATGAGCTTTAAAAAATTTTCTATCTCGATATTTATTTCGTAAAAGAAACATCTAAAGTATTTTTTCAGTTAAAAAAATTCTTTTTCTAGAAAAAAGAAATTTTTTTTTTTGTAGACTTTTTATGTAGAAGTTGTTTTTCTCTACTTTCTCGTATTCTTTGTAGATTCCGCATGCGTTACCGATGGAATTAAACGTACACCGTGGTGGTGGCCCTTCCTTCGCATGAGTGGTGCTCATATCATGTATTTCCCTCTTTTGTTTGACAATTCACTCCTCTTGGTATTCTCCCTAAAAATTGTCTTCATTTTTTTTTTTGGTTTGACTTCATTCTTGTCCTCGACAAATGCATCATAACCAATGTAGACAACGACGTCGAAAGACCCGTGGGGAACGTCTAGAGGCGGCAGAAAGAGCGAAGCAACAGAGCCAACACACACATCAAGAGATTGAAGAGAAAAGCAAAGACTGGGAGAATGATTCATGGAAGACAATCCCAAGGGATGAAAAGAGCTGGCAGATGTATAGAACAGCAATGGACTTGTGGTCAGAGTCGAAGAGTCATCAGAGTGTTGAGAAGAGAGACCTCGAGGGAAGATACGGGCCTGTGAATGGTAGGCGAAGCGGTGACAACCAAGAAGCACAAAGCAAAGACTATTCTCGTCGTTCTGAGTACGATCTAAAGGATAAGAGAGACAGGAAAAGTGAATCCGGCAGGAAAACTGAATATACTCAGCCACGAGGAAAGGGAGAAGCTGAACGAAATGGTCGGTATGTTAATGGAAATGATCGTCAGCGAGAATCTAACCGGAGGAGTCTGGAAGAGCGTCGAGAATGTTCAAAGCGTGGTGGAAGAGACGATGAAGAGTCGGAAGATGAGGAACGAGAAGTTATTATTAATGAAGACGATGATAATTATGATACTAATGAGTACTCAAGCAAGTACGGTGGTAAAAAATATTACGACAATCATTCTAATGATAGTGAGACTCGTCGTTATCATCAGGAACGTGATGATCATAAATATAAGAATGAAAAAAGTGAATCTGTCTCATCCACTTCTGATTCTGAGGATGCTAGTACTATAACTATACCTGAAACGGGTAGGAAGGTTGAACATATTGCTCAAAAGCTTGAACAAACAGCTCAGAAATACGCTAGGGAGCATAGTCCCCCTAAATTTGCAGATCGTAGAAGGGAAGAATATCGTAAGAGTTTGGAACGTGAAGAAAAGCCGTCGAATTATGATAAATATGAGCGGGAAACACGAAGTATGCCGAGATTCGATCGAGAACGTTATCAAGAGAAGAACCAAAGTGGATATGAACGTGAAAGAACCTTTGAAAAAAATCCAGATCGTAAAAAAAATGAACGCAGTTCAAATAGACGCTTTGAAAGACCTAAGCCACCTTTTGAAGAAGCTCCGGATATTCCAAGAGAGAGACCAACTAGAGAAAGACGTTATTCAGAGAAAGAAGAAATTTATGGAGAAACTACTCGCTTCTCTCGGCGTCCTGGGACTCTGGAAAAAGATCGTGGCTACGAGTCTAATTTTGAAACCAAGCTAGAACGTAATAAAGTCCTAGAAAAAGTGGCATATGCAAAGAGTGATATTGCTATTGACGACTCTAGAGGTAATAAAAATGCTACAAGAAGTCCTGTGAGGAACGATACGAATAATAATACTCTCAAGAATGATAAACATATGTTGGTGAAGTCTAATACAAGTCCAGGTCAATTAATTCAGTCTGGAAAAAATTTTGATGTTGACATAAAAAGTCCTAAGTTGATAAAACGTACAAAATCATTTTGGAGATTCAGACGAGATTCAGAAGTACTTGAAGGAATGGCTTTATGGCAACATCGTTCTCTTGTCGACATTCCGAAAATGATTAAGAGAGAATCGAAAGAGGAAAGAGTTCAGGATGATGCCAATGTTTCCAGGAAATCTAGTCCTGATAACAATTCAGGATCTGGTCGAAGTGCTTCCAAGGATTCTAGAAGTAGTGATAATACTATTACGAATGATCATAATCCTCGTCATTCACGACAGGATCCAAAACCAGCAGAAAGAACTTTAACATCCGATAAAGGAGATTACTTTGATGACTTTCCAACTCCTGCTGAACGTCCAAAAGCAGTTGAGAGAACTGAGTATAGGATCCAGAGAGAAGAGAGGTCTTATTTTGTTGGGAATATTTCGAGAAAAGCTATTCTTGAGAAGGAACGCAAACGTAGTTTAGAAGCTAAGAGGAGTATGGTCGTAGCTGAGTTGAAGGAGAACAATGAAGCGAAGAAAGGCGAACACCGCAACAAGTCCTACGGCGATGACGACGATGGATTGATTCAAAACTTCTCAGAAACTGAAGCATCCGATGAAGAATCAACGTATAGCTGCATAGTTGAGAAAGACCAACAAATTTCTGAGAAGACGCTCTTACCTAGAACTAAATTGAGAAGAGAAAGTGATCGAGAGAAGAATACTTGTGGTCCTTGGTATGATCTATGGGGTGCTGATGCTTCAGTTAACATGAAGAAACAAAAATAAATATACAACATCACAATATTAATATTTTAATTTATAATTATTTTTTATTCATTTCATTATTTTTTGATGGTTTTTGTTGTCTTTTAAGTTGTTTAAGTCATAAATTTTTGTTAAAATCCATTATCCTCATCATGTGTAGATGTTGAGTGATGCAATAGTCTTAAATAGTGTCGGCTAGGTTGAGAAAAAAATTTATTATTCAATCTTAGAGAATATTATATGGCTTTCCATTTGAAATAAATCCTTAGAATGAATGAAATATAAAATCAGTTACTATCACATCATCTGATAAGCTATATAATTTTTTTCTCAATGTAAAATGCACTGGAAAGCTACTGTAAAAGTTTAAAAAGCTTGCATTTGTACGTCATCAGGACTGTAATAACAATAAGATCATGTAATTAACATATAGTTCTTTCAGAAACAATGCATTTGCGACGGTAAAATTGCGGAAAACTAAAACCAACGATCGCTCAGCACCTGCACTGTGATGAGAAGTAGAGGTATTACTTACCAGAAGACTCCTCTGTCTCTTTAAAAGAGATAGATGGACGTTTTTTTTTCGTTCTCTTATGGTTAGAAGTAAAGAGAGGATTTTTCTACAATGATGGTACGAATATCCGTCCAGCAAATGCACGAATGTGGATTTTCCTGGAACCGGGAAGAGGGATTTGATCATCTTATGGTGAATGTCTGACCCTAGCCAGGTTCTTTGTGACGTCGTTATGCTGTCATTTCGGTAGACAGTTGGAGAAAATGTTAAAGTAAGAAAAAGAGAGAGAGATTGAGTAATATTTTGGAGACATCTACTACTTGGCTTACGACCAACCTCGCGAATTTTATTAGCATTCTTGGAATTTTTCTATCTAGAATTGTGCGAGCCAAAATACATCAGATAAATTCAAAGACAACACAATACAGTATCTTTTCACAAAAAATTCCAATTTCCATTTTTTCATGTGAAATATACAAATAAAAAGAGCTCTATAGTAAATAGGAACTATCAAATATTTTTTTAGAGTCTCGGAAATAAAATGAAAAATTTCCAATATAATAAAAACATTCGATAGTGTTAGTGAACAAAAAGTTTTTAATTAAACTTAATAAAAATATATTTCTTTTTTTCTTTGGAAAAATGTTCATAATTAACTAAAACTTTTAAAATGTTTTTTTTTTTGCCAGAAAATTTTTGATATTAATTTATTTATATAAAGTGGACGATTTTATGTCAAGCTATTTTATATCAAATAACTGAAGCATAAAAAATTTCATTTGTCAGTGATAAAAAAAAAAAAAGCATGACGTTTTATTTTATCCAAAAGAATCATAAAACTTGCAACAGAACTGCCATTTGTGTGTATTAAATGAATTCTCTTGATCTCTCTCATTCTAAAAATATCCTCTCTACGAATACTTCAGGATAATTATATGAAAACTACAAAAATAATGAACTAAACAACACACAGACTTTAATTGCAATTAAATCCATCGAAATAATGAAACGAAAACGTCCTCTGAGGAATTTGAATTAATAATAATATTATACAACTTTGTGTAATGCAATACACAAAGTTTTGTGCTCTGTACATACAATGAGCGTAATAAATACTTTTATAGAAATTAAGATTGAATTTAAAATAATAAAATGGAAAAATTAACCAACAGCTCCAACATCTATTAAATCATTTCTGTATATTTATATATGTAGATTTTTTTTTAAAATATTGTTAAAACTAACTGAAAATAAATCATTTATAAACTAAAATATAATGATAAATACTATTAAATAGTTATAAAGTAAGAAAAAAAAAACAAGGTTTAGGGGAAAAAATGTATTTGTTGATTATTATTATTATTACTTTTATTATAACAAATATCATATAATAATTTTTTTTTTTATATCATTAAATAAGTTAATTGCCACTTAGACAATTTGAACAAGTTAAGTGAAATTAAACGTTAATACACACCATAAACTCGTAGCAAGGGTGAGATAACTATGGAGCTATGACCCGTAACAAAAGGTACTGGGTCGTCTCTCGTTCTACACTCCTTCGTTTTGGATAATAAAAATAAAGAAAAATCCCTGCTCCATTGAACATCTCTCACTGGTTTATGATATCTGTAATGGAGGAAAAATTTATTTATCAGTTATAAAATAGATTGATGAAAGATTTTAACAAATACATCAATGATTGATGATAAACAAATACAATATTGATATATTTAGAAAATTATTTTTTCATAAAAGTATAAAAAATATGCTCAAATCAATTTTTTCTAGCTATGAATAAATTTTTTCTTCTTTCAAATAGTCTAGAATTGGAAATTGATTATATGTAGCTATAAAATGGAACAAATAGTATGGATTATTATTGATTTTTATTAAAATTGTTTCGTATTTATAAGTTAATAAATTAGTTAATAATGTCAATGAATATTATAATTAATATGATATGTATATTATTGTTAAATTTTTAACATCTTGTGCAAATGTTATGATTATTTATCACCATGATTTATATTAATAAATTTACGTTGGAATAAATATATAGCAATTGTTAATGAAAGTGCGTCTATGAAGGGAATACGAGTGACTGAACAATTAGTAATACATTAGTCGATTTAGTTAATGAACCCAGTAGTAGAATGATAGACTGATGGCACATGGGAATACAAATTTAAAATAATTTTCAAACTACTCGAAATGCCAATCTAAACAAGTGAACGTCTCGTTGTGGTGTGTTGGAAATTGGAGGTTCGTATCCTCGGGGGGTGTATAGTAGGAATGACAGCAATGCAATACGAAGGGTGGAAGAGTTACGTGGAAAAGGTAAGGGGGTGGTTGTAGAGGTTAGAGAGAACGTGTATGTGCAGAGGTAAATGCAAGCGATTAAACACGATGATGTGCACATTTCGCTTTGGAGCATAGGAATTGGTAAATACGTGCAAAATTTTGGCAAGCATGATAATGCAAGCTTGTGGTCTACGCATAAAACGTGAGGGAGAATTGATATTTGCAATTTGTTTATTAACTATATGCAAGCATAATTTTATCTGAATAAACTTTTATATGTAAATCATAAAATCGATTAATGAATTCCCAAGATTCTAAATAAATATTTCCAATTATTTGTTATTAAAAAATGTAAAATATTGTTTTATCAAGTAAGAAAAATTAATCTGAAAAATGATGTACTAATAGTAACATGTGCAATTTTTCTTTTATTTATTCAACATCATGGTTTGATTATTGAAAGCACATTTAGCTTTTTTATAATACCAAGAATATTTTTGTTGATGTTAAACGATATGCATTTTTTACTATTGCTAATTAAGTAAATAGTATTCCATATCAGTCTGTCTGAGTGTCTGAAGAGCAAAATGAATAGACGGATGCGTTGAAAAACCCCCCTTAATACTATTGAAATTGTGCATTGGTCGAATGTATGATACCCCCTTGGAAACAGTGCCTTTATAGAACGTGAGTGTTTTACTTTGAACCGCGTGAATTCCACAAGCAGGGGTGGCTTTAGATGGAATGCTCTGAAGCGTGGCGTATTTACCTAAGCGGTTAATTACTGTGCATACCATCTGGACCACGCCAATTTCAATTGACATTTCATTTTGAATCGCTGGACATCCGAACAAATGATGACTGTGCCTACAGAAAAGAGGGCCAGACACTGGATAAAAGCTTGTGTGATTGATAGACAGCAATAGCATTAATAAAATAGGCCAGAGAAGTGGAATATGTGAAGCATTTGGGAATTATAACAGTTATTTAGCATCCTCATAATAGATGGTAAATTATTTATTGGACTATTTTTCTTGATTTTTTTTTTATCAGATTGGAATATTGATTTTTTTTCTGCTACAGAGCAAGCTTATAACACAAGAGCAAATTATTTTTATTTGAATTATCGAAATAATTTACAAATAATTTATCTCCTAGTAAAAACTCTAAATTATTACTCAGATTAACCAATGAATTTATACAATAATAATTCATTGAAGCTTTTTAAAGTATTTTTACTGGTTTATCTCGGATAAATTCTGTTATTTAAACGATTGAAATTATGTTGGCTATTTTTCAAAAATTGTGAGTAATTCATTTGTAACATTATTGTAACATACAAAAAATTCTTCGTAATTAAATCAATAGATTTTCTATCAGACGATGAATATAATGAGATAAAAGAATTCAAAATATGTAGTCAGAAATATAAAATTTTCATTTTATAATCTTAATATCAGAAGAATAATCAACAAGATTGTTATTTTACTACAACCTTTCTTCAATGTATATTAAATATTTACAATAGATATAACTAGCCATAATATATACTTTAATATTTTTATGGAACAGCTTATAAATAATTTTCTATCAAATATTATAGAAACATTTATGTATCAATCATCCTCCAGTACTTGTGGTCAGAAAAAGAAGTTTAAAAAGTTTAACAATTCAAAAATATTCTCACTTCGTTCAAAGTAATCAAATATTTTCAATCAAAAGTAACTTTTATTGTATTATATATCAAACAAGTTGTTAAACATCATCACCACTGAGGAATTTATTCTTGTAATGCTTGCAACCAATCAGTAGTAGAATTTTTTATCACAGCAATAAGTGAGATTGATTTATTGCGTTAATTATTGAATAGGGTTGACCAGAGCTCCAGTAGGACAAGAAATATGGTACCATGTAGATGTGTTAAATATTTCAAGATATTACAAGCTTGCAGATTACTCGAGGGGCAGTAGGATGATATAGATGAGGTGGTGGGTTGGTCATACGAGGACATTCTATGCTACTGGACCCCCTCGAGTGTGCCAATTGTCGATAAAACCAAATTAGAGTCGTTAATTATCAACTACAATTGGCTCTGGAGCATCTAGACCTTGGTATTGATTACAAAGGTGTTTTTTTGTTCTATTCATTTGAACATGGTGATGGAGATAAGATAATTTATACATCGTTAGACTATGTAGTTTTTTTCACATTTTTTAAATTTTTACTTAGGTAGTTCTACTCATTATAAAGTCAAGAATAACGAGGAAAGGTGAATGTACTTAGCCACAAGCTTTTGTGGCTCTTCATTAATTTAATTAATTTCCTAAAAGCACTTTTGCCGACTGAAATCCTTCGAAAGCTCGTTAAACCAATACTCTACCATCATACCCGTGTGGCTCACTCTTTTCGTCCCCCACTCTGATACCACTCTTACACTTCTACTTCGTTCCATTAGGGATATTGAATTCACGACTTGCCCTCTGGCCGCTTTAGATGAACCAGACTTTACTAAAAAGTATTTCCTATTTGGAATATCAGTTAGACTTCATAAAAAATATTTCAAGACTTTGACAATTTTTTTTACCCTTTATTGATTTAGGTATTAGGAATTTTGAATTAAAAAATACCTGGAATCAAGTTTAAAAGGTAAGAGGGAAGAACGAATATTACTGTTAATTAATTAATTGATGAGATTTTATCAAATATATGAGATAACTTTTCCAATACTTGTCATTATTAACAATGAAGAAAAAAATTTTTTAAAATTCTTTTCAATGGAAGTCAAAAATTCTCGTATTTTTATCAATCACTCTTGAAAGATAACAAATACTCTTTTAAAATTCAATTAATTTTAATAATGAATCATCCTGAGTGAATTCTTGAAAAAATACAAAATTAATTACCAACCCCTAAAAATAAAAGAACCCAATGAAATAAAAAATTCCCTAGTATTAAATAAATTGACATGATGGAACTTTTAATTAAAAATAGGTGATAAATATTTGTAAAAAGTGTTGTTATGTATCTTAGAGAAGGAGAAAAATGTGAAAACGAAAATACCAACAAGTCAGCCACATCGTTTGGATTTTTCCACCTGGAATAGCTGTGAGGCATCTCTGAATTCCAGACGACATGTATTGCACCTGTACTTCTGTCGTCTCTCACGTCTATCCGGTGTGAAATTCGCGCTGCAATTTAACGTGGAATGCCGCGAGCTAATCGAGCTGTCTGCCATCCCTTTTCAATTAACTTTCTCCCGGCGACAGGACGACATCGGCATAGCCGTAGGCGTATGAATGCGGTGGTTAGTGCATCCGACAGCCCCAAAAGTTTATTGGAGCACCCACTATTTCCATCCTCTCATTTCATCTCATTTAAAATGCGATTCCTGTTGTTAATTTAATCCACCTCAAAATACTCTTCATCATCTTCACTGTGTATTCAAGTGTCACTATTAATACTCATTTTAAATATTAAACTCCAATTTACATCTTCTATAACATCTATGACATTCAAGAAAAGATTCATTCAAATATCAGTTTTATAATAATTTAATTGAAAAACATTTATTCATTTAACATTATATTTTTTTTTTAATTATAAATAAAATCTTTCCAATTATTTTTTATTCATCTCGAGCTTAACTCGTACAAATTAACGAATTTGTATACAAAATACGTTTTCCAATTTATTTATAATCCATTCAATCTAAAGCTATGATACATTTTATTTATTGTCAGTTAATTTTAATCTCTGTAATAAACAGTTATACATTTTTTTATTCCACCTAATAAAAAAAAATAGAATCAAAAATTAGTTACATAATGTAATAAAATTCCTAAAAGCTTTAACGACCATCAATATCAACCCTCTGATCCTCTATTATTGTCTCGTGTTACAAGTGGGTCAATGTAACTAGTCCTAAAAGACCCTAAATTAATAAACCAACACAACAAGCACAGCAAAGGAATCCCCTTCCATCGAGTTGAACTAAAAAGGTTAATACTCTAGTGAATAAACTGGGTCAAGTTCACTGCCGTAGAAAAATCCAAATTCTAAGAGCGAATACTTCGAAATAGTCCAAGTTTGTTCCTCTTTAAATTTCATTTGATGTGACGTAGCTTTCAGGTCAATATCCAGATAAAAGAGAAAGAGAGAAATAATCGTAAAATGTAAAAGGTAGATTGTTGAATAGATTAGAATAAAAATCAAGGCAAATGAGCTGGAGATGAACATATTTTTGCAATGACTTTATTGAGGAATGTAAAAATAATATCACTCAAGAAAATGAGAAGTTTATTGAATCCTTTGATATTTCATGGATTTAAAATATTTTTTTGAGAAATTCTAAAAAATATATATTCGAATTCATTTCAATTCATAAATGCAATGAAATATATTCGATCAAATCATTATAGGATGATAATTGAAGATAATTAAGGATGAACTTGATCATTAAAAAAATGATTAATTAATTAGGTTCTGAATTGCAATAATTAAATAATTCATTTTATTTATCAGTGATGATGAATTTAAGTAAAGACTGGTTCTGAATGATACCTGCACGCTTTTGTGATTAAAAATTCTGCAAGAAAAAATATATTTGCTGGTAAAAACGTTTTTTTCAATTGAATTCTATGCTATAGTCCACTTTTTTACGAGTGAGCTAGAATTCTTCGCAGAGTGTACATGTCACTAAAAGTACAACAATATTTAATTTGTTACGCCGTAAAAAGTTTATTTGTATACTAAAATGTTTTTTTTAGTCCGCACCATTAAATATGAGTATTTTTTTTCGGTCAATGGGATTTCCCCGAGATAACTTGATTTTGTTATTCAGTGTTCGTAGAAGGTCGCTGCTGGCATACAGAGAAATTCTATGGTATATTGGAAGCATTACAATGCGATCTGTGATATCAACGTTATGCCGCAGTTCTCTTCGTTCTATAAATATTTATAAGAACTTCATCCAGATGCGGAACAGTTTGTCGTATCTGCAGACTCATATTGTGTCATAAAATAACTGCTGTCGCTTATTTCCATTGCTACTTCCTCCACTACTTTCGTTCTCATATACATTTACTTTATATATACATTTAGATATTCCCAAAGTGCAGGTTTGCATGTAAGAAAATGACTTGTCCTCAAGTTCAGAGAAGTTTCGGTTTACGACCTAACTGAGACAGTTACGATTTTACCTTGGTGCGGAAGAAAAAGCGTAAGTTTCTATTGGGCTATGAGAAAGTTTTATACGAAACGTGACTTCTTACACATCCTGACGATTTATTGAAACAAGGTAAAAACATGTTGGAGGTTTTTATATGTTGAGTTAATATCGTTGAGGTCATCCTTTTGGGATTCAGGAAAATTTTTGCATAATTCAGCAACAACCCGTATAGAAAAATTTCGTTCCCCAGTAAAGAAGTTCCCCGACGTTCCCTTCGTAGGATTATGGGAAACGTTTAGGGGGAAAATTTTTTTTTTTTTAAATTATTTCTCTCTACTTCAAATGTACTTTAAATGTCTTTTAATTGCAAAAACAATGTATAGATAATGAAAGTAATGAGATAATGATATATATTGGCGAGAAATTGTAAAACATAAAAATGTGCATAACTTTTATGCTAATGATGATACGGGGTTGAACGAGGACTCATACGGAAGATCTAGACGAGAGGAAAAGAGTCGATATAGTTAAAATTATAATTGTAGCATAATTCATGCTAAAATTGAAACAAGTTCCCGTTTTACCCCATTTTAAGGGTGAAATAATTGATTTTTTTGATGTTTGACCTGATTCCGCATTTCTAGGCATTGAGACGAAGAGAATGAGTGGTCAAACTTGAAAATCGGACAACTTTGATTTTTCGACCCGAAAAAATGGCAAGTGGTACCCCTTTCCATTTTTTTAGGCCAAAAAAAAAAGTACTCCGATTTTCAAGTTTGACCACTCATTCTCTTCGTCTTGATGCCTAGAAATGCGGAATCGGGGCACCGCCCGGAAAAACTCACCTAAACACCCTTAAAAAGGGGTAAAACTAGATACACACTAAAAATCATCATCCCCTTGACTTTAAACCCCTATAACTCATGAACGGACGGTCCAATAACTGTTTTTAGAGACGTTTTAGAAACATTATAATCTGAGCTATTTAACGATTTACAAAGATTTATTAGAAAAAATTGCCTTCACCCTTAAAATCGCTAAAATATAAAAAAAAAACACATTTTTTTGGGAGTTTGACAACTATTTTAGCAATTTTGAGGGTGAAATAAATTTTTTAAACAATTTTTATGGATATGAATCTATAGCTTAGATTCTGAAGTTTCCAAATATTTCTCAAAAATCATCGTCTGATAATTTTTCCACGAGTTATAGAGGTTCAAAGTCAAAAGTATATAATTTTTTGACCCTTACTTCGACTTTGAACCTCTATAACTCGTGGAAAAATTATCAGACGATGATTTTTGAGAAATATTTGGAAACTTCAGAATCTAAGCTATAGATTCATATCCATAAAAATTGTTTAAAAAATTTATTTCACCCTCAAAATTGCTAAAATAGTTGTCAAACTCCCAAAAAAATGTGTTTTTTTTTTATATTTTAGCGATTTTAAGGGTGAAAGAAATTTTTTTAATGAATCTTTGTAAATCGTTAAATAGCTCAGATTATAATGTTTCTAAAACGTCTCTAAAAACAGTTATTGGACCGTCCGTTCATGAGTTATAGGGGTTTAAAGTCAAGGGGATGATGATTTTTAGTGTGTATCTAGTTTTACCCCTTTTTAAGGGTGTTTAGGTGAGTTTTTCCGGGCGGTGCCCCGATTCCGCATTTCTAGGCATCAAGACGAAGAGAATGAGTGGTCAAACTTGAAAATCGGAGTACTTTTTTTTTTGGCCTAAAAAAATGGAAAGGGGTACCACTTGCCATTTTTTCGGGTCGAAAAATCAAAGTTGTCCGATTTTCAAGTTTGACCACTCATTCTCTTCGTCTCAATGCCTAGAAATGCGGAATCAGGTCAAACATCAAAAAAATCAATTATTTCACCCTTAAAATGGGGTAAAACGGGAACTTGTTTCAATTTTAGCATGAATTATGCTACAATTATAATTTTAACTATATCGACTCTTTTCCTCTCGTCTAGATCTTCCGTATGAGTCCTCGTTCAACCCCGTAGCATCATTAGTATAAAAGTTATGCACATTTTGATGTTTTACAATTTCTCGCCAATATATCAATTTTCAGAAAAAAAGTTTTGTTCCCCAAACGTTCCCTATAGTCTTACGAGGGGAACATTCGGGAAACGAAATTTCTCGATACAGGAATGTTTTATAAGTAATTTATTCATTAATTTTTTTAATATGATAATACTTGAGTTCAATCATAAATTCATAGATAAAGAATAAAAAAACAAGAAACTAGAATTTTTTCGTGTATAATCTTCTACAAAAGCATTCCAAAGTTTTATGAAAATTTATTTTAATTGATAATGTTCTAAATTTTTTTTAATGAGATTGAAGAGCTTGTAAATTACTAGTCCGTGCTATGAGCAAGTTCTGAGGCCAATTAGATGTTATCAGGATAATTGATGGTTCATTTTGCTAGTGATAGAGGTGTATATATAGTCAGACTTTGGCTGGTGCACATGAGATAAGCATGGAACATCAATGTAGGCTGCTGCTATCTAGGAAAGACATCCAAAAATATCTAGCCTAATATCACATCTTCATTCACTGTAAGTATATTATCATCATTTTCTTATTGTTCACTCCATTTTCTGACTAACGTTGAATGTCTACTGATTTCAGGATACTCAATCAAAAGTTGATCCACCAATAGTCACAAACAAATCTGTACCAACTCCTATGGGCAAGTTAGAGTCCTGCAAGCAGCTTTGAAAGCTGGTGGTATCATCAAGAGGGAAATAAACCCCAACACAAGGGCTAGAAGATCTCCATTTTATCATCAGGGGTAGTTATCATCTAGGAATCAAGTCACCTTCCATAATCAGTGATTTTAAAAAATACTCTTGATGTTCTCATGATTGACTATGAGCTATTTTTGATGATTTCTAGTAATTTCAAACTCAGGATTCTGGTTGAAAAATGTTGATAAAAAAGTTCATTTGTTACTTGAAGATAAAACAATTCAGAATGAACATAAATTGTATTACAACAGCTATGATAGTCCCTTCACTCTTAATCATTGCATCAAGTTTTAATTGTGGTTGATAATGATATACTGTACTTCAACCACTATAATCCCCCAACAGAGTAGTATCTCCAAGAATATAGGAACACTAAATAAGTAAATTATTCATAGCAGAAACGAATGGATTAATAAACTAGGGAATGAGAATAGTTCAAGTAGCAAGTTCAAATGAATGATTGTAAATGTAAATTAACCAACATAGCATCTAAATAATACAATCTCTCAACTTATATTGTTTTCATTCATCTCCGTCATCAAAAAATTATTTTCTTCCTTGTAATTAGTTTAACTTCACTCCAGCTACAATTTCATAATTAAATGACTGAAATTTTTCATCTTACCCAACAGAAAAGAAATCTGTTAAGTAATTTAAAACTGTTACAAAGCAAGGTGATCATTAACGTTTATCAAGAGTTTTCAATAAACGACCATCTAAAGGTTTATTGTTCTCGTTAAAAGGAAGTTTGCACTTAGATCGTCTGTTCATCCAAGAACATTGACCAATTACAGAGTCCACATTGTGTCTGATTGCTCGTTTTATTTAAGATTAAAATTCTCAGAATAGTTGTATCGTCAAAGGAAAAAGAAAGAAGCAAAGTTAATGGTAAAATTCTCGAACTTTAAACTCTAAACGAACCAAGTGCAGCAGACAAGGTCGAAATGCTTAGGGTCGTTGCTATTTCTTTCATAAAATATACTTCTTTCAACTACTTATTGCTTGGGTCTCTTTTACTTTGTACTGGACTATGAAGAACTCTGAAAACTCTTGACCCAACATTCTGTTTTTCGAATAAATAAAAGCAGTCATAGACTAAAAGTGTAATAAAAAATTCATTTTTAATTTTTAAAAGACATTATTTTAATAAGTTGAATAAAATTTCCTTTTTTTCTTATGTGGTGAGGAAATATTTAATATCAAATATTTTTTCTACATCCATTTATGCTTATTTAGTGTCGTCAGATCTTTTTTCTTTTAAAAAGATATCAGTGTTCTAGCGTACGTATGAGGTGTAATAACTCGCAACGTTTCCCAAGCTAAATTATTTATCATGCAGCGGGTGAGAGATACAAGAATAACACCCTGCGGGTGGTCTCACGACCTCTAGATGAAAGATATTATACATCAGACCAGTGTGCAGTTCGTGTATAATGCTCTACGCCTGTTAAAATAGAATTTATTCATATACCTACATTTTTTGCAAGAAATATTACTCATAAGAGAAAATGCTACAAAGTTTAGTTGACTGGACAAAAAGAGACTTGATGTTGTTGGTAATATAGGTATAAATATAACATATTTATACTGATATTTTGTGGATACTAAAAAATATTGAGCTTTTTATGAAGTTTTTGTTTTTTATGAGTTGAGGGTGAAGTAGGCTGCAGCTTACTAGTCTTTATTTCAAGCAATAATAGTATTTCAACGCAATCATGTTGCTATGAAGCCGAGGTATAGAAATTGGTGTAAATTCTCTTTATAACATCATCGGATTAATGATAAATCAATAGAACTCTCAATAAAGAAATGTAGGTTACAATGAAATGATTTGAAAATAAAATTTGAGTATTTATCAATAGTATGTGTGTATGTATTTGTCAAGTGTTGGACTAAAGTACAGTTGTACTACTTAAAATTTTTATTTTACAGGAATTAAAAGAAGAAAATTCTTTCAGGAATCCAGTGGTTTTATATCGACTGCATTAATTTTAAAAAATATTTACAGTAGAAATACTTTGTAATCTCATTAGAAATATTATTGTATGTTCCTATAAGGTGTTGGAAAAAAATTATTTTCGCCAGTCTTTGCATTGTGGTAAAAAATATCATGGTGTGTGGTAGAAAAGAGTGATGTTTTTACGCATTTACGACTCTGGAAGTAATAAAAATCACTTACTTCTCTGGAATTTGACATTTGAATGGAGTACTTAAAATAAGAACTTGCTTGAACGAACTCCAGACATGTCGTTTTTGTAAACAGACATAAACTAAAAGCTTACAACTATTTTAACTCACATTTATTGCTGACAACTCTTCGAGAAAAATAACTTATCGAAGATTGGAATATTAATCTTTTCAATTAATAAAATAAATTTATTGTAGAATTATTCATATTAAGAAGGAAATAAAATTATGGTTTTAGATTAAAATTAAGGATATGAAGTACAAAGATGTCATAATGATATTAATGAAGATTTTTATTGAAGTGAAGAAGAAGATTTATGTTGGAAGAGAAATATATTTCAATAAAAACACTGATATTAGGTAAAACGAAACATGAAAAAATATTACAGTGAAATTGTAAAGTCTATGAAATGTTACGTAGATTTTTATCACAAAGAGTTTGAATTGAGGGGATGTAATAAAAATAGAAGGTAAAGGTATAAATATAAAAAGGTGAGTAAAGGAAGAAATGTTAGATCTCCTTACTTATACTTGGATTTTTCTGTTGTTTTCTCCTTTGCGGTCAAAGAAACGGACATATTATGTATGTGTCTGCCTCTTTGACCACCGTTGTTCAAATAAAGGAATAGAGGGAAAAAATATATATAAAGCCAGTAATAAAAGGTAAAATAGAAGAAAGTTTAGTCCCTAGTGAATTTGTTTTTTTTTTCTTATTTAAGTATGTCCATGTTCTATTCGTCTTAATTTGTATTTATATGAATGAAATTTTATTTCCAAAAGTTTTCTTTTAATATCCTTCCAAGGATAAGTAGGAATAACCTCACGCAATTTTTTTTTATGAGTGAGATAGAAAAATGATGACAATGATTTATCATTTAAAAAAAATAGTTTTAGTGTTAGGGAATTAATAAAAACGATGAATAACAAATGGCCAGCAGTGTTGAACAAAATAAATATCAATTTTCCTGAATGATTTTGCATAGTTAGAATATTTTTATTGATAAAAAAGAATTAGAGTTCTTACATTGATGTTGGGTTAATTGAATTTTTTAGTCGAATAGTTGTGATTGAATATTAGTTGAATGGATCAATACTTTAATGAATAAAATATTGAATTCTTTATTGAAAATTTTATCATTTCAATACAAACGACAGAATGTCAACAAAATTCCTGTATGAAATAATGATATATTGGCGAGAAATTGTAAAACATAAAAATGTGCATAACTTTTATGCTAATGATGCTACGGGGTTGAACGAGGACTCATACGGAAGATCTAGACGAGAGGAAAAGAGTCGATATGGTGAAAATTACAATTGTAGATTAATTCATGCTAAAATTGAAACAAGTTCCCGTTTTACCCCATTTTAAGGGTGAAATAATTGATTTTTTTGATGTTTGACCTGATTCCGCATTTCTAGGCATCAAGACGAAGAGAATGAGTGGTCAAAATTGAAAATCGGACAACTTTGATTTTTCGACCTCAAAAAATGGCAAGTGGTACCCCTTTCCATTTTTTTAGGCCAAAAAAAAAAAGTACTCCGATTTTCAAGTTTGACCACTCATTCTCTTCGTCTTGATGTGTAGAAATGCGGAATCGGGGCACCGCCCGGAAAAACTCACCTAAACACCCTTAAAAAGGGGTAAAACTAGATACACACTAAAAATGATCATCCCCTTGACTTTAAACCCCTATAACTCATGAACGGACGGTCCAATAACTGTTTTTAGAGACGTTTTAGAAACATTATAATCTGAGCTATTTAACGATTTACAAAGATTCATTAAAAAAATTTCTTTCACCCTTAAAATCGCTAAAATATAAAAAAAAAACACATTTTTTTGGGAGTTTGACAACTATTTTAGCAATTTTGAGGGTGAAATAAATTTTTTAAACAATTTTTATGGATATGAATCTATAGCTTAGATTCTGAAGTTTCCAAATATTTCTCAAAAATCATCGTCTGATAATTTTTCCACGAGTTATAGAGGTTCAAAGTCAAAAGTATATAATTTTTTGACCCTTACTAGGACTTTGGGTCTTAATAACTCGTAGAAAAATCATCAGACGATGATTTTGGAGAAGTATTTGGAAACTTCAGAATCTAAGCTATAGATTCATATCCATAAAAATGGTTTAAAAAATTTATTTCACCCTCAAAATTGCTAAAATAGTTTGCAAACTCCCAAAAAAATGTGATTTTCTTTCATATTTTAGCGATTTTAAGGGTGAAAGAAATTTTTTTCAATGAATCTTTGTAAATCGTTAAATAGCTCAGATTATAATGTTCTAAAACGTCCCTAAAAACAGTTATTGGATCATCCGTTCATGAGTTCTAGGGGTTTAAAGTCAAGGGGATGATGATTTTTAGTGTGTATCTAGTTTTACCCCTTTTTGAGGATGTTTAGGTGAGTTTTTCTGGGCGGTGCCCCGATTCCGCATTTCTAGGCATCAAGACGAAGAGAATGAGTGGTCAAACTTGAAAATCGGAGTACTTTTATTTTTTGGCCAAAAAAAATGGAAAGGGGTACCACTTGCCATTTTTTGAGGTCGAAAAATCAAAGTTGTCCGATTTTCAATTTTGACCACTCATTCTCTTCGTCTTGATGCCTAGAAATGCGGAATCAGGTCAAACATATAAAAAATCAATTATTTCACCCTTAAAATGGGGTAAAACGGGAACTTGCTTCAATTTTAGCATGAATTAATCTACAATTGTAATTTTCACCATATCGACTCTTTTCCTCTCGTCTAGATCTTCCGTATGAGTCCTCGATCAACCCCGTAGCATCATTAGCATAAAAGTTATGCACATTTTTATGTTTTACAATTTCTCGCCAATATATCATTATTTCATACAGGAATTTTGTTGACATTCTGTCGTTTGTATTGAAATGATAAAATTTTTCCAGCATTACACTGATTTTTTTCAACATTTTTCGGAATCAAATGATTCAAAAAATGGTCTGTAAATTATTTAAGTGAGTATCTCGAATCCATATGAAAAGAATACAAAACTGATGAAATATTTGTTTTTAAAAAAAAAAAAAAATAAAGAAATCATTTAATCAGTCTATCGAAATCAATAGAATTCCTTCAAGTTTTCAAAGACTTCCCTATTCATTTAATTTATTGAGACTAGAATTTAAATTAATGAATTAATCAATTCATTAAACGAATTTATTAACTGCAACAAATGGCTTCTTTCAGTTCGATATTTTCTTGATGAATAATAGTAAGAAATCTCTGTACGTACCTATTTCACTATGATTTAAACTGAAAATAGTAATCTCATTTATTCCCAGCAGTTTAAAAGATGATAAAAAATAAAACAACTCAAAAAGTAAATAATGTAAAGATAAAAATGGATGATGAAGCAAGTTCTCGACTCCATATGTTACATTTTTTGTAGATCGTAAAAGTGTCCAAGTTAACACTTGTGCATGTCGTTCTAACGTTACCTCAATATTACCCATCTGTCTGACGGCCCTGAATTATTCAAGAATTCCTATAAGATACGAGTTCACAAATCTTAGTATCTCACATACGCAATCCAGGAATTCCTGCTCGACAGAGACGATGAAATCTCTGAGACACCAAAGACATGAAAGTCATACGTTTGCATCTGACTAATGTGTATGGTAACTCTACTTGCGTGCGTACTGGGTAACATATTTGCCATTGACTGTTTGAATATACAGAGATACCAGTCTTGATATTGATAGCTATGAAGGCCGATTTCCGGAGGGTCGTGAATTCCTTTCAAATATCTATGTGCCATATAGGCTCAGCCGTATTACCAGCATGATTCCTGGCTCTCCAAATATACCAGGCGACGTGAAAGCGAGAAAGAGATGAGGAGGGTGAGTACTTCTATCGAATATTCCGGTTATCTCGAGCGCCAGGCCGGAAGCCCATCGAAATTGCGACGCCTGCGATTTTACGGGTTACCTTTGAAGTCGCCTTGATGTCGGTAATCCAATATTTCGATGTGTACACATGAAACTTATATGAGAATATTTAGAAAAAGATTGAACTTCCAAAACCCTCTTTTATCTTACTTTTTATCAAATAACCATTTTTATATCGTTTACCAAAAATTTATATTTCCTGTTTAAATACCTCTTTTTTTTTCAACTTGAATAAACCTGTCATGTTTTCATGTTGGTAATTATATTGGTACACAAACTTAATTCATACTTATAATTTTTTCTTAATTACCAATATTTATTTAGGAGAAATAAACAATGTTCCTTTATTGGTACGATCAATTTCATTATTAAGTGCAAACAAATGTTGAAGTAAATATTTCCTCATGTTGCAAATTTCTATATAATTCTACAAATTATTTATGTACTAGATCGTATTGTCAAATATTTAACGAAATTTATATTTAAAATTAAATTTTATTAGTACATTTAATTATCAGCTTTTCGATGAATTAACAATAAATATTTTTCCAAAAGTAATTAAAAACAACATATAATGTTGTTTAGGAATTTATTAAATTGACACGAGAGAATGTTTATAATCCTTGAAAAATATTAAATAAATGCGTTTAAAAAAAAAAAAATACAAAAATAATAAGCTTGCAAACACAATAATGTGAAGTTGGTAGACATGTATAGAAGATAGTTATTTTTGAGAGTTTTATTTTGTCTCTCTTCCTTCTATTGTTTTGGTTGCCTCTTCATCAAATTTCCTGTCGCTGGGAGGTCTCGACAGTTTAGTGGCACCCCTCGAGGGTTTGTTTAGGCCGTCGACGAGTTGGTCGTTTTTCCTCTTCTCAAAATGTCGTTGAAAGACCGCGCAACGTTTTCCTGGCAGACAAGTGAACAGCAAGAGCAGTCAAGGGATGAAAAAAAGACCTGAAAAAAGCATACACAAAGAGGAGGGCTTATTAACAGCAAGTATGACGTTATTTCAGAGGTATTATTTATGTTTATATGATACGACAAATAAGAAATTTGAGATTTTTTATTCGAATTTTACGGTAAATAAGAAGTAGAAGGAAGAAGAGGAGGAGTAGAAGAAAGAAGATATAACAGAGATATTTCATGTATATAAATATATACACATAGATAATCAAACAAAAAAGCTCGAGGGCACTCGTCGACGATATCGAAAAACTTGGAGGAAATAGTTGAGAAATAAGTGGGTGACCCTAGGGATCTCGTTTAACTAGCAAACTTGCAACCAAAATCCCCAAGGATGTTTTTTATTCAACTTCTTTTTTTTTTTTTATACTCTTTAACTCAATTCAAGCATCATCATGCTTTTTTCCATATTTATTTCTAGAAAATTGCCAATAAACATGCTTTGGTATTTCGTTCTGTTTGGAATTTCAAACTGAATCACTAGAGATTTCGACTATTTTTCAAAATCAACATCTTCTACAGCTTTGGGATTATCTATCTTCAGATGGACCCAAGGAATATAGGTCACTCCAGTAAATATCCAGTCAGGATTTCTTCAGAGGATTGCTTCAGGCCATACGACAAAAAATAATGTCTAAAGATATTTTATGATCAACACTATGCAATTTTCTATGCTTTACATTTTTAGTGAGTGAAAATAAAATGATAAATTTTTTTTTATATATACATAGTTTAATTATGTTGGATTATTTTTTAGTCTTGGTTCGTGTCAGGAAGTACTTCATTACCTTTTTCATTCACTCCAGCTGATGGTCAGCAAGCAGTCTCCTGGCAGGCGTTGGCCACAACGCTAATTACAGCGCACACGAAACAATGGATCTTGTCCACACGGGTAGACATGGCAGAATAAAAACCACATTGAGCTAGAGAATGAGTGTTGGACGTAGTCTTGGTAAAACGAAAATCTCAAGTTTTTAGAGGGTTTTGAGCGCCACTCTGACGTAATGCCCAACGGTAGTTCCGGAGTGGTGTCTCGTGTCTGTAGGGTCACTAGTAGAGGGCGTGCCCTCTCTACACCCTTTAAGAGGGTAAAGTAGAAAAGATTGGTAATGGAAATTGTGGTCGTGGTGAAAAAAATTCAAGTATTCTATTTCTAAAGTGAATGGAATTTGTTTTTTTTTTGTTACTCAAGTGAGAAAATTGAACTTAACTAGATAAATAAATTTATTATCATTTCTTTATCAGTGTTCTTCTAGCTCATGTTCAAGATCCTTTTGTCTATATAGGAAAGAATGTTTTGTTATGGAATACATTTTTTTCTTGCTAATTTTATTATGTTAACGAATAAGTATATCATAATGAACATATAGAGCATAGTTAAATAGTATTTTGTGCACTTTTTTCAATCATTTATATTTTATAACTATTTTTCAGTTGAATTCATTTATTGTTACATGTTTTGAAAACCAATTATTATTTATTTATTGATTTTAAAAAGATGTTGAAACTTTTTTGATGAATTGAATAAAATGTTTTATTAGAAGAGACTTAGAAAAGCTAAACTCTAAACGTATGTTTCAATAAACTTCGTTAATTACACGTAGATCGATTGGCTAATGTAGATTCGATGAACTTTATTGTAAAAACTTGACTCTTGGGATGAACTTGCCCGAGTAGATATGTCGAGGCGATCAATAGAGTAACACTAGCTTAGAGTTTCTAAGAGGCTACCTTATGGTAAGAACGTGCCGTGAAACTTGTGCCACAGCTTACTGAAAGTCAAGTTTCAGGAATAATAAGACGTGCCAGCAAGCTTTCGCCCAAGCTCAAGAAGACGAAATGGAGACTTCTCAGCTTCACTCTTAGCTTGTCCTGAATGACCTAGAGCTTTTCTTCCTTACCATACTTGAATCTTTTTTGAATACAGTTTATTATTTAAAAAAAAAAAAAAATCGACATTTTGAGAAAAAGATATTTACATAATTTTTATCTGTTGAATTTTTTTCTTTTCTTCTAAGTTATTTGAGATGGAAATTCTTCTCGTTTACTCTTTCATTTTCTCACGATCTTTCGCGTAAACTTGATGTCAATGTCTTGAGGCTATTTTTTGAAAAAAGTCATATCAAAGTCTCGTTATAATTTTCCAAAAGATTTTACATTTGTAATATTACTAGTCTAATACTACTTGTACGTAAAAGTATCTTGGACTTTTTAGCATCGTATTTCGATCTTCTTCACTACTACAACTACCATTACTTCTCTACTACTTCTCATTCTTATGACAATCTTCTTCGTTTTTTTCTTACTGGAAGTCCATTTCCATAATGGCACTCAATCCAGAGTCCACAAGCGATTGGGAGGATCATTGATGTCCCAGACGCGAGAGAAATCGTTTCGTGAAATGTGAACTAAGTTATCAGACTCACAGTAGACTGAATAAAAAAAAAGGAAGAATGAAAATAATGAATAATAGTTGGTGCTGAGGAGGAATGCAAAATGTTCGGAAAATGCCAAGAAATTTTCAATAAAATTTTTATCATTCTCTCACACAGAGTGAGATGATTAATTATGTCAAAATTATAATAAAAATTATTTCATTATAATTAATAGCCAATTGAATTTTATTTATTCGTTGTTAAATAAGACAATTTTTCAATCAATGGAAATATAAAATCAATACTTCCATGTATTAATTTAATTATTTCATTTAATTTTAAATGAAATATTTTTTTTATTATTAATAAATAAATTTGAGAAAATTAAAAATATTACAACTGGGTTTTTAATAAACTAAATGTATTGTAATATTTATTTCAGCAAAATATTAAAGGTATTTTTATAAAATACTAAATAAATAATAGTAAAAAATGGTATTAAGTTCTAAAATGTCAATTAAAATAATTAAATGTAAATGATTTAGTGTATAGTCATCTCTGTTGGTTATTTATAAGCTTGAGCGTATCCTTTTAATCCGATATTTGCTTGCTATTCTCATAACTCATCAATAAAACCACAGCAGAGTTAACGAGAATAATCGCTAGAAATATATCTCCCAAATCTTCTAGAGTGAAACCTATGGTTACTTAAAATTCAAGAAATTCAACAAGGCAAGATTAAATGTAACAAAATCTTAACTACACAAATAAAAGTCGAAAAAAACTTTATAAAAGATAAGAATAAGTTTTATACACACTGCAACGGTAGTAAAATTAAACAGAAAAAAATTTACAGCTAAGAAAAAAAAACAAGTCTTAAAGTCAAAACAATGGAGTCTCCGAATCGTCCAAGAGTTTATCGACCTGAGTTGTCGTTAAGATTAGAAACTGCGACCGTTGTCCCTAGAGTTTTACCTTAGCAGGTTGAGTCTTAAAGAATGAAAAAGCACTAGCGTAACTGGGGGGTAAAAGAAGTACATTCAACTGGAAGAATCTGAGTAAAAAGAGATCTTCAGAACGTGTGTTTGAGGTAAAGAAAGGAAGAATGAGTGAGATGGCAGTTTTAGGAGTCGAAAGTCGTTTTATTGGAGGCGATAAATATTTTTATAGGCCCCATGCGAATTACTAGTTTTTACAACTGCCTAGCAGAAGATTTGCTGATCCTTTTCAGCTCAACATCTTCATCTCATTTATTCTCTTATTTTTTTATGATTTTGCATCAGCTTTCATTACTTTAAATCTACTAGATTTTATCCTCACATTTTTTTTAAAATCATTTCTTCACCATGTTAACTGTGAAAAAAAACGCCATTGTTACAATTTTAATTTTATTTAAAACAAAAAGTTTATTTTAAAAATATCAAGTGTAGTCAATAAAAAATCATATTGCAGATCAATTTTTTAAATTTTTGATAAAACTTTGGTGATAAAACGTAAAATAATTCAATGCTAGATAGTTTTAATAATATTTGAAATAAAATAATTCAAGGAATAAACGAGTAATTAAAAAGAAATTCCTGTTCAATTTTCAACAGCTTTATTCAAGAAACCTTTATTTTTATGATTTCATTAATAAATTAAATGAAACTTTTATTCTCAGTAGTTTTGGTCTTTGAACATTCATCGAAGTAGTAAAAACTTTTGTAACGATAAAAGTGTCTATTAAATAATATGAAAAATTTTTTGATGTATTATTAATGATTGGTCATTACAGAATAATTATTCTACTGATAATGGTACTCTTAATGAGATTAGTTTGGTCTCTACTGATCAGAAATTATTCGATAGCGCAATATTGGAAATTTGTGAGAACATTACCTCAAACATCAATTAGTGAACAATTCTCATCGAGAGTTATAACATTAATATGTCACTTAATTTTATTATTATTCTACGAGAGTGATAATAAATATTTAAAATCCAAGCTTTAATTTAAATCCAAATATTTAATGAAATCATTTATGATAGATAAATGTATATAATGTCAACATTATAATATTATTAAGCTTGTGTTAAATAGGTGTTTGTGTCTCGTTAAGTGACTTTGATGTTAAGCCAAAGTCCTTCAAGTGAATGCAGTAGTAAAGAGGAAGGATATTGTGGCAAGTACAGAGATGAAAATACTCACAGACACACAAAGACTTTTACTTCCAAGGTAGAAAAATAAAATATGAAATTATTAAACATCCCAACTTCTTCCATCACTGTATAAACCATCTTCTTGACTTTTTTTTTCATCTAAATTTTTTCTTCTTTGACTTCCTTCATACTTCTTTATCTTTGTATACTAATGAACTGACAAAACTTCCCTCCTTACTACCTCATTATTACTTCAATTTAATAACTTCAACAACATCTTATTATTTTTTATTTTGTGTTGTATTCTTAACTAAATTGATTAATTTTTTTAACTATATTTTCCTAAATAATATTAATATTGTTAATAATATATTATTATTATTATCAATATTATTAATAATTGTTAATATTAATAATAAATAATATAAATAATAAAAGAAGTTAATAATTTTTTTTACTAGTCTACGAATTAACTATAAAACACTAAATCTCTCAACTTAATCGACTGAATTCATTAGTCTGATCGCAGTTAATATCAAAAATCAGCAGCGAGAATAAGCTTGAACCCAGCTTATTGTGTTGATGATCGAGTACTCTCTGCTATCAATTGATTAATTATTTCAACAATCAGGCTCAGAGCTTTTAATAAAAGAAAATCCTAATCCCATCAATATGATAATTTAATATCACCAGTAAAACCTATTCATAAAAAAATGTCTAACAAATTCAAGTCAACCTAAAACAAAAAAGAAAGGTGATTGAGAAAATAGTGAAGTTGTAAGTAAAGTAGAAAATGGTGTCATTGAATCGATGTATATGTAATACGATTAAAATAATAATTATGTCAAGACTTGGCAGTATTCAAATAGTAGTTGAAAAGTTTCAACAAACATTCAGTTCATTAAACTCTCTCAAGATTAGTATATAATGCCTCTTGAACTATATACACTTGATGGTATACATATATAACTGGATGTATATAGGCCAGTCTGACGAAAGGTAGAGTTATACTACTTAGAATTTCTAATGAGTCTCGCGAGAGCAATAGATCACCTGAAACGTATGACAGATCGAGGATCTGACAGCCGTAAATCCCCTGTCTATTCACAGTGCGTCGTGGCCATGTATTTCAAGTTGTATTACCACGTGCTGTGAGTGCACCAAGAGAAAGAGATGACAACATATAGGCTCTCATAGTGGTCGGCCGCGAAACCGAGAAGAGCTTGTATACCTCAATGATCATATATGAAAGTGGAGAACATATATATCTCTCTTGGACTGATAGCTCTTTCAATCTCTGCTCACTCTAGCAACAGCTATCGACATGGAATCTTCACATGGTGACGAATGAATTGCATCTGTGTACAAGTGTAGATGTGGTTGTGACAAGTATCTGAGTGTCTCGATGCCAACGACAAGAAGTTGAGTTCGACGAAGCAAGATATTCGTCTTGTATGACGTCGACTATCCAAATTGAGAGTCGATCGATTCAATACTCGTCTCTATCTGATTTTCTTTCTTTTTCATTTCCCCAAGAGCATTTCTTACCCCTAGCTTCCGAGATCCTAATAAAATTTCACCCTCACCGACGAGGATAATATTTTCCTTTTTTCCTTCATCGTTTACTTCCCACACCAGTTGCTGATATTTTCTTTTTTTTTTTTGTTCATTTTTTTATTTATTTATTTTTTGCCTACCGGGCAATGTTCTCGCTCTTGAGCTTCGTGCGAGAGCATCAAATTCAGCGGGAGATAAATAATAGGCGCACAGGAATCCTAAAAGATAGAGGATGAAGAGAGGGATGGAAGCGTAGGAATGTGTGTGAAATCACGTAGAGCTTTGAAAATAGGTGGTAGACTTGCTGGTTCTACTATCTATGCTGCTATAGTCCAAAGCCATAAAGGTTATCGTCATTACACTACACGGCTCGCTCGATATCCGCACGATTTTACTATCCACAAAGTGTGCTGGTAGTTGGAAGAATAGAAAATACGTGGAAACTGACCAAATTCCGGTTTTGGAGTACGTTAGATACTCGTAACTACTATACTGGAGTAAGAAGTGCTTCGCTTAATGTCCCGGTTAATTATAATTGCATCGTTTATTATTCGGGAAATATAATTCTCTCACAATCCTCTTCTACACAGTACAGGCTATTATGGTCACTAGACAATTTAATTTAATACCTAAATAACTGAGATGTATTTAATTTTATGCTACGATTCATTCAAAGTTGCTGACTATTCATGCTCTAGAGAGGCACTTTCAATTGATTAACAAACGCACCACGTAAAAGGTAAATACTTGGATTTCAATGTTGATTCAACAAGCTTGACATACCTTATTTGGTGTATGCTGATGCCCAATAGTTGTTGCTGGTATTTTTGTTGTATTTCAATCACGAGAAGACCTTTGCATCTTGTAGACGTTGGAATTGTTCATTGGAGATTCTGTAATAAAAAAAATTTATTCAAACCTTTGGTATAAAGTCAAGATATTTATTTGGATAGAACTGGGAAAACGTTTGATAGTCTAGTGACTTGCATTTATAAGAAATCATTTTGATGAAGACAAAATTATTGAATTCATATCACTAGATTTTTGAGAGTTCCATCAACTCTTTTGTCTTTTAAATCAATAAATGATCGATTTTATTACATTTTATAAAAATTTACTGAACATCATAGGCATTAATTTGATTATTGATATTTTTGAATAAATAGCTCTAGAAGTTGAAGATCAATTTCTTTGATAAAATTAATTGATTAGTCATTATTATTTCTTTTATTTTTTTATGTGGATAAATGTGTTGATAAAAATGGAATAAAAAGTTTAAATAAAATTTATCACTGAATAAAATAAATGGAAGATATTTTTAGCACTGATTTTAGTGGATATTTAGTGTGTTATGAACTATTCTCTATAAATATCAAGTATTGATGAGAAAAGTTTGCTACACTGTTAAAAAACTAAAATAAATATTAGAAAGTATTGGGTTGAACTTTTATATCTATAATTAATTCAACTCATATTTTTTATTGTTTTATATATAAAAAACTGAAAATCACTTCTCTTTGTGTAGATTGGAAATAAATTCTTGATATTGCATATTCCCATGACTAGGAGTTTTGCTAAATAGATAATAATTCTCATCATCACGTCTAGACTTCAACTTGACTTATCATCAAAAACACCCTTGAAGTTCTCTCAATATCTCCAATAAAAAAATTATCATTTTGAAAAATAAGAAAAAATGATGGAAAAAAAATATAGAACCAAGTGTTATCAATCAAATGAATTCAATTATATTTTTTTTTACTCAAAAAATTCAAATATTTTTCATATTGATTTTTTTATCGTCCAAAACCATATTTAATTCATGAAAACCCTGGCTATTTTCATTCAGCTGTTCATTCTCTTTATTTAATCATGAGCTTTTCGATCAGAGGATAATAGTTGATGATATTTTTATTACAACATTTTATCAGGAATGATTAAAAAGAACACGACTTTGTTATTATAATATATATTTAAGATAAATTGATCCTCTCACCAACTCAGTTACTGTATCGGATTACGAAAGTGGTGGATTCTGTCGGTGGCAGGCATGTCCATGAGATTCCCGTGTGTCTATCGGACGCTGGGAAACCGCAAAATACGTAGTGATAACGTCACTCTGTGGATTGGTACCCATGGTAATCAGCATCCAACGTCCCATCAGAGTTTCCAGTGAGCAGTAATTTTCGAAATTACAGGTTGCCAATTTTAGTCAGTCTGTCAAGCTGAAATTCATTTGAACATTCTCTTAATAAATTACGTAACTTTAATAATCTCTGTCTGGACAGGTGAGGTGAAGTAAGTAGATAAATCCATATTATGTCGGACATGTGACTAATAACATTCAGGAGAATAATTATTATGCTTGTATATATATTTTTTTATTTCTTATTTGACTGTATCATTGCTAAAATAACATTTCTGAGTGCACTTTGACATCAGAAGAATGTGACTTCTGAAAAGCTAAACAAATTTTCGCGTCTCCGATATCCGGAGTTTTCTTTTTTAATGCTAACATCACATCATGAGAAAGTAAAAGCATCGGGGTCACAGGGGATGAGTGCAACTTTTTTTCTTGTACGTCTTCAAGGCTCCAAACTAATTTGATCTCGTGTCTGAAGGCACTCTTTGAATAAAAGTACTTGTCACTCCGTATTCGCTTCGAGGCTTCGAGTTTTCTACTATCTCCTTGTCGTCTTTCTACTTTGCCTCGTATACTCAAACGAATTAGAGCGCAAGAGAAGTCACTCACATTTTCTATCGATCATCCATTAAAAGAAAAGAAGAAAAAATTTCCTTTTCAACCGAAATAGAAAGAAAAAAATTCAATTATGTCGAACGAACGATCTATTATTGATGTTTCAAATATTTATTGTTTATTCAGGTTTATTCAACAGGTGAGAAGAAAGATATTGGATTAATAAACACTTTTGATTCTTTTATTTTTATGTCATATTTTGAAATAGAACGAGAAAGAAAAGCCCCCTTGGATTTTATTTTAAATTATTTTTTGTCTAGACTAAAATAGAGCTGGAAATTAATTATGTTTAATTAATTAGGAATAATTATAGGATACTAATGGATAAATATTGAGAGCAAGATAACTTGTTTTCCACTAATCATTTTACAAACTAATTATTTTTTCAAAGATTCAGTAACTTTCCTACAGAATCTATTAGCTCTCACCAAATTTCAAAACTTTCGTAGGATCTATTTAATTTTTCAGAATCTAAACTTTTTTTGAAATTTAATAACTCCCTTGCTATTTAACTAACTTTGACGAATTTCAAAAATCTTTTACAGTTTCATTAATGTTTTATCACCAACTAATATTCCCAGCATCTCCAACCATTCCTAAATCCAAAGACCTTTAAAAACTAATCATAAAAATAATTTTATTTATCAACTAATATCAATTTCCACTTTCTTTCATTAAAGTATCTAGGACACCTCAGTATAATATATATAATACATAAAGCCAGGGTGAGATGGCCAATCTACTTAGTTTCAATAAACAACGTCAAGATGAATTATGTTGGTGAGATAATTTATTCAAAATAAGCTTGCTATTTTCATCAAAAACTTATCCATGAATCATGGTCCATCCCTCTATAATCCTAAAATGACAATAGATAAACGATGTACCCTCGTATCATTCTATATTTAGCCATTAGTTGGTGCTATTCAATCTCCATCTCTTTCTTCCACTTTAGCTTGTTGACAAAGTTAATCCTCCAGTCGAAGCATGCTTAGCTAAGAGCCCGTTTACTGTGGCGTTCAGCTTGTTTCGCCACATAGCAACGGCTATTACCATGGAGCATCCAACAGTGCTGCTAGCAAGAGTGAGACTCTGAGGGTATCTTGAGTATTCGTGCTTTCGTGGACACGACATAGGCCACAGTAGTCATGGAACGTGTTCCTCGTATTTTAGGGTGATGTTAGTTCTGGCGTTGACAAAGGCTATGTAGAGTAAGCTGGAGGGCGTGGATGTGTATAAAGGCGCCACAATGCTCGTATGGCCGCCCTTTCGCACGAACGCCTCGTGTATTCTACCCTTTAAACTGTCACCCTCTACCTCCCTGGCAATCTCTTCTACTGTCTAGCTATACTGTTCCGTGGTTTTCGGAGGGCAATGCACTTATGACTGCTAGACTTTCCACTCAATTTAACTTACAACACCTGATGAGATCCGTAACTCTGTCTGATAAAAAAAACCCCCTCATCTTTTTTACACCCATTAAAAAGATCAAAACAAACTCTTGTATGATGTTGAGTATTTGAAGGGGGATACCAGTTGAGCCTTTCAACATTTTATGGGATACACAAGGATGAAATGAGCTCTAATTAGGTGTGACTTTCATCACCACAACATGATAATCCGGTTGATGAATAATCTTTATGATTTTAATTATTTATTTCAAGTCTTTTCCAGCATTGCATCTTGCACTTGTTATGGTTTTACTAATTGGTATAAATGGAGTGTGAAATTGTTATGAATTTATTTTTATTTATTTCAAGGATGGCGAGTATAAGTTTACATCCCTTTTAATCTTCCTGTTACAGACAATATAATCATGGTACGAGAGGTATAGTTTTAATGGAGATGAATACATGCAGTGTACTAACAAAGGTCGAATGAGAGTGGTATCTCAATGAAGAAGAGTTGGAGTGGTATGAAATGGGGAGATTTTCCCTAGTAATAATCCATGTTGCCAAAATGTGAAAAATTTTCATTCTTCAACTTTGATTATTTAGTCATAAATTTTTTTTTTCTTGCAACTTGGGTTTTATTTTCCTACGTGAAATAAATTCTAATGTCAATCACGTAATCTAGGTTCTTCAAGTCTGGTTTTGAAATAATTTCATTCAGCTTACTTTACTTTCTTTTACCTTAAGTAACTATCAGCATTTCATATTCATATATAAACGAGCCTTACAAGAATTGAATCTTAGTTAAAGTCAACAAAACGTATCGATGAGGTCAGTAAATTACTCAGTAAGTTTACGTGATTCACAAGTAAATTCTATACTATAGAATCTACAGTTAGTCTAAGCATTGAACCCTCAGAAGCATGTTCAAGTTAAACTTCACTACTCTATTGAAACTTTAGAGAATATATTTAAGTTTTATTCTACATTTTTAATCATCCAATTCATTAAGATTTTTTTTTGAACTTTTGAAAATAAATTTTCATGTCTATTACATAATAAACATAGAATGTCTTTATTTACTCGAGTAATGAAAGCATTGTTTGTCTCTTTTCCTGCCTTCATTCATGTGATAATAATTAAAAATATTTTCAGTACTTTGAATGGGATAGCCATGCTTTGAAAGGTATCGCACGCTTTAGTGTACCAACCAGTGGTTAAGAGTTTCAATTTATTTTATGCTTCAGTGATTCGAGACATTGGTGAGAGGAGTATATTTATTTCACTCAAATTGAGATAAATTTTGTTTGACTACGATGAAAATGGAACCAAAGCTTTATTTTATATACCCATTTATTGTATATGAGCTTTTTCAAATGTAATTCAAAGGAAATTAAATTTGCACAGCAACTGAGCTGTGCAAAAATTCAATTTTCTTTTTCACCATATAAATGATAATAATACCAACATAACGATGATAACAATGATGGTAATAATGGTGGATAAATAAATAGTTTTTTATGTTAAGTCATTATACTGAAAGTGTCTGTAGTTAAGTGTTCTCGTCACGAACCATTATGCATGCGCCTGTCAGCAGGTGAGCTTTCAAGCGCACGTGGGAAGAAAAATAGCCCAGGTGACTTAGCAGGATCCAACGGTACCAGCTGGGGCTTACACAAAACCTTTAGTACACCACGTCCGCTCTGTTCATTTCCCATTCTCGTAGCTTGTCTCCACGCATCCAACCTAGCTCTCGCGTCCCGGAACAATTTTTCAGAGTTTCGTGGCTCCGCGGTGACGATAGGGAAATAAAAGAATGGAAGCAGAGCAACGACAACAGCCGCCAGATCATGATGAATAGTTGTAGGATCCAACAACGACTCTCACCTCCATTTACTCATACTAGGTCTATTCTCCACCATACTCTCCATCCATACTTTTCATCAGATTCCACCAGCCTCGTGTCTGTATTGCTCAACAGAGGTGTTGAAGTTCATACTGATGGTGAAAACAATAGAATAGTTTAATGGTCGATGTGTATACCTACTAATGATTACACTCACACGTACAAAAACTTTAAACTTGCTATTCCCTTTGCTAGTTCATTGTTTCTCGAGAAACAGCTTGGGAATGTGGTGTAGAAAAGCCACTTCTAGAGTTTCAAGCTCGCATGAAGTCAATTAATCATCTCTACTGGAAGAGCAGAAGAAGAACAAGAAGCCGGATATGCTCCTCTGAAGACGCAAACAGAAAAAGGAAAAAATATTATCTATTCGCAATGATGTAGTTCTTGAGAGTTCCTTTTTTTATGAAATATACTGGCAAAACAATTTATTTACTGCTAAGTAATTTTATTTTTATTTGATAAATGCTTGATGGTTTTGATATATTAATGGTTGCTGATGATGATAAACTTGCTTTCCACACTCTCTTATCAGTAAAAAAATTTGCCAACAAAATTAATAGATTCATGTTGAAGAAAGTTACCTATCAACATCTCTAACCAGAATTGTATGATCTTATTATTAAAAGAAACCTACTAAATTTAAAATGATGACAATATCCTTTCTTTCTACTGACTGGAATACCTTTAAGGAAGTTGATTAATTAAAGATTACTAGCCAATAACAAATATGACAGTGAAATTAAGAAAATAAATATAAACTGAAGCTAAAAAATTACCAATTCGATGATAAACAAAATTTTTTATATTGTTTGCTTTGATATACTTTTTTTTTATAAAAAAAGCACCAGGATATAATGAAATCACTTCGATGATGTTCAATATAATAACTTGCATGTTACATTTCTTCAAACAGTGATAGCTAAAAAAATAATAATAATTCCAAAACCTGGTAAACCTACAGATAAAACTTCATCCTCCAGTACTTGACAAATTAAAAGAGAATATATATTCCCAATAATATTTTTTCTTTTGTGTACCAACCATTTTCATTAATAAAAATCAATATTTACTTAATTATTTTCTATGATACAAAGTGTTGAACAATACATGAAAAGTAACTTGTTAATCTAAAAAATTTTATCACGAGTTTTTTTGTTTCCAAGTTTAAATTGTGTTTTTAAAGTTGAAGATACGAAAGTAAATTTTGTTTCTATGAAGATTACAAAGGCGATATACGTAATTACGTCATTTATCTTATTCTTTCTGTAACGTTAGTATAAATGTAAAGAAGAGAATGGTAAGATCGATGAGATCTTTATGCTGACAATGTCTCAATGAGCTTGTTACCTTGATGAAATGGATGTGAGGGAGAGAAACAAGATTATACGCTGCTCAAGATCCCCTTAAGTAAAATTACATCAGTTGAGCTCTTTGACTTCTTAGGATTACTTGCTGACATTTATATTTCAAGAATCATCCGCTTATTGTCATTTTTTGACTCTACAGAATCGAAAAAGCTGATCATAGAAAAATGATAAAAATGAGATACGATGTAATATCGAATATCCAGTCTGTCATACAGTCGTATTATTTTTTTTTCCTTTTTCTGGTACTCTGTATGGTATTGCCAGCAGCCACAGAGAGGGTATTTCTCAGTACCTGGACCATACGAATGCTACTGGTATCGGGTTATACTCTTTGACTCTGGACAGATCAAGTGACCTCTTGCTTCCATATCTATCGTTGTGGTATTCTACACCCTCACAATCATTTCATATCGGTGTGTATATACATAATATACGAGTCGCGACCCAGCAGTAATTTCGTGCAGCTCACCACCACCGTGGCTAGGAAATTGTATCGTTCAGTGTCCGCGGAAGCTTCGTGGTGTCCAAGCTGGGATTTATCGTCCTCGATGAAAAGAACTCAGTGAAAACTTTCATGAGGCTTCGGGAAATCTTAGGATTTTCTTCATCCACCGTTGTTATTCTACCATGATTCGACGAATTTATGAAGTGAATCACTAGATATATCCTATGATTTATGTAGTGAACCATGATGTTTTCGTCAATTTTTTTGATATATTTATTCTATACCTTTCAAAATCACCAAGAATATTTTCTATCTTTGATTTAATATCATTTGAAATGGTTTAAATTACAAATTTTTATTTATAAATAAGATAAATTAATTTCTTGGTCAAGGTATTTTTAATTTTTCTCTTGAGATTGGTAATGGATAAATAGAATTATTGTTAATGAATGATAGGATTGTTATTGATAAATAGGATTACTCTTTTGGAGAGGATGAAATTTTTCTCTCAAAGATATTGTGAATTCTATTCATGAGAGTTTATCGATTAATTAATCTCAAAATCCTCAATCACATGCAAGTTACACCGTATTCAAGCTCTGGAGTCTCTATCTGTTTATTTATTCGTCGTTGCTACATCCACCAATGCTATCTGATGATGATCGCGTATCTTTGTCGTATGTATAAAATACTCTGTCCTTAAATAAATTCTCAATCTTTGCATTGATAGTTGGAGTTTATCACAAGATGTGTGATTTTATAAATAAAAAATGGTCAATTGTGACTAGTCAATCAAAACATTCGGTAATAACGATTAAAAAAAACAAATATGAATATTTATTTCTTTTTCCTTTCAATGATAAACATTTATCGTATGCTACTTTGACTGGTGTAATAATAATACTATATTTCATTCTAATCCCAACGTTCGAATAAAAACCACTGCGATTAAATGAATTGAAATATATTTAATACATAATTCTATTTGCCAAATTAATCACCTTAATGCAAATTATCCATTATCTAAATAAAAATAAAATTTATTTGCATGGATCATTGACATTGTTCACAGTTGCTGTGATGCACTTTTTATTGCTGTATAATAATTATTGTTTATACAAAAATGAAATGTGAAACATAGATTGTTTTCACACTGCAAATTTTGATTTTTTAAAAGTGTCTTAATTCAATGCACCAAAAATATTTAAATATGAGACCATGTATTTTATTAATGCACTTATTATGTATTAATGCATCTTATAATACATTGTATAATACAAAACTGTTCTTCATGAGGATGCACAAAAGATCAGACAGAATAGAAATTTTAAAGAAATACTTAATTAAATGATAAAAATAAATTTTTAACAATAACTTTTTTTTTTATTTGTAATTTAAAAAAACACTGTAAATCGTAGTGTTCTATTTTAATGCACTACAAGTGTGTAATGCATTAAAAAAATTCTAATACGATGTCATAAAATATTTTTACATTGAAATAAAACATTTAAATTAAAATATACAAAAAAAAGTCATGTTGTTATAAATAATTTATTTCTATCATTAAAAAAAGTGATTCTAAAAATTTCCTCTAACATTTTATTATGTTTGATTTCTCAAATATCTTGGGGATAAATTTTTTTTACATGAGAATGTAATGATTCATTCAATTAAAATTTCAATTAATAAACTTTCATTAAACAATTCATTATTTTATAATAATTATTAAAGCGTCTCCTATTACTAGAAATAATTTTTTCCATTCAATAAAGATACATCTGCTTTAAAAAATGTCAAAATGATAAAAGATATCAAATTCATTAAAATATTAAATGTATTTCAACCTCAAAGTATGACTTGATAAACTCTACATTGATATTTAAAGAAATCATTTCCTTTATATTCTGAGAATAATAGCATAAATAATCAAATAATCTATCGACTGATCACTTCATAATAAAGTTGAGATGAAAGTGTTATTTCCAAACATTATATATTATATCGATAAGCTGAAGGCAAAAGTTGGGCAAACTATCGATATAATAACTAGCAACCAACACGAAACAGAATGTCACGAGTGCAGGAGTAGTAACAGCCACTGAATGTCAGGCACACCGGAAGCAATAACGCGATTCCCAAATGTGCGATTTTACGATGGCAAATTCGGACGGCTGCAGTAGACTGGGCGTGTGCTTGAACCATTCGAGAGACGTCACGTTAAATTTCGTGGACCCTTTGGCACCAGCGTATTGCCAATTTAACGGAACGGCACCTGCGATGGTTGTTATAACATAATTATATAGAGTGCGCAGTGAGGGCAGTTCAAAGCGTGTTGCAAGAGAAGCCCGCGATGATGCAGAACACTAGGGGGATGGGGGTGCGTGCGCTTAACGAGCGCGAGAGCGCAATGTAGAGGGTGGTTAAGTTGCACGGGGGGTGCGCGAGTCGCCAGACGCAGTATAGGAATCGCTCAACGGCAGGAGGCACGAGAGGGGAAAGACTTCCCCTCCTTGGAAGTTGCACGAACGTTTACGAAGGGCTAGTATGCCTCTGGCTTTCGCGTGTGGCAGATTGTTTCATTCCAGCTCCTACTTCTGTCCGAAAGTACCAACTTCCGCGTGTTCTATCAAAGATGTAAAACAAATCACCAATCACTTCCGTCATCTAAAAATAGTGTCATCATATTTATTTCATTAAAAAGAAGAAAAAAAATTGCCAATCTTTTGATTTTCTTTTTTTTTTTTTATTTCTTAAGAAAAATAATTTTCTCAGTGTGAACAAAAAGTTGTTTTTTTTTTTTTTTTTAATCAAAACGTCAAGATATAAAGAATGATTATTCGGGAGATCAAATGATACACCTGTTCCGGTTTACGGCTCGTTAAACACGTCGATATTGCTGCGCGCTCGTGCTTCTGTGGTCTGACCCAAAGATAAACGAGTTTATCACTTCGAAAGCTCTGCAGTGTGAGTCACATGGGGAATTTTCTGGCAAGCATTTCACTCAGTGGATGTCTCATACTTTTGAAAAATATCCCTTTCTCATGTATTCCCATCAGCCCGTCAGAGTACAGGTATGTATAATATCATGCTATACAATGCCATTGATAGTTCCATCATACAGGGAATTGTATAGAAATGTAATAGTAGAATCCATTATCTTGCTCATATTATCCTGAACATTTTATCTCCAACATGCTGCAATGTTTTACAATCTATGTCTCATGTTACCGATCACGATATCTAGCATAATTTTGGATTGCTACTTGAGATAGAGTGTTGGATCGTTGATCGAATTGCAACATTGAATAGATGAAGAAGCATTGGAATGTACCAACTTGCATATCGAACGCTTGCGAAGTGTCTTGCATGCTTGAGAGTCAACTACAAGAGGTCTAAGATAGCATGAATGTGGTACATTCAATTAGCAATCGATCAGAATCGATATCTCTCTGTCTCGTTTCATTCAATCTCTCTATTATTATCTATAGAGTGAGATGTATCTTGATGACCCAACTCAATTCGTTGGATTTCCATGATAATATTGTTCGTATCCGTTTGATGTCATCTTGCTAATTAAATTACAGTGCAAACAGAAAATTAGTCAATGACAGCGCGTGGTTTATAATTGCATTCGGGTTATAATTGAGAATTAAAAAATTTGCATTTATGAAGCATTGAGAAATTTAATAAAAAATTAAATAGTATTACTGCTTCAAGCATTGAGAAAATAACGCGAGGAATTTAATATCGATATCAGCTCTACTTGATTCTTTCTCTATACATCAGAGTGCATTTGATTGCTGAATTAAAAAGCTATTAGACCGTTCTCATAGATAAAGTGATATGAGATCAATGCGTTTTCTGGTTTCTATTAATTGTTGTGGCTAATTGAGATGGAGAAATTCAAGAAGTTTTCCTGAAATTAAATTGTCTGGTTTGAATTATTATTATGATGTGGGATATTCTTAGATAGTTTGCCTAAAGATGAAAATAATTGAATTGGAGTGAAGCCTATCTTAGATAATATTCACAGCTTGGGAGGACTATTTTGAATTAATTATTAGACCTTTATAATGATCCTATAGGAAAGAGGTCTTCTTTAAAATTACTTAGACTACTAGAAAAACTTTTACATACTAATTAATAATGATTAACAATCAATATTATTTTTTTTTTCACTTTTAGAGTATTTATAAATTAATAAGACAAGGCTTGAAAGACTTTGATGAATAGTTTTCATTAGAAAAATATTTCAATCTATTTATAACAATTTTTATGTATATATTTCTAGAGAATAATAATTTTTAAAATTTCTAAGTACCAGAACTTTTAAAATTATGGCTATAAATAAAATATTCATTCTTTTTGTTTTATAAAAAATGTTTAAATAATGTTTTCAAAATTTTTTTTCTATTAATATTCAACAAAAAAAAAAAAATCGTTCTTTGTTTTAATATTGTTTTACCATCATTCAACTTCTCGTAAAATTGAAAAACTGTTGTAAACCATAATAAAAAAAAAATTTACCACAAAAACAAACTTCTTCCTTACAAAGCTTTATTGTTCGCTATTGACTCTCTAGCGTATATTAGAAAGAAAAAATCAGTTATCAAGATTTTTTAAAAATCGTACATCAGTTGCTATAATTGAAATAGAGCATGCTTCTTTTTTTTTCAAGAGACATTTGAATACTGTGCAAACTAATGAGAAATTAGCTGGCTCACAATGTAGGTATCTATGATATATCTTTGTGGGGTAAAAATTTTTCTCAATTGAAAAAGTCATATAGAAGAAATGAATTCAAAGGTAAAACAGAAAATGAAAAGAATAGGAAATGAAGCAACCACCAAGTGGAACGTTCCCTAGACTCGAGTTCGAACGGATTTTCTCTCTGAGAAAATACACAAACTCTATCCTTCTATTACTACTCTCATGCTCTCGCGGGAAATCTCGAATATAACACGTTTTTCAATTAAATACCCGGCCACCCCCTCCGGGAAATTTTCTGTGACTGTCGTGTGAAAGAGCAACGCCAGGAATGCGAAAAATAATTGTAGATATATAAACAGAAGTATTTTAAATAGATTCAAATGTTAAATATTAGTGTCAAAATGTTTGACTTCTCTTAAGAAAAATAGCCCGGTCATTCGCACCCAAACAAGTTGTTAAATTTGTTTTATTTCTCACTTCTTAGCAACATCTCTTTAAGACCTGGGTAATTAAAAGTTCGCCTACAGTCATGATTCCCGTGATAAAAGGAATAAAAAAAAAGCTCCGACTAGGTTTTACCGTACTCTAGATCTCCTGACTGTGGATCTCCCATTTCCGCTTAGCCAATGAGTTCACGATCGTTGGCTCTTTCTCGCGAAAAAGCCTTCATCTACCTCGGGAAATACGATAATCATTTTCTCCCTTTTCCATTCTTTCCGTTGGAATAAATAAATTGAAAAGAGGAAGGGGCAATACTTTATATTCTCTCATTATTTTTTCCCTTCTCTTTTACCACAGATCAAGAGACTTTTCAATAAATACGAGAAAAAATCGCTCATCGAAATTGTAAAAAACTCTCTCGTTCATTTTATCTAATTACTAATTACTCATTGGTGTTATTGATTTTTTTTGTTAAACGAGTTGACAAGAGGAAGCTTCTACATTGAGTACTTGCAGATAATTAAATATTAGTTGACGATACTCAAAATATTGACCATCACAGTTGCTTCGTAGTGTTGGCAATCAAATTGATACAGGAAAAGTAACTTAGATTAATCAAAGACTAGTTTAAAAATTAAATTAAATTTTTTAAAGGTGATATACAAGAGAAATATATTCAGCAGAGTGTAAAACTGTTTGTGAATCATTAAAAATAAGTTCAAAGTAATATTTATAATTATTAAAAAATTTCTCTCTAACAATTTGTTCGTTTTTCTAGATAATAACTTAGGAATAATAAAAAAGTTTTATGATTCATACTTTAATGAATAAAAGTATTAACATCAATGAAATATTATTTTTATTTAAAAAAAAATGTTGATTTCTTGGCATTGATATAATTTTTTTTGTATCTATGTAAGCCTGCAATTTTTCCGGAGATGCTAGTGGTATCTAGAAGCATCAAGACTCCTGAGGGAAGGTACAAGAATAAGGAATAAGCTAGGGCCCGCAAGATATCACTGAATTTAACGGATCTCAAGTTACTCTAGGGATCCATAGAAAAAGGAAATCAACTCGGAATATCGATGCGTTGAAAGTTTTCTCAATATTTTCTAGTCTCCGTATAAAGTGAAGAGTCTTACTGATAGTGAAAGTCGACATTTTCATTGAATGCGAATGTCTATTTTTTCATATATATGCACTACTTTTATCTTTGCCTGCACTCTTATCCTTTTCCCAGACACTCTTGACTCCAGACATCCTTGACTATCGTTCATAATTTGTCAAGAGTGTGGCAAATTCACGCTATTTGTCGGCGAATAAAAACACAATAAATCTCTTAAACGACTTAAGTAAAAAAATATTTTTTTTCTTTCTTTTGGATGTAAAGAAAAAATTGGACGGAAAAAAAAGAATAAAATGTTAAAAATATTGATAATGTATAAAAAGTTTCATACACAACTGTCAATTCCAATAAGCGACGGCTATCACTAATGGATTTTTAGTTATGTGAAAAAAAAAAATCGTTAAAACGTTTGCTTTGGTCGTGAGGGAATTAATTCTGATTGCCAAAGTATCACGAATATAACGTGAAAGAGAAAGAGAGAAACCTTTCTAAAAAACGAGGAAATCGACTAACGAGGTGGGTAGGTAACCACCCTTTGGGATCGTGCTTAGGGTACATTCTCAACGTTAATGTGAACGAACGAGTGAGTAAGAAGAAGGCAAGAACACGACAAAAAAAAGGCTTAGAGTAAAGAGTAAAGACACGAAAGAGACCCATGGATTTTCGTAATAGAGAAATACTTTTCTCTAAGCCTTAATTCATGATACTACAAATAAATTTATTGTATTCCAATTATCGCCAAATGATCTTTAAATTGAATTATTACAGTGAAGAAGGAATTTATTTTAAGTTAATTTGATTGAAGCTTTATATGAGAAATATTTTGGGGTATAATAAAATTAATTGGTACAAAAATGCAGAGAATGCAATTGCTTGAAATGGAGAGAAGCATTCACGAGTGAGATTAAAAGGATACTTGGTGTTTGTTCAGAGTAAAAAAAGAGGAATTTTTTTCAGAATTCCTCAAATTTGGAAAGAAAAAAAAAATGCAATAGCTTCAAAATTCAATCTAATTTTTACTTTGCTAAAATATGTTAATCATTTTTTTTTCATGCATTAATATTATCACACAAATTACTATTCTCTAATTTTATCAACATCAAATTACTGTGCAAGTGTGATGTTTTTAATGTAATTTAACTTCAACCAGTTTTTCATTTTCATATTTTTTGAAGTACGTTGAAAAAAAAAATATAGTAGTTTTGCATAAAGAAGTTAATTTTGATAATTCAATAGAAACAGGATGATTTTTTCATCTTTGCATAAAAATATATTAAAAAAATACTAGTGATTATAAAGATGAATGCATTATGAATATCAAACTATATTAAGTCAACATATTTGAAATATTTTATTCATACTATTCAGATTGATTTCCAATCTAATTGAGAATTTTCATAAGCTACTTAACTTCCGGTATCAATATAATAAATATTTTAAAAACAAAAATAATCATTCAAACACAAAGAAAATCTTCTTTACATTTTCTCCAACTTTGTTTTGATTTTTATAAAATTAAAAAAATACATTTTTTTTCTGTTTGTAAAGATTCTAGATCTTGTTGTGTTATAAATGCAATTATTTTTTATGTAGATAATTTAATTGGTTATAATGATCATTAAAATTGATGGGAACATTTACTGAAAAATACAAGTAAGAGAAATTTCGAAACAAAACGTTTAAGTGGAAAATCCGCTTAGCACTAGGTTTACGCGTCGATCGGGAATCGATAGAGCTACAGCCTGAGGCACATAGAACTTTATTTTTTAGTTTTTTAGTTTTTCATTTACCCTTTTTTTTGTTTCTTTTTATAAACTTTTTTTTACCCCGTAGTTTTCTATACTTACGAGTTTCAATAAAATAGAGAATGATTCCGTTGGTACATCAAACGATACCGATTTTCGTATTGACTTTTCAAAATGATTCCCTCTTTCTCTTTACCATCAGTTGGCTATATTTCTTTCATATTCCTCTCGTTTTCCTACTGCTACTCTGACACTTCATGTAGCTCGGTTCGCTCAGCGGCTTCAAACAATTGCTCGGCATTTGGTGAAATTGCCTTTGGCTTCAAGTGAAACGTTCGTGGAATACATATGCATGTGCGTATATACATCGTCATTTTGCACCAAGTGTTACTGCAAAACGCTTACTATCGCACGTACAATTCGAATAGTACTAACCATCATTCAACTCTTGTGATCCTCTCGTTATCAGTAAAGTAGTATTTCCAATGAATTTCGCAGTTTATGCGTCTTTGATATTTCACAATATAACCCCCTCTTTTCCAATCAACATCTCTTTATTTACTATGCATGACAAAATTCTATTTATATGATAATTTTTTTTTTTTTTTCTAAATAAACCAACCATTTTTCTTTGGATTTTTTTTGAGAGAACTAAGCTAAAATTATTTTAATTTGCAAACATTTTTTTATGGCTAAAATATTTTTTTTCGCTTCAAAATAAAAAGTTTATCAAAGAAAAAAAATCAAGGATATTTTATAAAATATTTTTCAGTATAAAAAAAAAAAGAAGTAATAAGAATTTTACAAAAATATTTAAAGTAGTTGAGATGAATTTTAAGGTTTAAATATTTTTTCAAATAAATACTTAAGCATAATATTCAGAGGAAATATTTTTTTTTAAATTCTTCCCATTTTTTTTTTTTTTTAAATCTTTTTCATGTAAGAGAATCAAAGTTTCTATGTCTCTCGTATTTCTATCTCATTCTTTGAAATCCAAATAACTCAATAAAATTCCTGAGAATTTCCTTCTGAAGAAAAGTTTCGAATTTAAATCCGTTTGGTCTCAACATGTCATTTAATCAATCCAGCGTCACGTTCTATTTTTTATAGGATTTTCCCAAAACTCTAAAGAATTCCTAAAACCAAATTTATCCTTTGAACTCAATCAAATACAAATATTTACACGATAATCAAATAATCCTCAGATAATAATAAAAAAAAAAATTCCCCCTTTATGGTTCTAAAAATAATTAAATTATCCTGCAGGTAATTAGGAAAGTTTTAATATGAACAGTAATTGATCAGTTAAAGAAAGCCATTCCTTGTTGTATAAGACTCCAACACAGTAAGTGCAGGAAATGATGGAAAGAGAAACGGAAGTGAGCAGAGAAAGGAAAGATGAATATTCCTACGATTCATGGTTATCTTGGAAAGACTCTTGGTCCAATTTCCACCAATAAAAGAGAATAATCTCAGCTCGATAAGCGAGTTATCCAAGTTCCATCCAAGGTTTAACTTTGCTTTAGTCTTCCTATGGAGACTTCAGCACGTGCCGAGATGGTCTACTTAGTCCAGTAATGAATTCTTTCGTATGTTTACTCTACTCGTGATGATTTTAGGACTAACTTTAGGCCGATTAAATTTTTTTATCTCGTAAAGTACGAATGGGAACATTACAGTGAGAATGAAGAGAGTTTGAATAGAATGAAATAGCTGCTTTAAAAGTATTAATGTTTTTATTCAAGCAGATTATGTGAAATTAATATTGATGTCAATTTAATACTCACCATTACAACTTTAACTATCGATCGAAATGATGGTCCGAATAAATAGGAATGGATGATAATAAAGTTTTAGTACAGATTTTTGAATTTTTTAAAAGGTTATTGAACCATTATCTCATGAAAATAAAATACAATTCTCACCAATGTATTTAATTTCTATTTTTTTTTGGAAATATAAAAGTTATGAGTGAAACAAATATTAGAACATTCGAAATTATAAAAAAAAACATCTGTATTCATATCCTAATTAATTTTTAAAATTTTTGAAATGGTAGGAAAATAGCTTTAAACATGAAACAATTTTTCTCATGAACCTCAATATTTTTATGGTCCCTTGAGAATCAGTTGATAATCAAAAATCAAAGCATTCCAGTTGAAAAATCATATTGAAATATTCACTAATAACAATTTATTATCCATTAACTATTCATTTTACATTCGTTTCACATATTTTGCAATAGACTATTGGTATTAACAATAGAGTACTAACTTTATGTAATTTTTGATTAAAAATGGCCATGAAGAACATCTTTAGATGAAACTGAGACAATGTGAGAACAACAAGAACTTATAATTACTTCAATATTCTCAATAACAATTTTTTTAGGTCTTAACTACTAAAGAAATTACATTAAATAAAAAATGAAGAATTGATAAAAAAAATTTTATGAGTCATTCTTTTACTTTTTAAAGTACCCCATTTTACTCCTGGCACCTCGTACTGCCTTGGTTTCTCCTCCACCAAAAGGTAAAAAGGAACCCCATGTAAAAATAATTTTGTTAATTACCCATTTTTTTTTAATATAATTTTTTTTATTACTTAAGGGATATAGAAAATGTTTATTAAAAATTGTAAAGTAAATATAACTCGTCAATGTTCCCATATTACCCTAGTCTCCCTTAATCAACCGAACATTAATAATTTATCGAAAAATGAATTAATAAATTCAATTATTCGTTCACATACATGAACATAACGAAGTAAAGCTAGTATTTAATAATAATTTTATTTAAATATTGACTAGAATTCAATGAAGTATTTATTTCAATTATTAAATACTTTTCTTTATTGACTTTATTTATTTTATTTTCACTTTTTGATCTTCAATCTCAGTTATTTTTTTTCCTTTTTATTCACTAGTTCTTTGCAGTTTCTCTACACTCCAATATACAGCTCATGTGTGACAGCTGCATTTGGCATCGGTTAAGTTTTGTAGCGACCTAGAATTGTTGTCCTGATCGTTTTTCACGCTCTGATATTAAGTGCCCGTCGATATCGCAAAGACAAAAAAAAAACAAGAGTTTTGTTCATATATCTATAAAGAAATCCAGATGTTAACGGATATCCTAATATATATATTTTTCTTCAGTAATATTTTTTCTTTTCTTTACAGGACACGAAACAATATCGGCAAATAGCCTTTCCGATTGCTGTTGGGACATAACTCAGACACTTGACGGTGCAGAAGAATCATTTTGAAGCAATAAGCAGTTAAAATCAAATGATTCGTCAAAATAAATCACGAAAAATGATTGGCTTTAATGTTAATTGAACACAAAAGTGTAAGAAAAAATCTTTAGATGAATAATGATGAAAATGGAGAATTAAATAAATGAAATAATTAAATAAAAAAGTCGTTAAAGATGAAAAAAAAGTGAATCAAAGCTTGAATGAAAATTTGTTAAGTTGATTTCGACGTGAAAGAACTCACGATTTGTTGGAAACGTGTGTAGAGGGCGATAGAAAATAGGATAGGAGATAGAATAGAATAAGGGAGGAAAGAAAGTTGATAGCATTGTGTGTGAAAAAGTGAATAAAAGAAAAAGAAAGGAAAATGTGTTGCTCTGGAGGCACGAGTGGTTCCAGGATGACCCGATGTGGAGTCGTTTGTGGTCTGGCAGCACTCGCCGCACTTTCGACTGCACTTCTTGGCCCAGCTTGGCTTCACACTGAAGAAAAACTTTTCCTTCCACATCTTCCACGACAGTTTGCGTCTACAGTCAGTGTCAAATTCAAACTTGGACTTTTCAAAGTATGTCCAAAGATAGTAAAGCCAGCTAATTTAACAATTCGTAAGTACTTAAATATAAATTTATTATTGATTTGATGTTTCTAGTAATTATGACATTGTTTACTTATGCATTCATTTATTTCGATGCAAATAGAATATGAATGAGGAAATTAATTTTCTGTATATTATTTGCTGAATTTAATGAGCCAGATTGTGTGAAATTGCAGGTAATGTCTGGTTAATTTGCATTAAAATAAATATGCTAACTGTTTAAATATTATCTATTATTAAAGCAACAGATGTAGATTTATTCAAGTAATATTATTCGTGAAAAATCAATATAAATTTTAAATAATTATGGTTTATTAATTTACTCTGACACCATATATTATTAATTATTAAATAAACATTATTTTATCATCGTCAGGTAATTTTATCAAGCAGCAATTTAATAAAGTAAATATTATATGTCTGTATTTTTATTTTTAAAAAGAGTAGATGAATACTGCTAAAATGTGAAGACAAAAAAAAAAAGATATTTTGATATTTCAGACACTGTGTTTTATTTTCTTGATGTTGACGTTTTCATTTTGTCGCCTGCTTGTTACTTTTTTTTTGCATCGTCTATTCACTCTATTGTTACCAACTTTTGTGTCATTTTTGTGCTATTTTATGCTACGACACTTTTACACTTATGTGGAAAAATATACCAATTATAATAAATTTATAATAATGGCGATTGTTCGAGACCACTCGGTACCTTTTGATGATTCTGAATAGAGGGTTCAGGGTTATCAGAGGGTTGTTTTGGATGAGAAGTAACTTGATACTTTTCACATTCAATGGACGTAGGATACTGCTGAAAGTTGGGGGAACTTGTAACACATTTTAGCCTCAAGCCTCCCCTGAGGCATCTTACGTGTGTTATTTAACTTCTCGAAAGGACCTAAATTGTTTTTTCACGTCTGATTCTTTTTTTGGATTAGGGCAACGTTCTTTTTGTGTTTCTAATTATGTACGTAGTCACTTGAATGGCGTGGGTCAGTATTTTTTTTCAATAATTCTTTTTATTATTTAATAAAGAGATTTTGAATGCCTCTTGAAAGGGTGTCCTAGATAAAATGTTTGGATTTTAATCCAATTTTTTTTCATTTGATGGTGTGTTTAAATAAATTAGTATAATTAATCTTCACAATTGGTGTCAATAATTAAATTATTTTTCATAATATAAAATATTCCTTTGATTAAATATTAATATTAAATGTTATGAATGAAAACAAATCAATTTATTTATTATTATATCTTTCATCACTTACTTCACATGTTGGAAATCATATTAATGGATTCGTGCCAATTACTTCCGTCTTTCAGGCATCTGAAAATGTAATTAAATACATAATGCAGAATTTTATCATTTTATTTAATTTTAATAATTGTATCAATTCATAGATATTTAGAATTTTTTAAAGCAAATTATTATTAACCTTTTAAATCAGATGATAAAAAAAAATTTTTTGTTTTAAAATGTTTCTCTATTAATTATTCTCTATGTAAAGTTTCGTTTATAACATAACACTAATTCGAATGAAAAATTTCAAAATAAAAAATACTGCAGAAAAATATCAATTTTTTATTGAATCGAAATATGCTTTTAATGTTGAGTTAATTTTTTTCATGTAGTCTCCCATCAATCACAGTTTAATAAAATTTGATAAATATATAGATAATAGTGCATTATCACTGTCAATATTGAATTTCTATCCCCCATGGATTTTTCTCTCATGACTGGACATTTTTAATCGCATTTATAATTAACTAAAACCGTAATGGTGCGAATAAAGTAATCGGTATCATATATGATCTTGGTTCTACAATAGCAAATAACAATTTTATTCGGATGATTGAACGCAAAACTGACTGGCATGTTTCCGCAGGAAGCACCAGGAATATCTAGGACATGTGTCAAAAAAGATAAAAAAAAATGAAAAATAGAGGACGAAAAAAATGTAGAGTACGACAGGGCGATATTGTAAAACAATTGATAGATGGTTCCAACGAGACAGGGGTTGAAGTGGTGCTGGTTTGGGGCATCCATCTTGCTATCTCGTTCCATCTCCTGTGCCCTTAGCGTACGTTCCCGCGGTCCGATAAGTCGTCTCGCCAATGAAGACAAATCGCTCGCGTCCCGCCGTTCTACCGAGGTGTAATTAATCGTTAAAAAGACACGTAACGAGTTGGTTGGGCGTTTCGTGAGACTTTAGATGTGTTTTTAAGATAAAGCACGTCTTTATCATGAATTTTACGGTTTATAGAATTAACAAATAATTACTTATCACAGCCATTTATTTTTTTAAACCTTTTTAAACCTCACTTCCATCAAAAATGTCCTATTTACTGATGAAAATTTATTTCTTTTAATTTACCAAAAAATTTTCAAAGTTTATTTCTTAATTGTAAATATTGATTTATCCTGTTTTTATTACTTATTGATTTTTCCTCTAAATTGAAACTCAATTTCCACAAGTCGGATATTCAATTACTAGTTTTAGTTTCATGTTGCAATTTAAATATCATTCGATACTTTAAATATAATTTTTAATGATGCTAAATTGTGATAAGAATTTATAAAAAATTTTAATTCTGCCAATAAAACGTGCTAGAATCATGATAAAATTTTTGTTTATCATTTTTTGCATTGCATGAGGTCAAGTTGAGTCAATCCATCAACGAGACACGTTTTTAAAATAGTTCTAGAATTTTTTGACGGTTTATTACAACCACTATTTCAACAGTTCTATTATTTACAAAATTGAAAAATCTAACGATCTAAATTGTATCAAATTATTTATAAAGTTTGTTATAATATTTAAAATCTATTTTTAGAGAGAAATCCAAGTCACATACTCATATACAATACTCCACTTTCTATTCTAGGGCATCAAAAATAGAAGAAAAAAATTTTTTTATCTAAGTTTCACGGTATCTAGACTTTTATTGACAATTATTTACTGCATAAAGTTTTCTCGCTTTTTGAAACATTTTTCAACGCCCGAAGCTATTTGATTATAAATCGGTAATTGAAAAGTAAAGTTTTTACGTGAAATTTTAATTAAATTTAATTTGCTCTAGATAATTTTTTTTATTGTACTCTTAATTTTATTTTGTTGTTCAATATATTCAAAAGTGATTATTACTCACATTTTTATCTATCAAATCAATTAAACAGAAAAAAAACAAAGAATTAATTGCTGATTTTTTTTTATGTAGCAAACATTAATGAAAATTCAAGTTCAATACTATAATTTTTTATTAGATTATTTTTTTATCCTACTACCTATTTCTTGGTCCTTTTTCTTACTCGTTAAAGCTCTAGCCCAAGTCGTCGACTCTAATCGAATTAAATTCGAAAGTTTCACTGGGCGTCCAGCCGTGGGAAAGCACTCTTTGTTCGTCTATTCTCGAGGCTTTAACTATTACATTGTTGAATCATGTATGTGTATTGTGTTTATCTCACATTCTCTTTTTTACCCATTTATTTTTCGAATTCATCCTAAAATGTTACTTTAAATGAAATAATGATAACAATTTCACTATTAATGGATACTATTTAGAAAGTTCCAATTTTTTTAATCAAATTATTTGATAAAGAAGCGATTATTTGATGGAATGACTATAGGAAACATCTCATTGATTATTATTACAAGCGGAATCTAATGATTAAACATCAGATTGAGGAAATAGAGGAATCGAGAGAATTATTTCAGCAATATCCCAACGTTGTTAGACCATCAAACTAACTCTAAAGACGCTGGTAAACACGTGAGATTACTCTATAGCGTATTTACCCTACCAGAGATGAGACCTCTAATATCTCAACAGGGAGTATTAACATAATATTAACATTCATTTCAAATATATCAACACATTAATATAATTATTGCTTCAATTTACATCAACTTCCACCATTTTTTTTTTTTTTTTTGTAGAATAATAAATAATTGACCACCAATATCATGTGGTTGTGAGGTTCAATATAAAATTACGTCGAGTAGATGAATAAAAATGATAACTAGCTTTCACGCGGAACCACAAAAAATATTCACAAAGCAAATTCAAAAGGCTTATTGTAACATCAAAAAATAAAATATACGTAACATAGATAATGCAAGTATAATAAAAATTTAACTTTTTGCTTGACATAATTCTCTTTTTTTTTTTTTTCAATACTTTATTATCCTGTCAGAATGCATCAAGAATCCAACGAATAAAGCAAAATGAAAAATAAAATTCAATCCTCCCGTTTTGTTCCCCATTTTCTCATATTCGAACCCTCTGCATGAATTTCCAGAGAATTTAGATCTCGAGAGCATTATTCATGGCCGTGGAATAATTCCTTTCAGGACGAATGACAATGAGAGGACGAGAGTATCGCTAGAGGCATTTCGAATTCTGAACAAAAAAAAATATATTTTTTCATTATAGTCCTTTTTATTTCAGTTCACGTAGTTCTCATATTCTACGGTGAGTCTCTTGCGTCTTACCTTACGAGAGTCCTTTGGGAAGGAATGTAAAAGGATAGTCCAGTTGTTTATGTTTGGTCATATAATACTTCTGATGGAACCTTGTTTCTTGACAATTGCGATTTTTTATTATTTTCTTGTCAATGTGATGTAACATTCTATGCTTTTTCATCATAAAGTTAACTAAATGAAGATCTCAAGTATGGAAGGGATATGGATGAATAAAATAAAGCGATCCATTTAACTATGGGTGTGGATAAATAGACGTGACGGAGGCATCTCACGTGGGAACTACAATAATGAAGTTATTTGTAATTCAGACGGCCGATCAAATCTTCCTAATTTCCGGGGATGCTCCACTTAAAATTCCACTCGCACTCAGCGACGAGGTAGTTGAACATTTACTCAGCGACTCGGTCGCTTAATCTCGATTAAAAAGCGAAACATTTAGTCGTTCATTCATTTCATATTATAAGATAAAACTGGAGTAGCGATTTATTTTTCTTTTCTAGTTAAAAATACACTTCTTCAAGGGGATTTGTGACAAAAAACTGTGATAAGGCAGACATTATACCTTTCATTAAACAAAAGAAAAACGATCTTTAATAATTAATTTATTTTGATTTATCAATTTTCAATTCGAGCATCAGTTTTATTTTCAAATAAATTGCAGAGAACTTTTATTGTAGTTTGGTATTGTTGTTAGAGGTGGAGATCATATTTATATTGTGTGCGGTTTATTTATAAAAATTTTTTTATAATAAAAAAAAATTTATAGTTGAATGTAATCGACAAAAAAATAATGGAATTTTTTATTTATTTTTTTCTTTTTTTAATAAAATTATCTAATGTATTTTTTTAAAATTATTTTTAAATTTAATGCAAGCATCAATGTTAAAAAATTACGTCAAACTATTAAAAACTATTATTCACCATAAAGTTCACAGGTTTACTGCACTTTTAACCTTTTTACTTGATCCATCTCTTTAATATTTTCTCTATTCGAATATTAAAAAAATTATTTAGCCATTTTTCATCGTTAAGCACAACTATAAAATTTTAACTCTCGTGGTTATTGTGGTTGATATTAATTCATTCAGTTAAAAAAAAAAAACAAATATCACAACTTCAGGAAGAATAAAAAAAATATTCTTAATACTTCTTGTCACTCTTACGAGTGGAAATAATCACAGACTCTCGTACAAAGTTGTGCTCGCTGGGAGTTCTTCTCGTTTCCTGGTCATTTTCTTTTTCTTACAAACGACGGGAGGGTAAAGTCTTTGCGTGGTGGTAATCCTTCGTAGGGGTCCCCTGTGGCGCATAAAAACTTCGCGTCAAAACGTTTAATACGTCTCGCTGGGTAGGTGTGTGAGAGATGGTGTATGAAAAAACCTCAACGACTCTCCGGGCATGGTATTCCTAAACGAAAAACATTTTCGCGTATAATGTAACAGCGTCGCGTCATCATATATATATATATAAAAGTATAAAAAAGCTCATATTTTTTTTTGCAATGTCTATAGCAGAGCTTGAAAGACGCAGCAAATTTTTCCTGGATTTTTTTCGAGTTTGGATATAACTAGAACTAAAAAAGTCTTGGCTTGTCTTGAGAAAAGAGGCACACAACGATAATAAGTAAGGAAAAGTTAACCAAACGTACCAAGTCGTGTTCTCACACGCGATTTTCTCTTTTACACTTTTCTCTTATATTCGAGAAAACCACTGGTAGTTTTTCGAGTACTTGACAACGCCATCTCTTGCTCTCTTGTGCTTGTGGCTTTTTTTATTTTTTATCCGCACTATTTTTCCTCCATTCAATCTGAGAGGAAACGAGAACAGAAGAGAAAAGCCGAAAGCTAGAGAGAACAAGGAGAGATACTGAAAGTTAGTGAAACTCTGAAGAGAACCAAGAGATTACGAGGATAGACTTTCGCAAGTGCACACTCGAAATGGATTTTGCAACGAGGAATGTCCTGATTTTTTTTCTCTCTCTCTCTCATTTCATCTACTTTTTTATCCAACTATTTTTTTTTCTTTTCACGTTCATAGACAATTTCGATTGTTGAATTTTTCGTTACATATTGTGGAATCTTCTTATTCAGTTGTTCCGAGGTATTTGAGCAGGAATTCGACAGAATGATTGTAATGAACACTACTAAGTCGATAAAATGATGGAAAGAAAAAAAATAAAATGATACGATGGAATTTTATTACAATTTAAACTCTTTCACGTGTTTTGAATCGAATTATAGTGATTCCTTGATGTTAAAGTTACGTGTATTGCCTTTGTATCGTTCACCTGAACCTAATAAAATTTTTATATTGTTACAACTTTTATAATAATAAGCAGTGGTTTACGTGATACTCGATAAACTCAATAATGAAGATAATAATAAATAATAATTGGAAAATCAAAGAAAATGGATTGGATACTCATGTTTATCCAACAATGTGGTATTTTCAGCAACCTAATTATCGTAATTAGATGAGTAATTAATTGAATCAGTGGTGAATTAATTTTTGAATTTATAAGTATTCATTACAATGGCAGTCCCAATTCAAAGTTACCATAATAACAATTACAAAGTTTCTTGAGCAATTATTTTGTTTCCTGTCATAGCTCGTAAAACAAGAGAGCTCAGCTAGCACAAACCCAAGAGAATTTCCGGTGGCTAGTATGAGCGATCGCCCTTTGGGAGATTGAGGTGTAAACTTTGCGATGATTTGGTGCTGAGGTCCCTAGAGGTAGAAAAAGATGGAGACACAAAGAGAGTAGGTCGAGGAGAAAAAAGCAAGTTAGGTATGTGCTGCACGCTGTAACTTGTCGGCATTAAGCCAATTAAGATGACGCATGGGGAAAACTTTTGTCGACGGGCGGAAACGACAACGTAGACGACGACGCCGACGACGACGACGTTGGGGACGACGACGATCAATTTTGAGGCATACTTCTCTTTACTCACCCTCTGTATTCCATTCTCTTTATTTCATCCACCTCGTAATCCCTCACTCGACTTTACTGTTTTCTTTTTTTTTACTTTCGATAATTTTTCACGGTCTTTTCGCCAAATTGATTTTCAAACTTCGTCGTGTGACGCGTCTTGGTTGGAAGTCGACCCAAGAGATTCAAATTAAGATGTGAAACAGAATTTTTTTAATATTGAATAAAAGAAAAAAAAAAAGAAGGTAAAAGTATCCATGGAATTAATTAAATGATTGGAAATTTTTTTCTTGACGTTCATCAATTATTCATCTTTTTGTTATTCTCAAGAAATTGATGAATATCGTCTTTAACAATATAAAATGTATAAATTTTTTAATAAAGAAGATTTTTGTAGAATTTTTTCACTTAATATCATTAATATTTAAATACTTAAATTTAAATTAAATTAAATGATACATCTAACTGTACAATCCTAAAAGAGAAAGAGTGTTGTCATTCAATTTGAGTAACACAAATAATTATATAGTTAAATTGATGGAAGTTAATTATTGGTCATTTTTATTGCAAAGATACTAGCAAAAATTAAATAATAAACCACCTTTTAATTAAATCTAATCACCAATAAATTTTTCCTTAACAAAAGAAACATGAGATAAGGTTGAAAGACAAAGACAAAGTGACTGAGTGTACTTAAAGCTCACGTAACTGTATACCTTAACCTTTCTAGAGTGCGTTTGGTCATTAATTGAGAGGTATTGTTTAAACTTATAGTATATCATTAGTTAGCTCCTGTAACTGTAGCTGTAGTCACTGTGGTGTTGGGTAAACCACCAAGTCAGCCCCATTTTCACCATCCTCTCATTCCCATTCGAACTTGTGTGTATCCACTTTGAATCTTGTATACATAGTTACAATCATTAATTTAAGAGTAACTCCATGAATGCAAAACAGAAATATTACAGTAGAATCACAAGAGATAGTTGATCGAATCGTTCATGATGGCAACGCGAAACGAACCTATTCAACGACGCCTATCTACGTGTCACTTCCGGTTAGTTAACTCTGCTCAAAGCCCGCCCGTGGTCTGACCCAGCACGGTCTTGCTCTCCTTCCGAGCCACTGAGCTACAACCCACCGCACGATGCTTCCCTGGAATGCAACACAGAATCAAATACAACATATATATATATATATATTCCTTTCCTCTTCTCTTTTTTGTTCGTTCTTTTACCTTCAAGATTTCAAATCAGAGAAAATATTGAACCAGACTGACTCTAATTACTCTGGATTATACTACCATTTACATATTGCCGAAAAATAACTTGAGAAAATTTTGATATAGAAGATGTTTCAATAAATTTTTCATTTTTAAAGAAAAAGTATGATTTTCAATTGAAATAAAAATAACAATGAATAAAACTTTGTTCAATCTATCATGGTAAATTATTTTAATAGTAATAATGAAAATAGTACTTGAAATTAGGATTGAATTTGATTAAACAATTGTGCCCAGTTGCAACAGTTAATTATTAATTCTAAAGATTTATTATTTATGCTAAAATATTAAACTATTTTGAGTTTATTGAATTACAAATTTTCGAATAAACAAATAATGATTCTTTTTTATGACTTTGAAGCTGAGAAAGTTTAATTCAGACAAAGAAATTAGGATTATATGACTTGAGACTTTTTTTGATGCTTAAAAATCTCAGTGGAGGTGTAACAGATTGATTAAATAATTGAAACAGTATAAATTAAAGTGAGGACAAAAAAAGGATGATCACAATGTTTGAAAGGTAATCTTGTGAGATACTCTCCACAAAGAGTGATTGGATGAATATTCAAAAGTTTTTTTTTTTTATTCACACTAGATAGACTACTTTTAAAACAATTATTCATTTTAATTTAAAAATCATTTTCTCTATAAATAAATTCACTTCAAATATCTCTAAAATCAACAATAATTAAATTAAAAAAATATTTATTTCAATTCAAATGATTTATTTCTCTTAAAAAGCCAAAAAAAATCTTTTTTTCAATGTAAACTAAATTTAGTCAGTGAAAAAAGATTATTCAAATAAAAATTTATTTTTCTTTTGAGAAGATTGATTTGTTAGTTAAAATTTGGCTGCTCTTATACTGGGTATTTATATAATAGAGTATTCCTCTGAATGAGCTGACTTCCAGGCAAATGCCTACCAGTATTCAATATATTTCAACGCTGGTTTGTCTCATCTAATAGCAGACATTTTGTTAACATCCCTTTTATCATTCTATATGTCTATTTATCTCTCCTCTCGATGTCTGAATTTATTTAAAGCAGTTGCATGTTCATCTATATTATCGGGTAAACTCCTTTCATGAAAACTGTCGATCAAAAGCCCATAAGCTTTATATATTCCATTTTGTGCCGGTGATGTTTGAGGCTCATTCGTGAATTAGCAGAACCATTGTACCAAATCCAAAGCTCTGAAGCTCGTGCTCGTTATGCTGCTATGCAACGAGTACACACAACTCGTCCAGCGAACATGGGAAAAGAGAGGAAATGAAAAGGGATGGAAGTAAAGGATGGAGGCTATGGCACAAATTAATATGGCTTTGCAGCAACGGAATAGCTGTAGTAGAATAGTGGTGGTAGCTACCGCCCCTAAGAATTTATCGTTTCGAGCAATTAAGCGAACGGCCGTTGGATATCGTCCGGTCACCACCACCACCATCACTGCTACCAGCATCATCCTGTGGTGCTACTCCTCTTGTTCCACTCTAATCGATCGAATCTTCCGGGTCTGGACTCGTCTCGAGAAAGGATTACTTCCGATCGCGTGGTAAATTTCCTCCTCTTTCTTCTTTCTCCAGTTTCTTTTAAGTATATTTTTTCCTATTTTTTTTTCTTTTTCTTCACTCGTTTCTTCGTTGTCGAAGAAAAAGAAGCCCCGAGACGCTTCCAAAGACCGTCGCCTTCCCGCACAGCAAACTTTTATGTCTCCGACAAATTGAACTTTACGAGCGTATCCACCAGCTCGCGAAAGTTATCACGGAGTAGGACGAAGCCGGAGAAGGTCAAAGTGCAAATATAGATAAAAGTGCAAGAAAAATTTCTATTCAATGTGTATTATATCCTTGTTTTATGTTTATAGAAAAATCAACAGAAGAATGTTTGAAAATTCTAATTCTCTTCGTTGTCGTTAATTTTTTTTTTTTATGTCAAAAATTCTTTTTTCATGTTATCCCTTTGCTACATTGTCGTTTGGGTGTAAATTAATAAAAAGAAAAAAACAACTCGGTGGAAAGTTTCGCTGGCATAAAACTAAAACTCTGGCATTTTTGCGTGGCAACAGCAAAAGAGGAAAAAACACAAAGGAAGAGAACGAAAGGTAGTACACATAGCTCGTCACTTTGTAATGATACTTTCAAACTTGTTTAATATATTATATACATCTCAATATTTTAAAATATATGTTTTACTTTGTCCTAGTGAATATATATATATACATTCATTCAATAATGTATATTACTTATAAAAAGTCTGTAAACTTTTATGATACTCGGTTATATCGCTTGATGCGTTCATGTTTTACGTTTTATTATTTTCAAGAGCAGAAAGTATAATGATTTTTTCAATTACTTAGCAGCCATTCGTGGTTTAATTTAATGAAAATCATTAATTTATGAGATGATATATTTTATTCTATTTTTTTCAAGTTGTGGTAAAGACGAAATGAAATATTGTTATTGAGTTTACACAGAAACAAGAATAAAGTTGGAAGCGAAATATGGAAAACTGACTGACTTCTTACATTATATGATCGATTGAAAATCTGTCAGAGGATTACTAACTTTCATCCAATCCCTTTGAGGATAAACTGAAGGTAAACCGAGGCAAATAGGAAGTAGCAAATTGATAAATCGCGAAGTCAATTTGTTATCCTTCAATGTTGAATTTTTTACTCAAATGAATGATACTTTAATATTCTACTAATGTTTTTTTTTTTACTTTTTCCAATAACTCGTCAATAAAAGAGTATTATAAAAAATTTGCTTCTTCAGGTTTTCTTCGGAATATCTCTAAGAAGTTTTATTGAGTTATTTACCTTTATAGGCAATTTATTTAATTTACTCTACGAATTATTTACAATGGATAAAAAAATGAATTTTTTTATGTACTCTATTGTTACTATTCTTTCAAAAAGCTGTATATTTTTTATTCGAATATTTTTTTTGTTTTTTATTATATTTCAAGCTTAACTGTGTTTGGACGAAATGAATTTTTTAAAAATATTAAAAATGATAAATAGAGAAAAAATTTTTTTGTTCTACATTATTTGGTAAATTTAAAATCCTCTTCTCAATATTTTAAACAAAACTTGTAATTCAGTGTTCTGGGATAAATGAATTTAATTTTTTAGTATTAATTTCATTTTTCTATAAAATTTTGGAATAATGAACAAGAGAATTTTGCGATTTTTAATGTACATTATCCTACATAATCATAAAATAGATGGAAATAATTTATTTCTATGAAAAAAAAAAAGATTAGAATATAAATTACTAATTGAAAATTTAAATCTAGATTTTTGGAATAAAGTGAATAAAATGAAATAAATAATAAATTAGTACATCTTTAGAGTTGACGAAATTTTGAATATATTTTTTTTTTATTATGAATAATTGCTCAATAAATTTATCTTAAACTTGGATTAATTTCTACCGAAGAATAAAATTTTGATTTATACATCATGTATAGTGATAGTAAAATTTTTGATAAATTCACTTCATGAGATAATAGTTTGAAAAATTATAAGAAAAATAATTTTAAAAAATGATACCAATTTCTGGCTGTCATCCAGATCTGTTTATAAAGTTTTATTCGTTCATTTATTTATTAAATGGCTACTATTAATGTATTTGATTTTTATTTTATGTTACGTAATTTCATACTATACATCTTCGTAAACAGTGACAATCAAAATACAATAATCACAACAAGCATCGTATTTACGATGTGAAGTCATAATAATAATACTAGTTAGTATTACTATCGTGCCGGTTATTGCCAACAGTAAATAACAAGCCATTAATGGCAGTGCAAAATACAATTCCTATCATTTTAATAAACAAAGAGATAATAAATATTTACTTTTGTTTCAGTATGTATTTTTTTTTCTCATCAATAACAGCTCGAATGTTCAATCAGATGAGAGCCATCAGAGGTACAACCCTCAGCTTGCAGTCGTTATATCAACCATTCCCCTTTTCTATCTTGTAAAATTTTCGATCGTAATTCTCAGAAAATAAAAAAAATATCTTCTCCGATTTTTCTCGGATAATTTAAAAATAAAATAAATAGAAATAAAATTTTGGTTCGTTAAAACATCAATGTACACGACGACCAATTTGCAATAAAATAAAAAAAAACTATATGTACTTTACACATTTTTGTTTGAATTTTATTTTTGGTAATTAATGGGAATTTTTCTACCATATTCACTTACCCAAGGAACAAATTTTCTTTTGCAAATAAATTAGTGTGTGGAAAAATATTTGATTTCTTCTGATGTTCAAGAGTTCTGTCTACATAATATTTTATGGTTTTAACAGAAATGTTTTTAGAGCTGCAATTAGTCAGTATGTCAACAAAAATTTGCTTCATGGAAATTCGGTTTTTTTGTGGCAATCAAAAAGTAGTTTTTTTTTGTGTTTAGTAAAATGAAGTCAGTGAGAATTTTGAGATGAAGTTTTTTTGAGTAATAAAAATATTTAAATAAAAGAAGATAAATACTTCAATAAAAATAAAGAGGATATATTCCATTGATTCCTCTCAAGTTTTCTTCTTTAATATTTCATTTAAGAAGAAACTTCCATGTCTCAATTTTCTACCTGCTTCCAATTGAAAGTAATTTCTATCATTCAAAAAAGATTTTTCTATCATTACAGTTTATTATATATTTTTATTATTCTTTTGTTATATTTTTAGATCTTTTCAACCATTTAGAAACCTTTTGAAGTATTTCTTTCGCCATTTATAAAATTTTATTGACAAACAATAATGCAAATAAAAATATGTAAACCACATAATAAAAAACTAGAGACAAAAGAAACTATGTAAAAGTTCCATCAACAATATCTATATCCCGTTGCCATAATCTCTGTCGAACTGATGCATATGAAACTGCTTTGAAACTACTTGGAACCGCAGCTGAAAGTTATGCTTTTGGAAGGAGGAAGTAAGCTAGTCGCTGCTCAGTCAATGGTCCTCATACCCTTCTGTAACTCATCTCATGCAGTCTCGCTCGATTTCACCCTTTCTGTAAGCCCAAACTCACCCGTATCACGCACTATTCTACAACTAAACGAGAGAACTGGGCAACTTCTAACCAAGTTCGTTTGTCTGCTCGTATACTAGGAGCCAGGTGGCTACCTCCAAGGCAACTTCGACGCGTATTAAGCTCGTTAAGCCACACGAGACCAAGGATCTTACAGAAGACTGTCTACTACCTCTTATTAGTGACTCTGAGTTGCATTTATATTATTTTATAGTAACATCAAAGAACACTTTATAATGTCAAGTAAAAAAATTCAACCTTCTTTCCACTTAGTAACGTTACTAGCTTGTATTATATAAAACTTTCTTCGAGTGAAAAAACATTTTTCTTTATAAAAAAGAAAAAATAAAAACATAATGATTGTAATGAAGAGCTTTACAACCATTTCTGAACCGTAGAAATATGATTATGATTTTATTTTTTATTCTTCTTTACTTTCTTGGTTTATTGTAGAGTATAACAAGGAAGTAATACAACTGTTGAAGCAGTATTATTATTTGAGTTTATATAACGAAGATGTCATAATAACATCATTAATGAAGGCACTCTAAACTATGATAATCAAATTCTTTTTTATTTAAATTGGAGTTACGAATAATATTATTAATAAAGATTCTTTAAAGAAAAATTATAAACTAGAACTAAACTTCATATATAAACAAAAATGTCACAACATCTGATGTTTCATTCAAAAGTAATTTAAAAAAAATTTATCAACATGAAAGTTGATATTAAACAACAATATTCTTTATCTCTTTTTTGTTATATTTTTTCTTTTTTATGTTTGAATAAAAATAATAAATAAAGTTTTACAAATTTTTATTTACGTTGTTGAGTAACTAAAAGAGTAAAATGTCTCTCATACTTTTCCTCAGAAGTTACTCTAAATATTCCTCATGTATAAATTCCAGTTTGTTGAATTTGTTCTACCATTTGACTTCGTATTACTAAACAATATCAATATTTTTATTTCTCTTTTGAATGTTGTAAAAAATTTTAATAAATAAAATGACGTTAAGTAAGTTTGCTATTATTCTAAAAGTAGCTAATATCTTTATTATATATTCATAGTCTTATTAATTCTATTAATTTTTTTAAATAATAAAAAAGAAAATGGCAGATTAAAAAAGGGCCCATTCAAAATAGGTAATTGAACTTAAATGGAATGAACAGTTAATGAAATTTCCCTGGTATTTTATTAGCAATGTGAAGTGTTTTTAATTATGAAAGTATTAACACTCGAATAAATATTATTATGAAAATAATAATAATGATTATCCTGTAAATGACGTGAGTCCATTTCGAAACAATCATAGGTAGCAGATTATAAATAAAATTGTCAGCTAGCCAAGTATTATTGTAATAATAATAGAGATACTCCATATAATAATGACTTCCAACACTCTCAATGGCTCTAGTGCTATAAATAAAACAGTGTCAATGCATCCCGCATGCTTCATTAATATTTTATAACACAGGACAGAATTTGATGTCGCGTTACGATCAATAATGTGCTGCTGGTGCATTATATACTCTTCTTGGTAATTATCTACCCTTAATACATGCACTGGACAAAGCTAAAGTGCCTTTGGCAAGTTATTACAACCCTCACGTCTACATTATTTACGCTCTATATATTGATTAAATTACACCACTTCTCAATTCGTACAACGTTGAATATTAATATATATTTTTTTCTCCTTCTCTTTCACTCTATCTTTCGTACTCCATACTACTAAATATTCGTCGGAATTTATTTGTCTCATTTTTTGCTAATGAATTTATTTCGAATTTTCAGTTCTAATAAAATCATCAGTCAATGTAATTATTAGATAAATAATCTATGATTGTTGATAGTTACATCATTAATGTCAATATTCTTTTATGAAATTTGTCTCAAATAAATTCTCCTCTCATTTGAATATGATTGAATTGATTATTTTTTTTTATCAGCATTTTCTGCAATCATAGATTGTTGAGTAATTTCAGGATTTATGTCACAGTAGAATGGATAATAATCTAATGAGTGACAAATTGATACTCATTGTTATAATTGCTGATCATAATACTTCTAGATTGGGATAAATGTTCGAGAACATTGATTAGGAATTTGTAAAAATTTTTTTTTTTTCTGCTATATGTATGTTATCAAGGTATGATCTCTGATAAAGAGCAAGATTAGCTTACCAAGCTGGCTCTAATTTGGATTCCTGAATATGTTCTCTAAAAATGAAACAGTGGCAATTATTGTGAATCACTGCGAAATAGTGAACATAATACAACTGTTTCAAACAGATGACTAGCTTGGTGATGAGTCAAAAATGCATTAACTTTATATTAATAAATGAATAAAAGCAGTGGATTGATTATAATAAATATGATAAATAAATCGTGAAGGAATAAATAATAATCATTTCTTAGTAACTTTAATTAATAAATCTTAAAAAAATTAATGATTATTGATGATTCCAAGCTTCTTATATGACAATGACAAATGATTATCGAATTAATACGATGAAAAGAGAAAAAAAAGATCAGGAATGATATTAGATGTTTATAAACTGTCATCTAATAGATAATGGATAGATAATAATTTTTCAACAAAGGGAACTTCAACATTTGTTTGAACGATGCGTACGGAAACGTGTGCAGTATGTGGTACATGTATGAGAGTGACGGAATGAGAACGTAGTACAAGCGAGGGAGTATGGCAGGAAGGAAGGGCGTCGGACGGTAGGTTGAGTGGGCGGAGTAATATTGATTTTGCAGCAACAACCGGCAGCAGTATTTCATACGACAAAGCAGCAAGACTGGCGGGAGAAACCACCGATTTCAGTAATAAAATATCAACCTTAACTTCCCGGCCAAATAACCTCCATAAAATTTCGTCTGTATCCCCCAAAACTTTCCGACTAATTTTGTCAAGATTTACCAGATTTTTTTTTTCTGCCAAATTGATGGTGTGCAGTCTGAATGCTATCGTACTTAAGTTTTCTATTTTTTTCTCTCATTCATTCTCAATGGCCCAGGATTTTTTTAATGGTTTTTACAAACGCTTATCGAGCTTTCCAGTTCGTTGAAAAAGACTGCGTAAATCTTAAAATGTGTCCCGATAGGTCCTCAAACGTGCCAAATAATTTCTCGCAGTTGCTTTTCATACACTGTCTGATTATTATTTGACGTAAATCATTTTTATAAAGCCAAAAAAATTATTTCTATAAAAATTCCAAGTCTTTAAAAATCCAAGAATAATTTTTATTTCTGAAAATTAAAGGAATATTTGAATATTTAAATTTAAACGGAAAATAAAAAATTAATTATCGGAAGTTAATGTTGATTTGAATGATACTTATGATGTAGAAATAGAATACTTATTATCTCCAAGCTAAAGTAAATATGAATAAATTTATTTTTACAATTTGAAAAGTTCTTGAGTAAATGAGTTTCGACTTTTGAGAAACAAGTTTGCCAATAGCTTAATCACACCCACACGAACAAACATGATCTGCATTTTACACGTTTACCTTTCCTCATGAAGTAACTTGGCTGCTGTCGAGCGGTCGCAAAATCTCTCAACAAACGATAAGCTTTAGACTCGTTCTACCATGAATCTAACTATCCCAAATACTCGCTTGCCAAGCGGATTAAAATTTGACTGTATTTGATATAATAACGAAGTCGTAATTTATGAATTATAAAATAAATCATTTATTACTTCTTCAAAACTTTTCTCATATATTTAAGTATTTAATCGATATGTCAACATACGTAAATGAGCTTATAAGGGCTTAGAAAGGATTTAATATCATTAGTTGATGAAAAAAACGTCTTGGAAAATTATTCTCCGAATAGCTTTGAAACCTTGAGAGGGTAAATACAAAGTTAACAATGTCATTTTTTATATCCGATTGAAAAAAAATATTTAAAATATTAAATTCAAGAGAAATATTTTAATGATAAAATTCCTAATTTCAGTTGCTTTTAATTAACTAATAACTTCCAATTTCATTAATATTTTTGATTTTCAATTTAAGATATTTTTTTCGGTAATTAAGTACCCAACAAACCCTACCCTTAATGAGCAAAGGGTTCTCTGATTTTTTTTCTGAAGGGTTAAGAGGCAATATCTTTGATGACAGCTTCCCCTTTGATCTAAAAGTTTCCAACTTTATCAATAAATAAACTGAAGTATTTATAATAAATATTACAAAACCTACGGTTTTTTAACCGCAATAAAAAAGACTATAAAGCAGGAAATGACTGTTGACACAGAGAAAATTCGATCGGATACCTATTAACAGTTTCGGCAACATGATGATGCATTTAAAGGGCGAGGAAGGGCTGGACAAAGACAGGATGAGAGAAAGCATGTTTGGCGCGAATCCAATGTTTCCAGTTGGTCGCGTTCACAATTCATTGCACTCTGAATACAGCCCTTACTCAACGCGTCGACGCGGCATTCTGTTTTTAATTGAGTTTTCAACAAGCATACGCACGAGTAAGCAGTTTGTTGCATTTCTAAACATCACATTAATAATAACCTGTAAAAAAAAAACATCTCAAAATACGTGGAAAATAAATAAGTAAATATCATCAATACTGATGTCAAGATGATTGTAACAACATGAATGTTTGAATTATAACCACAAAATGCTTCGGAAGCAAATGCAATTTCTAATAGACCTCAGGCGTTCGGATTAATCGATAGGATGATTACCGCACCGATCTCGAGGTAAACTTGGATGGCGTTTGTTGTCTACCTCCTGATTGAATTTCAGACCACGTGACCTCGATCTAGGCAAGTCTAGTATCGTTATTGTCTGGGCAAGATACGATCTTGATGGCAATCTTGATGCCACTCCACCTGGGGAATACCTACATGTGCAATCAGACTCGAAACCGCGCTTTTGGGTATTGTGATACTAAGTTTTACCAGCATTGTGGTTAAACTAGAATCGAACCAAAAGCTTTGGGAAAATTTAGACATTTGCTTAAAGCTACTTATAACCAAAAGGTTCCACAGAAACCACTATTTAAAGGGTTTATATCTAGGATTAGAATTTATTTATAGCTAATTAATTCAATCGAAGCTTTTTTTTTTCACTCAAGGATAATTATTTTTCTTTTCAATAGATAGATTAGTCTGGGTTTTATTTTTTTTTTTTATCGAATTCTCGAGGACAATTGATAGTTTTTACTACGTTTTATACTGTTATCGAGGATTTTATTACAAAAATCTACGGACGGGAGATTATTTCAGTGAAGTTTGATCCGGATTTATAATTAATATTAATTAAATAGTTATTCAAGGTAAAACATTTTTTTTTATTCTTTAATAGCATGTATACTGTAGATAATTGATTGCAGGAGTGAAATTTCTGGTTCAATAAATTTTTGAGGAAAATCGACAGCAGTTGTACTGCAAATCTTACAATTAGTGTTTTATTTTAATACATGAAAACTACTACACTTTTAAGGGTTTTAAAAACGAGACAATGTTGATCGAACAGATGACGTTATATTGAAACACTTTCAGTGTATTAAAATAAAACACCAAGATTTGCAGTGTGATGGTTTCCAAGGTTTTGGATAACTTTTTGTTTGTTTTACCATCGACTCCATGATTTTTATTATTTTATTTTACCAGAGTACACTGCAAATAGTGCTAACTGAGTGTTTAATATTAAAACACACTGATCGTTATGTTCAAAATACTTTCATGTTTTACGATTTAAAGGTTTTGAAACAAAATAGACACAATGTTTGGAAATAGTTTTTAAACATCACAACGTTTTAATGCAATATAATACCTTTCTAATGTTTTATAATAACAAGGATTTTGCTGCATTTTGTTTTCTAATGCATTCGCGATCGATATGTTTTACAATAACAAATTTGTTACAAACAAAACCTATTGTGTTTCCAAGCACTGGAAGTATTTTTAAACAAATCGTTTATAAAACACCAAGGTTGGCAATGTAGAGACAGAATTGAGGTATAATTTAAAAGAATTGAGTGCAGCAAATGATATAAATATGATTAATAAAATGAATAAAGTAATTAAATAAAATTCCTCATACAGAAAAAAACATAAAGCTATGTAAAATTATGATCGTTTTACTCTGAAATGATTCAATTCATCAATCTTTCCCTAATTGATAACCTTTTCCCCTATTCAAACCAAATGAAAGAGTAAAAGAAAAAAAAATTTTGATCCTTTATTGAAAAAAATCTCTCTAAATTTGAAACAAATAAATAAAGTCCCTTTCGAAGTATACATTTGACATTGGTGGATACTGGAACAAAGAGAATATTTTTCCAATTGATTGATCTTCGATTAACTATTGGATGACTGGAGAAAAGATAGTAGGTATGTATGAAAAGGGGGAAAAAAAAATGAAAAAAGCAGAAAAACATAAAATAAAAATATAAGTGCAAGTACGAGGTTACTTTGAAGAAGTTAAGTGGTTTGAGTATTCTGATAGCTTGAGTTACTCTTTGTGGTTGATCAAATATTCGAATTGACAACGTCAAGAGACAGAAAAACAATGTAGAAAAATACAAAGAGAAATGTTGGAGTGCATTGTACTAAAAGAAAAACGAAAAGAAATAAAATGAGAAAGAGGGAAATTCTGTGAGTAAAGTGTTGGTGATTCAATCGGCTTGATTGAAATTGCCTCTAATGTCTTCTCTCGTTTCTCGTGTGCTAACTGACCTGCTGTGGAGAATCACCGATGGCCTCTTGATATCAATTGCACTCGTAATTTTTATTGCAGAATTAAAACTAGAAGGTATATAAAACGAATAGTGGAAATTTATATCCACTGAATACTGACAGAATGATAAATTCACTTTGAGAAGTTGGTAAAAATTAAATAAATTATTTTCTAAATTAATTTATCAACTAACTATATTTCTTTTTGCATAAAACTTAATATCCCTTCATTTACAGTCAACATTTATATGCTGATTCCAATTAAATTTATTATTCAATTAAAAATTACTATTTGTAAAAGTTACATGCTGTTAAGAGAATGGAAGGTTGAATATAACAACTTGTCTAAAGCTGACGGAAAATATAAAAAATATTAATTTTCCACTTTTAATACGAGATCTAGGGAAATTAAGGCAGTAGAACAATGGCGATGAAGCGTTTTATGAGGCTGCAGTTTTCATGCCGATTCAAGCGTATAATAATAATCCTGGACGATGTTTTATAGAAGCAATAAATGTCTTTTACAAGTCTTCGTTGATCTCGAAGTAAAAGCGTAAAATAAGACTGGCTTTCATTTAATTTTTTACTGATATTCGAGCTTTTTACTAATTTTTTTGTTTAATTAACCAGTTTTTTTCTTCAATTCGTCCTTGTTATGAAGTTATTAATTTAATATTCTTCACAGAATCCTGAATACCTGTGTTAATTTTTTATTTTACATTTTTCCACTTCCCTCACCATCATTTATGTTGGCTGAATGAATTATTTGAACTTGTAGTAATTTATGTATTATATTTTTTTTTAAAATAATTATCACAAATACTTTGATCTCATCGTCACCTTATTTTTATCCGATAAATTTACTTCAGTCACTGCCACATACTTCCTGAGCATTGTTCTTTTTATTTTCTCCTTCTAAGCCACTTTCTTCAGCGACTGTTGCCGATATACACTCCGACACTATCTCATTTTCTGTAGCTTCCTTCTCTTTTTTACTCCTTTTCTGAAACAATCGCTGCTCGTAAACAACGTCATCCTCAGTGCTTTGTTTGGTCGGCCATCTTGTTACTGAAGAGACTTGCCTGATACACAAAGCTTTATTTTTATTGCATTCGCACTCACTTTCTTCTTTTTTCTTTTTTTTATTCACCTTTTATCGTACCTTCATTAGTCAACGATTATATCTTCACGACTATCAAATAACTTTGGCAATTTTTTAATCATCAAATAGAAAAGATAATCAAATAATTCTGTTACAATTTTTACAAGCTATTTTTTTAAAATTAAATTAGCTAGTCTTTGAAGGGTTCTTTCTCAGTAATTAAAAATTTTTTTTTCGATTATTTGTATTAATGTTACACTCAGAAACGGTTCATAATCATTTTAATTCCAAAGCAATATGGTAGAATTTATGTACAATATGGTAAAGAGGAGACAAGGTATGGTACAGTAATAAAGAGTAGAATATTATCCAGGTATACAATACAGGTAGAATTGATTATTTTCTCTTTCATTATTTACTCCTAAAATTTAATTAGTTGTAAAAATATATGGTTATTATTCTAATTAACAAGTTAAAGGAAATATTTATCAATAAATAAATGTGTTAATTTATTTTTTAATTTTTATAGTAAAAATTAGTTATGTGTTAATTTATGTTTAAATCATAATTCATGACAAAAATATTAGAGTTGAAAATCTGTCTCGATAACAAGTAATGAACACTCCAATTATGAACAACTCGCAATCAAATGTACATCTGGCACGCAAAAGGGTATTGTAAAGGCCATTGTACTTGTCTAATAACTTGAACTCAGCGCGTAATAGTACCACTATAAAATGTTCTTTTTGCGATAAAACATTATAAACAAACCATACATTCATTAGTCAACTTTTAAGTGTAGCATGCTACACTTCATGCATAAAGTATATTTAAGAGAAAAAAAATCGTCGATAATAACGAGTTAATACAAAATTTTTTCAGGCATTATTCATTAAAAGCAAACATGTGCTGATAAATACACGTTCGATCTCATGTTTTTCACTTTTATCACGTTTTTTGCGTGCTATTAAGACTGAATAAATATTTATGATCTGTTCAGATGCATATTTATCAATAATTAAAAGATTCACTTCATCATATAAATACGTAAATTAATGAAAAATAAATAAATAAATCATCAATAGTGATGTTAATAATTTAAACAAAGTTCTATCACATGTGATACACCACAATAATTGCATTGAATGGAGAAAAAAAAATATAAAAAGCCTTTTATTCTTTTTTGCACAAACACAGTCTAAATTACCATTCCTCAAATAAAGTCAAAAATAAAAAATGTTTAATTTAATCACGAAAATAATAATTGATTTAATATTGAAAATATTGAATTTGCATAATGAAAGAATAAAATTTCAGTGAGTCGAGACGGCGTTGGCTTTGTGAAATCAAATTTCCTGGCATTGGAATTGAGTCTCGTTGCAGAGCTTTCTGCGTGGTAACGAATGAAGGCAAGAAAGGGGGACGTGAGCAAGAGAGATGGAGAAAATGAGTAGGATAGAAAATAAAATGTAAGAGAATAGTGAGAGTAGAAAGGAAGAAGCCACGGAATTCTATAAAGCGTAAAAGAGCCGGTTGGCAGAAACGAAAAGCTCTTAACATGTCACCATTGGTTAAAATCTAGGACATGCTTGGGTGTGAAATAAAATCTGACAATTTAAGAGGAACTTGTAATCAGGTGAAACGTAATTATTCTTGTACTCATGCGTCGTCAACAGAATATACCGATCGATTTGTACAAATAAACGACAACTTTTCAACGACTCATACCATTGATGAATTAATTTTTTTTTACTCAGCATTTATAATAATATTAATAATGATAATAACAATAATCACAACAGTGATAAGAATAATTTATTGTACCTGAAGAAAGTAATTGATAATCAATAAATTTATATGCATTCGATTATTAACCGAATATTTTTATTTGTCGACAGTAGAATATTAATTGAGCTTTCAGCTGCAGTCATGTTAATTTTTTTAATTAAATAATCATTATCAGATGGAATAAAATAAATTAATGTGATAATCAAATCGCTACGATATATATATATAGATAATTGAAAATTGTGATTTAATAGATTTTCATAACGAGCCAATTAATTAAATCTCGTTTCGTTTGATCAAATATTATTATCTATATTGTAATGAAAATAGACTGAAAATTCCTATCAGCATTATAATCTTGTGATGAATTTCATTTTCGTATGTATATCCTGTAATTTTATATTATCCAAGAAAAGTGTTATTTAATGATGTACACGGAGATAATTTTTTCACTAAATGTAAGTGCAAAAATGACAAGCCCACGTTTCAAAATTTATAAGTCAAAAAATTTCTGTTTAGCAATGAATTTTGGAGTTATCTTAAGTAATTCTTTTACTAAGACACCCGTTAAGTCTCAAGTATTCACTTACAAGAACTCAAAATTTACTATTGACTGGAAATATTTTTACTTATAAATTTCGAAATGTGAGCTTGCCATTTTTGCACTTACATTTAGTGAAAAAATTCTCTCCATGTAGTTAAAAATGAAGAAAAAATTTAAACCTACAATGCATGATTTTTTTCTTGGTCTGAAAAAATATATATATGCTTCTACTTAAGGTTTAAATTGTTTTTAATAATATTAGTCTTTAATAATAATAATAGTTCATAATCTGTAGTCTTAGTTTTTAATAATATTATTCTATATTATACTAATCTAGAACTGTTTTAATAATATTGGATGTACCTTATATGTCACTGGATTTATTATAGGGTTAAAATCATTTTAATATTTTTTTTTTATTGTTAGAAGACGAAAGTAGTTGTAAAATAATTAATTGACGTAGATGGTGTAATTATAAAATAAGTCAATGAGATGTAAAATGAAGTTTAAATATATTTTTACGTATTTTGAATAGCAACAGTTTAAATAGTATTCTATGAACGTTTTCGTAACTTCGTGCCACCACGTCAACAGTCAAGGTACGCCTTTGGAAGTAGGAACCGCGACACAATCTCTCCCTCCAATGCTTCAGCACTGTTATCATCGTTCCTTCCTCACATTAATGCTCCCAAGTCGTCTGGGAATCTCAAACCGCTTCCAAGTCGAAAGCACAGTGAATACAAATCACATTTTACCAATTTGATCAATGATGAGCTATAGAAATTTCGTGTTTATTTTAAATGTTTTAGTTTTTAAAGAATTAAATGTCATTAAGTGAAATTCTACACCTCTAACTTTTTAAAACACATAATAATGAAAAGAAAAATTATTCAAACCTTTCTTCTCTTTCTTTACAATCAGAATTATTAAACGGAGTATAATAATTTTTACCTGAGGTAAGATTTTTGTGATTTATATTTTTTTTTTGCTGATCAATAAAATATAAACGGAGTGAAAAATGGATATTTTCGCTTTGTATAATGAAAAAGTCAATTTTTTCGTGACTTGAATAGCTTTCCCAATGAATATTCATTTCAGAGCTACAAGTAATAAATTAAACTCCAATTCATAATTCTGTCGTTATGATAAAAAATAAATGGCCATCTCATTATTAATGATACCTTCATAATCATAAAAAGCTCTTGGTAAAAGCCATACCAAAGACCATTAATACTCAAGGATATACCTTCAAAATATTTTCTCTTTCGTCGCAAAATCTCGACAAAGTAAGACTCGAGTTAGTTACAATTAAAAATGAATTTCATAAACTCAAACAACTTCTTCAATATTTTGCATTATAGCTCATGATATTTTTTTACATTCATAATTAATAGAAAGCTCTCAATTATCAAGTAATTTATCAGATCAAAGCAACTGTATGTCAATGGAATGAGTTGATAGTTTGAATTAAATTGAAAAATATTTGAAGTAAGATCTAGACATTGAACATTTAAAAAATGTAATGTACATTAGAGTATACGGTATTCCGACATCATCAAAGTACTTACATCTGACAAAAACAAACAGACAACAAACTATTACTCGTAGAGCGACGTGAGAGACGATGCTCCACCCTAATGGCTCCACTCAAGATGCAATATCGCGGCATGAATATTGTATAGCCGTCGTAGCAGCGCGTTCGCGTCTTTCTCCAAGAAGCTCTTGAAGCATCCTATCTCTATCTTGGTATGTAAACTTGTCTGCTAGTCCCGTCTGGTCTATACAGAAAGAGCGATAGAGGATATATTCCGCGCGTGAACACTATCTGAAAGCTGAAGATAGAACCGAGTATATGGTTGAAGGAGTAACTTACATCCACTCGGTATGATTATTTTAAGGTGCACTCACAAAAATTGGCCGCAGTTTTACTTCTCTCTCGACGTGCATTGCGCGAGAAAAAACACCCCTCTCGACTCAACCGGCGTAAGGAAAACTCCACAGAGGTACTACTATGCCAGGATGTGCAACTCTACATGTTCTTTTTTGCCATTTCCGCTACCGTTTCGTAGAAAGAATGACTTTCCACCATGAAATACATCTCTTGGAAAAGTCGTAGAGATGAGAAAAAAAAAAACACATTGGACAGTGGAGATGAAGGTTGTATTGAGTTTAAGTGAAAATTCACTTTAGATTTATTATTTCATTGGTTCATTACACTATGTTAGACTTCATTTATGCCATAAATACAAGTAATCATAGGAAATTATTCGTTTGATTTATGAAGCGAAGGAGAATTTTTTTTAAAGATGTGTAGGTATAAAAGATGATCAGTCTTCTGCTACATTAGAATAAAAACTTGTGGATGAAGTGAATATTTTTATTTTTTTTTTTTGTCTGAATATTTAGAATCATGAAACAGGTAGTGCATGGAGAAAATGCAAAAAAAAGTACTGCTAATTTTTTTTTTTTTTTGAATATTCTAAAGTATCTCTTGGTAAGGAATATTTTTTTTCTATCAGCTACTTTCCATCGTAAGGTCGTAAAACGTACAACATCAGTGTTCCTTTTCCGACATCATGAAATATTTTTTTCGCATTACATATTTATGGGTGACGAACATCAAATATCATTTTTAACGTGATTCTCTATGGCACTAGTGTACTATTTATTCATCATTTATCTATCAAAGTATCAACACATCAAGTTAAAATTTAATTTATTTAAAAAAATAATCTTATTAAAATTCATTACTAATAAAATGATCACCATTTAATTATTATTCTCTTGGCTTGTAATTTAAAAATCTATTCTATAGAAATATTTATTTTAAGAAAATGAAAAAAAAAAAAATTAGTCACAGTTGTAAATATTTTTAATCTTAATGAATTTCTGTAGAGGAATATTTTAATGATAAATTATTGTCACAAAGTTATTTTAGCTGAAAATATTCCAACACGTTACTCTGTATGCTTAGTGTGTTAAAATATACTTATTAAGAGCGTGACTTTTCACCATGAAATGTATCCCCGGAGCATCTCGGTGCCTTTGGAAATGAGAAAAATGAAGCACAGTACAGCGGAAATGAAAGTTTATTGAATTCTCAATAAAAATTCACTTGAAATATATTATTTCATTTATTTATTACACGTCGCTTTGTCCCCAGTATTATATATCTAAGAGATAATAATAAAGTACTACACTTTGTAACTGTTGCAGTAATGCAATTTTCAAGTTGTGAACTGTCAACGACTTTTCGCCAGAAATTTACGCTCGTGTCTACTCCCGAGTCCTCAAGAATATTGCCTTGTTTTGTAGCACTTTGTTTTCTTGCTGTATCTCACGAGCTTTAAAACGAATCTACGTCGCAGCTGGCGATGTCTCACTCTAGAGAGTGCAGTACGATACAGGAAAAAATTACGTAGACATCGGATGTTCATGTGTCAACAAATGCTGCTTTTATCGCTATGAAATACATGGTTGAATACACTAGAGTCTACATCATTGAATCCGAGCTTATCAGATATCCCCAAGCGTCTGTTCTCGCCTCATTAACTATGGATCAGTAGAACATAATACGTTGGAAAAAATCCGATAGCTATAGAGAACGCAAGGGATGCAAGAATATAACACAGATGAGAGAGAACGAGAGATGCTCCACTGGGAAACGAGATTGTAAAATCGATAGTGAGCTTTATATACGTTTTCTCGTATGTGAGATATCAGACTGCATTTTATTCTTGTTCTTTTGGGTCAAATGTCGACAAAAAAGAAGTTTAAACTTTTATTTGTTATTTAAATTCATTTATCGATAATTGTTTTACTTCAAGAGAATAATCGGAAATTCATCAATTTTACATTCACTCTGGTTTTTTTTAGTTATTAGGTATAAAAATTACTGGTTAAAGTTTTTAACTATTTAAATTATCACTAAAAAATTGATTGGTATTTTTTACAAATTAATGTTTTTTTTTATTTATTTACAATATCAATAGAAAATTTAAATTGAAATAACATCAAATTAATTCATCAATAAATATTAAATTGTTTCATGATGTTAAATTTTATTAATAAAATAATAATTTGTTGAATAATTTTTAAGAATTTATTTTCCAATGATTATCAATTATTTAAATAATTGTCAACTATAACGACTAAAATGTATTTACATTCGACACCCATGACATAATAGAAATTAATTATTTACAGATAGAAATCATTATCTTCATTAAATGTTTGACTTTACTTCCTGGTAGTTTAAGCACTACCCATGAGAATAAAAGGGGTAGAATCTCTATTCCAAAATTACCGCGTTAATTGCTTTTACTGTGCTTCTCATCAATGCAAATAATTTCCTTACAGATATAACGACACCGCCTTGTACATATGTGAGGTACAATAGTCTAGCAGACGTGACATCGCAAGAGCTTGGCTTCAATCAGTTGGATTTCACGCCAGAGGTGGTATCAAAAATGAGGTGAGTATTATTCATTTAAATTCTCTATTTTAAAAGTCCACAACTAATTGAATAACTGTCGACATTTATTGAACACTCATTTCATTTATCAACGAGAAAATGAAACGTATCATTTAAATGTGAATTAATAGTAAGCGATGATCGGTTATTAATTGAAATTTGAAACATATAATTAATTAAACATTATTCAATGACGATTATAAATGATGACATATGGAATGAAATATCGTCAAATATCGTATTTGACGTAAATTTAATTTTTATTTATCTTCTTCTCTTTACACCATCACCTGTCTCGTTGGCAGACGCTAGAACCGTGGATTAACACGAATACTTCATAAGCTCGTAATCCCGCAACAAAACGCCAGTGAGAAAACAAAGAGTTTTCCAGTGTTTTTCCCCCTTTAGTTATCTCCATCCTTTTTCATTCGCGTGCGCAAGACGAACTCTCGGCTATTGCAACTCTGTTCACCCTCACAATACACCGGTCTTCTCTCACAACAATTCTCAAAGAACAGAGTGCTGAGAGCCTCGAGATACTCCAAGTGGGTATTAACAAAGTCGTTAGAAGACCTCTGTGTTCTTAAAAGAGTCTCCAACTGATACTGCCCAACCAACCACGCCTTTTACACAACTTTTTTTACATTAACTTGATACAAAAATATTGTTAGAATTTTTTTTTTATGATCTTATTATTGTGTACGATAGTTTAATGGAATTTCTAATAATTTGTTCGACCAAATGGAGCTACAAAGTATCTGAAGTCTATTATGGGAACGTTATTTGCAGTTGAAGGATATCAAAAGGTTTTAGAAGAATTTTTATTGCTAAAAGTATCTTTATTGGAAAAGGGGAAGATGATGAAAAAGATAATCTTGTTTACTAGCTATTTTTAACGTTATTATTGTTCAGTAAAATTTTTTTCTAAATATTCATTAAAATAATTTATTTCAAAAAATATTCGGTGGAAAAAAAATTCAAGATTTATTTTAAATAGAAATGATGCCTTTTGTGTAAAACATTCTTTTTTCTATCCTGTTTTTAATTAAAATTAAAAAAAGGGTATTGAATTGGATATAGTTAATACGAAATTAATTATTTTAAAATGGAAAAAAAAATCTACGTACTTTGAAAACTAATATATGAATTTTATTATTAAACATCAAATGTTTTTTATCAGATTCATATTAATTCACATTTTTGTGTCAATATTCAGTATGAATAATTTATTGAAATAATAATTTATCAATCACATTGAAAGTATATTTTTTTTTTCATAGAACATGATTCACTTTGAATCTCTATAGCTGAATTAATTACAGAATAATATATAATAAATTATTATTATGTATCTGAAAATTATTTGTTAAAAATCGAATTCTATATTTAACTGCAGAAAAGGAATAAAATAAAAAGCAAATATTTCTTTGATTCAGTTAACATTAAATGAATATCGTTATTTAAAATTATAAAACATATCTACTCACAGTGAATAATTTCAAAATTGAAAAATATTTATTTCAAGCTCAATAAAAATATTAAAATATATCACAAATAATCCTCTTTTCCTCAAGATTAAAAAAAATACCAATCATGTACAATCTCAGTAAAAAATTTATCATTTTTCACGCTCAATTTTTCTTTAACTTTCTTGTCCTATTAATTAATTTCCAACCTTATTACTTTATTATTTCATTAAAATCCACCCGATTGACAAGCTCCTTAAAAAATAGGAGGCCATTATCGCTTATTAATGGCCAAATTGACCTAATTTCATAAATCACCGGTAATTAAAATTACTTACAATCCTAATAACGGTCATAATTCTTTCCATATTAATCGATAGCTTATCTATACAGTGGTATAGATATATATATGTGTCTACAATGAGACCTACATACCTAACAAAAGAGTCAGCAGGGAAATTCGAATGTTAGAGAAACGCCAACGACTAAAATCGATTCAAGCAGTTGACTGGCTACAGAGTATATAACTATTCAGCGGTTTTCCGGTAATTGGAAGCTGGCTAATTGTGTTCGGATTTCGAGTGCGGTCGAGAGTGTGCTGGCAAAAGAGAGAGAGAGAGCAGGAAAATTCGCACGGACATTTACGGGACGCACGCGTTTCTCCGTTACTCCCATCTGCGCGCGATTTTATCAAATGGCGTAACAGTGACAACCCCGCGACGCGTCACCTGTTGCTCAACCCTCGTATTCACTGTGTCGCGACGCCTCGGGCTGCATATATATATATATATATATATATATAATAGTAAAAAGAGTGCATTATTAAAGAAAAAAAAAAAAGCCATATCGTCAAGATATGAAGCTGAAAGATCGCAGCACGAATAAAAGCTTGAGCATATTTGGATTCTGAGTTTGAAATAAACTGCTATGGAAGCTAAAGTTGGTGAGATTTTATTTGATTTTGATGATCATTCATGCATGCTAAGTTTATTAGATCCGACCAGAGTTTCCATTTCATCGATTGCATCAATGCAACATCTAAGTGCTTTTTGAATATTCTTTATTTCTTTTTTATCGTTGATTCGTTGAACCTCTGCACGTTTTCTCAGTCCCCCGTTTGCTCCCTTGACAATGCCCACACCCATTTTAACGTTGCTTTCCCTTCCGTTCCACGTCAGATGACAGCCAATTTTTCTCTTGGTGATTGCATTTGCAATTCCGATGTGAAACGCGTACAGTTATCCCAACATTTTCCAGCGCGACTCCAACTACCACCACCACCACTGTTGCTGTATATCCTCGCGAGTGTTGTCACTGTATATACATTCCAGGTATACTCTCTGTTGTGGTATATATACTCATTCATTCCTCTCACTCGTCCCAGTAGATACGAATCTATGCCGACTAACCGGATAACAGTAGCTGATTTAAATAATTCAATTTGTTGTTGTATACTAGATGCTCGACGTTTAAAACCTAGTATAGATTCTGAAGATTTTCAATCTGTGGATGTTTTTTATTCATTTTATTATTCGAGTTGGATGTTGCTACAAGTGCTTTGGTATGAGAGTTTATCTGTTGCAAGACATGGAAAATAAGTCCAAATGTTGGCGTTCCAATTCCTTGATTCAAATTATTCCTAAATAGTGAATCGTTCTATTTTTTCAGTGAATAAAATAAATTTTTATATTCACTAAATAGAGTGAGTTTAAATAAAAATGTTTTTAAATAATTTTGAATGAAATTGATTGGATAAATTTGTGCTTTCAAGAGAATTTACATTTGATTGGTGATTATTAATGAAAATAGAATAAAGAATGGAGTTTGCAATCTTTTTATTTTTCATTTCCCTAAGGTCATTTAATTAAAAGCATAGCTAACTAATGGCAGAGTTGATTAATTACCCAATTAACTAGTTAACGAGTTGATTAATGCTAAGAGATTCTTGCTTATCTCAACACACTGATGAGACCTCTATAAATGAAAGTGGAACATTATCAAAAAAAAAAATGAAACGATTGAATTAAAAAGATGAGGGAGAGTTGAAAAATTAAAGAAAAAAATGAAGTAGTTATTATTTATTATCATTAATAGATGATAAAATAGTTAGCATGCTATTCAAATCGAATTTCTATGTTACCAGAATTATTGTATCACTCAATTCTGCGAATAACCTAGATGTAACTAAGAGTAACTTGAAGTCAATTCACACAGAAATACAAGGACAAAGTTACTTTTGAAAACATAATTTCAGTTGGTGAAGAAGCAATTAATTTAGTCTTTCAAAGAAACGATAGAGACGCAGCTTTTGAAGGGAAGAAAGTGCCAGTGGAGGAAGTGAATGGTATATAGTAGGGAAAGCCAGCCATTTAAATTAAGTGGATTCTACTAAAATTAGATCAAGACGAGCGCGCATGAGGTTCACTGTTCGTTGCTTTCGTGGTACGCCTCCAATTCTCTCAACAAGTCTCTCCAGAGTCCAACATCTTCACCACGCTTTTCAATTTCCTATTCATATTCATTTCACTTGTATGCAAACAATTCTCACATCTGTTTTGTCTCGCTAGAATTTCATTATCTTCTAAAAATAATCATCATATTTCTTTTCTTATTTCTATTTTCATTCATAAAGTGTTTTTCACGGATGAGTGTCTCTATGAAAACATCAACAGTTCCTGTCCTATCCAGTTGTCAAGGGACAGACCAGAGAGTTGAGCAACACACACAGTCATTATGACTTGGGGTATAGTGGTAGAAACAGAATGAAAAGAGATAGAAGGAAGTAGAGATGAGAGAAGATAAGGGAGTGTAACTAGAGAGAAGGCTGTCAACGACAGGGTATGCTCTACTCCGTTTGTCTGTAGATCTGTCGAGGTATACCCGCATAAACTCGTCGCATACCATGTCGACCGTACGTGTCGTGCCTGTGGGGCTGCAGAGAACCCTCTAATAGAGGTAACAGCCTGACGACCAGGAGATACTGCAGCATTGCTTTACTATCATCTTCCTTTGAATCGATATCTATGTATGTTATTCCTTTCAAGAATATATATTACGTTAATTCTCTAATTGTCTTAATTAAGCTCTGAACATGTTTCACATTGGAATGTTATTCCGACTGATTTTATTTTAAAAATTCCTAGAAATTGATTGAATAAGTGGAATGAAGCATATTCTGTTGATAAATGTAACTCGAAACAGAATCATATCAAAGAGGGATCTGAAACGAGTATGTGCACTTTTGTTGTCTTCTGAGAGGAACTAAATGCTGTGATTAGACGTACAGGATGAGTTAGAACTTTGTTGAAGTAAACAAGATTCATTGGGTTGACAAGAAAATAGTGAAACACTTTTAAAATTTAAATATTAGAAAATGTAGAGTATTATGATGTTACCACAATGTCTCTGCTCTGGAGATGGATAAAAGTCAATGATGGACATGATGACTGCATTGGAGACTAAGGTTGGTAAGCCATTAAATAAAAAATTTAAATTAAAAACTATTGTCGTTGTTTCACTATTTTATTGCCAACCTAATATTAACTGTAGTTGAATCTTTATTTAGAAAAAAAAATTCTATTAAAATAATATATATATATAATTTGAATGAAAGATAAGACTGTCGATTTAATTAAATAAAAAAAATTTTCTAATCAACAATTAAAGCCTGCATTGAAATGAACTTAATATTAATACAGCCTCGATAAGTAATTTTGAAGAATTTAAATAATTTTTAAAAGTTTAGTCTTCATAAAAAATTAGCAAGTTTTGATGAACCAGAATACAAGTGAAAACTTATGCACCCAGTTTTTAAATCATACATTCAAATTTTTTGAACTTTCACTACTTCATAAAAACTTGAGGAAAAATTTTAAAAAATGGTTAATTTTGGAGTAAGTTTAAAAGCATTCTTGAAATGAAAAAAAACCCTTACGAAAGTTTCTACATTTTTGTTCAATATTTGTGGAAATTTTTATATTTTTTCTTTCAAGAAGTTATCGATTGGTAGAGTTAAAAGTCTACTTTTATTTTATTGGATTTTTTAAAACTAGAGATAAAGTTGAAAAATAGCTATTGTTATATCAATAAATTATATTAATTCCAAATAGTAAATTGTTTTATGGACAATTTAATATTAAATCAATGTTAAATGTCAAATATCAGGTAACACATGACATCACCAGAAAATTTATATTTATTACCACAATAATTAATATCATTCTTTCACATAAATAACCCGAAGCTTTTTAATTTCCTACAATTATATCATTAACTGCAATAAAATAAAAAAAAAAAGGTTGTAATTAAACTTGAAAAATCATCAGACGTAAAATTAATAAAAATATTAAAACCTTGATGTAAATTAAATTAAATGCATTACGAGTAAATAATTAACTTCGTTTACAGTTTTCCAGAAGAGAATATAAGAAAATTAATTATCATTTGATGTAATTTTAAGAAAAATCCAAAATTAAATTAGTATGCTTAAACTTTAATGCATTGCAGTCATACCAAATAGTTTCTTTCACTTCTATAATTAAAATTGTTTTATTTAGGATATTATTTTGGAAATAATTTAGGATATTATTTTGGATACGTATAAGAAATCAGATTACACTGAGTACGATGTGACTTGACTAACCGTTAGGTTCGCCATTTTTCCACTATATTTTTTAAACTCAATTAGTACAGGATATGTATATATGTGATTAAAGTATAGTATCATAACCAAAAATCATATCCCAAAAGTCATTTTATTTTGGCAGGGATTGAACATTTTATTTTGTTAACTTAATTTCATTATATACGTAAATGTCTAAACCAAAGCTTCTTCATCAAAGTTATAATTGCTGAGGAATTTAAATATTGTGAGTAGATACAGAAAATGAATATTAATATTATTTTATTTTTATTAAGGTCTTTTATGTTAAGGTTTATGTAAATTAAATTTACGTCTGAAATAAACGGCCAATTTCACAGAAAGTAGATTCTAGGGAACAAAAACAGAAAAGTAGAAGGAAAAAGACCAACTAACATGGTTAATTACTTGGTAAATCGTACTAGGATAGAAGCAGAGTCGGAATTTTTTAAGAGACTACTACAGAAAATTTTAAACAACAACAGCAACATAGAGCTAGACAAAAAAAACACCTAGTATATTTTTTTGTTTTTTATATTTAAAAAAGACGAATGCTTGCAGGCATAAAATGACATAAAATTACATAAAAGAAAAAATTGTAATGTGTCATTTATGTCGACAAAATAATTTTGTTCACACCAACATTTTAACAAAATTAATATTTCTCTACCAATTTTACTGCAAATCGTAGTGTTGAGCCATCAATTAGTTTAATTATCAACTCATAAAATTATCGTTAATCAAATTGAGTCAATCAGGAAGAGGATGGGAAATGTTAAAAACAACAAAAAAAAAAATTACATTTTTCATCCTCATTCAGTCACTTTTTTCAATTTTATTTGCATGACTTTGTAATTGAATGAGTACAAATTAGCCGAGGTCCTGTGTTGGATCACTGAGTATTCGATTGCCAGATGCAAGAATAGAATTCATTCCTTTTTTTCTTCTCTGCTATCGATGTACCTTCCCTGAGGGGCATATGGCATGGGAAACGGATTTTTAATTAAAATCGAGGCAGAGTAGAAGAAGGGAAAAAAAAACATACAAAAATACGACTTTGTCGATATACACTGAGTCTGAATAGGTGTTTTAAAACAAAAGAAACAAAATGAGTCATCGTCAAATTCCAGTTTTCCCTTAAATTCTGGAATTTCTATTTTCTCGCATTTAATTGCCGTTCTCGCGCGTTCTATTCGTATTGCGTGGCTTTTCAATGTGAATGTGCGACAATAAGCATTTCATGTCGTTGCCGAGTGACGGATAGTTTGAAAAGAAAAAGAGACGAGAATGAACGAATAGAAGAGAATGAGGTATATATGGTCTTCATGGTATATATTTAAACAACTCTTGGAGTAGGCCATCTCAATGTATTTCCATCATTTCGACTGCTATTCAAAACGCTCTTCGTAATACATCCAATGATAAACAATGTAACTTTAAACAATGATCAAATGAAACGAAGAGAAAATGACAAAACTGTTTCAATGAATGTTATTTCAAGTGTATCTATCAACTGAATTTCATTTTAGTGTGGCTAAAGTGACCAGTAAAATTCATTTTTTATACCCACTATCATTCACTTTTTGTCCAATTTTTTTATTGACACTTTTTCAAAACTTTTAGATCCCAATTTATCAAAGGTTATTTGAATGAAAAAAATAATTAAATTGACAAAATTTTGTTTAAATAACAGAAACATTAAATGCTTCTAGTGGAATTAAAATTGATTACTAAAAGTTTAAATATTCTATCTCATAATTAAAGAAAGTTTAACTCTATCTTTGTTTTTTTTTTCTTTCAATTGTTGAATGTTAATTAAGTTGATAGATAAAACATACATTTAAATATAAATAATAACTAAATTCATGCTTTATTTTCAAGATCTAAAAGTACTTTTTATCGGATCATTTTCAATTATAAAGACTCTCATTTAAATATACATTTACAAATGTAAGCAGAATATCTAGGATTACAATCAGATTACCAACATCATTTTTCTACACTAAAACATATCTAAGAACTTTCGATATATTTTAACTAATTTATAAAATGACATTTAAACTTTGATTCTTATTTACAGAAAAAATGATTAATTAATTAATTGATAGTAAATGCTTTCGTGGAAGCTTAAGTAGCAACGAAATACCTAGGAATAATAAATATGTGAAAACCCTTTAATTGGTGAATTTCAGAATTATATAGACTACGAGTTAAAAGCTTCTTTGCTGGAATCTAATAGCTGTTTGACAGCAGCCACGTAACACGAGATTTTGATGAGGAAAGTGGCACTTTAATGAAACCTGAGACTTGCTGCCAAAAGTTGTGAAATACTCAACGGTTAGGTGGAATTTCATGCTTGGCTTTTGACGATAATATAGAAATAGGATTCTCTATTCCATAACATTGTAAATAATATAAAACATCTTCTTTCATTTTCCTATTATTAATTTACTAACTTATTAATTGACACTTGTTTAATTTTTTCCACTTTAGTTTCATCAACATCTATCCATTGACTTCATAGATACTTAAACAATGAGGATAACTTTGTTAGAATGCATTTTTTATTTATCGTCAGAGTCGTCGACGAGAGGATGAGAGAATAGTGGTCGACCACTACACTGTCGGTTTACAAACAAAAACATAACATACTCCAAGGGAGAAGGAAAAAACCATGGAGGAGAAGAGGAAAATGTAGAGAGTCACACTCTTGTGGAATAATAATAAAAAAAAAGGATATATATACATGCAGTGAAATAGAGGAAAGAAACAGGAGTGTGCAGTGTGAGGACGACATGAGGAGAATAAATAAAAAGCTGCTCGTATTAGCGGCCTTCTGACAAAACCAGCAACTGCATTAATTTTCCTACCACATGTTTCGAGTGGACATAGATTTTTCACTATCTTCCTCATCACTTCTGATTGTCTATGATGTCTATTTCTTTTTATACATCTACCTATTTATTGATTTCATTCACTAACATATCCTTCTTAGTAATAGCTCATGGCAAATGTGTATCATTTTTTTGCAATTGATCATCAATGCTGATGATCATCAATTGAGTTTAAAGGTAATTCATGATCAATGAATCACTGTCTAAGTGACTTGTAATAGCATTTTAAAAGTTTATAACAGAAAAATATTAATCAATTGCTTTGCTTATTTTGCACTGTTAATAAATTTTGAATAATAAAAATTTATAGTCAATTTTTTGTTAGGATTTTTAATGCCTACTTAGGCAAGGAGTATTGGAAAAAATAATTTAGCATTTTTCGGTGGAATAAAGTATGAGTAAAGACGCAATCAAATCATGAAGTGCTGAAGCAACATTCTACTAAATGAATAGAATAAATATTTCTAAAATTTAAACTGTCATACTTCATACAATCGATTCTAGAGTAAATAGATTTGATTAGTCTTGATGGTTCAGCTGAGGAAAACAGCTTGAGGAATCTTGCCAAAAGTACACAATAAAGTATAATGTTCTAAGTAATCTGTAAATTGAATGTATTCTATTTTCATATCATAAAAAACACTCTATTATCGTAATGAAAAATAATTCTTTGAAACTTGTATATATCAAAATTAATCAAATTATTATCAAGATTCTCAGCAGAGTGACAAAAAAATAATCTTCTTGAAAAAGCTCTAATGAAAAAAGTAGGACATGTCTTGATAGTCCTTTATATCCTTTATATCAAACGATATAAAATGAATCATCATGAATATTCGGTGAAATTGATTTAATGAAGATAATAAATTCACCAATGATAGCAAACAACTCCATCAAAAATTTTATCCAACGTGACATTTTAGAAAATAATATATTAAAACATAGTAATAAAATTTTTATTAATCACCACGAAATAGCAGTTTATCAAATTAATATAAACTCAGTACAGTATGTTCAAATAAACTGTGTGTTTATGGAAAATGTACTGTAAATGATTTATAATACTTCCAATTCACCAACATAAGCAGAGAAAAAATTAATAATATTCTCTAGCAGAAAAAAAACATATTCCACCCCAATATTTGCATTTTCATGACTCTCTAAAAGTGTTTAATCGCAAAGACAAGTTTTTTTTATTGAGTTACATTTTTAACCTGACCAGAAATGAGGAAGGAGAGAAAAATTCTTTTCATCTGGTTGCAGCACATCATGTCAACTAGAGGCATTAAGGACTTAGAAGCTTATTAAACCTCAAGCTCATCTGCCATCATCAGAGAATAGTTTCAACGAAGAAAAAAAAGAAGAGAAAAGAAAGCGGATTTGCTGGACGCTTATGGAATTTCCAACTGTCCATCGGACTGTTGGCCATTAATCGTAGCTATACGCCGCGTAGGAGCCATTAGCGCTTGATAAAAAAGGACATGAAATAATTTACGCTTTTATGTCACTAACGTATAAAAGAAAAAAACAAAAACTGTAACTATCTAACCACCTCTCTTGCAGTATTTTCACGATGTCTGTGCATTTTCTTTCTTCGATATTTATCCGAGAATAAATAAATGATAAAAAAGCAGTAGAGAGAAAAATAGAAGATAAATTCCCATTAATTTCGGATTAAAGCTTCTATTTGTAGAAGAAAAAGCCGAAAGGAAAGCAATTTTTTGTTGTACGTAAAACTTTGTGGACTTATGCGGATATTTGCTCAACGTGATAGAAACCCATTGCTAGGTCTCCACCAACTAGTAGCTACCTACTACCGTCTTCTTTTATGCTTTCACACCGGAAATAATGTTGGGTAGTTGACTTTCCGGAGGTTAAGTAGCCGATAGAAATGCATAGCGCCGTTCGGAAGGGTTCTGCAAACTCAATGAGAAAGTTGACTCTCCACAACTTCGTTCTCAACCGCTTATAACTGGTCATTTGAAAACCTTACGCCTTCCTTTCATGTACACCTCTCGAGTTAAACTCATTACAACTCGGTA